>NC_091473.1:212092322-212392322 GCF_036971445.1 Narcine bancroftii
CATATAGTTCACAGGACTGCGCTGACCAGCTTCCGGGTAGTCTCGTGGATTCTACTACTTTCCAAGTATTTCCTTCTTTTATAGCATACCCACTTCTTCTCATTCCGTCAACACATCTGGCGGAGCCGTCAATGTAGAATTCATATCCTTCTCCCAGAGGAGTATCGCAAAGGTCTTCTCGGGTCGTGGTCTGAAGATCCGTCAACTCGACACAGTCGTGCTCCACCTCTCTCTCTGTTTCACTGCCGTATAAAAACTGAGCTGGGTTGCAGCTATTAATCTTTGCAAACTGTAGATCTTCTCCGACTATTAAAATGGTTTCATACTTTAATATGCGAGAATCAGTCAGCCATCGATGGGCAGTTTGTCAGCCCATCATGACACTGGGTCCATCATTTTGGAAAGGAAAGCCACTGGGTGTCGCTGACCGCCTTTTTCCTGTGTTAAAACTCCCACAGCTGTTCCTTGGTTATGAGTGACAAATAGCTGGAAGGGCTGTTTTAAAGAGGGCAGAGTGAGTACCGGGGCTCGTGTCAGGCGATGCTTCAAGTCCTCAAACCATCCCTCCTCCTCCTGGGTCCATTTCAATGGATATTCATTTTCATTTGTCAGCTTTTCATACATAAACTTCACCAACGCTGAGTAGTCCTCTATCCATAACCTACAGTAACCTAAGAGTCCCAGGAATTGTCTTATTTCCTTCTTATTACGGGGTATCGGCATTCTAGTGATTCCCGCAATCCGTTCAGGGGTAATCCATTTCTGTCCTTTACTTATCTGGTGTCCCAGATATACTACAGTTCTCTCAACGAACTGTAACTTGTTCCTGGACACCCGTAGACCCTTTTTCCCCAGATAATTCAAGAGTCTAATTGTATCTCCCCTCATTTCTTGTTCCTTGGGTCCTGATAATAGTAAATCGTCCACATACTGCATTAGTTGGGAATCATCAGATTGTGGATAGTCCGCCAGGATTTGTTCTAGCATTTGTCCAAACAGGTTCGGAGATTCAGTGAACCCTTGGGGCAATACAGTCCACCGAAGCTGTCTCCGTCTACCTGTCCATGGATTTTCCCATTCAAATGCGAACATATCTCTACTTTCCTCTTCTAATGGACACGTCCAGAAGGCATCCTTCAAGTCGATAACACTAAACCACTCATGGTCTGGGGTAATCCGACTCATAATAGTATAGGGATTAGGCACCACTGGGTGGCGGGTCTGAACAATAGCATTCAAACTTCTTAGATCCTGAACTAGGCGATAGGATCCATCTGACTTTTTCACTGGGAGTATAGGGGTGTTATAAGGTGACATGCATTCTTCTAATAGTCCGTCTCGTATTAGAGTCTCAATTACCGGCTGTAGCCCTTTTCTCCCTTCCAAAGAAATAGGATACTGACGTTTCCTTACCGGCTGATGACCTGGTATTAATGTGACATGTAAAGGTGGGATGTCCAGACCTCCTCGATTTCCCTCCTTATACCAGACTCTCTCGTCAATCTGCCGTTCATCCTCTTTCTTTAGAGCACAGAGGTGGACTCGCACTTCTCCGTCCACAGGGAGAGCACCCAAACCTAGGAGAGCCTGTAAGTCCCTTCCTAGGAGGTTAAATCCAGCCGACGGTAACAACAAGAGGTCTTGTACCCCTTCTCTTTCTTCCAGTTTCACTGTTACTTGGGGAATTATTGATACCATTCTGGGAGCCCCTTCTATCCCAGAAATTTTTAAATTACTTTTTACAGGTTCAATCCCGATTGGCACAGTTATTACACTACTTCGTTCCGCTCCTGTGTCCACCATAAACACCACCTCTTCTCCCTTGGGACCAATTTTTAGTTTTACCAGGGGTTCCCTCTTATACTTGGTCCCCAACATTTGGAACCCCTGACCCCCCTAATCTTCTTCCATAAGTTCGAGGGCACGCAATTCCCTCTTGTATCGGGGGCATTCCCTCTTAAAGTGTCCTTCCTCATTGCAGTAATAGCACTTAACGAACCTCCGGGGTCTTCCCTCTCTTGGATATCTTGGATTGTTTAGAGGAAGGTTTTGTTTTCTTTCCCCTCTGGATTCGGCATTCATCTGTCGGATAGTCTGTACCATAACCTTTGTCGCCCTCTTTTGATCTTCTTCTTCTCTCTGCACATATACTTTTTGCGCCTTTTTTAACAGGTCGCTTAGGGGTTTTTCGCTCCAGTCCTCCTCCTTTTCTAGTTTCTTTCTAATGTCCTGCCATGATTTGGAAACAAATTCAATTTGAATAAGCTGTTCACCCATTGGTGTACTAGGGTCCACGCCCGCATACTGTTGGACATTCTTTCTCACCCTCTCCAAGAAATCAGTAGGGGACTCGTCTTTCTCCTGGTGGTTCCCAAATGCCTTGGTGAAATTGTGACCCTTTGGCACAGCCTCCCGTATCCCTTTAATTGTCCACTCTCTATATTGTCTCATACTTGCCAATCCCTCGGGTGTTCGTTTGTCCCACCTGGGTTCATTTAAGGGATATTTTTGTTCATGGGGTCTGGGGTCCCCAGGTTGTTCATATTCCCACATGAGGAGGGCAGCCCGTCGAATCATCTGCCTCTCCTGGGGTGAGAATAATGTTCCCATTATTGCCTGCATCTCTTCCCACGTATATGTGTTTGGTCCCAGGAATTGGTCGAGCTGTTCGGCCAGTCCTATAGGATCTTCCAATAACTTTTTCATTTCTTTCTTAAATCCCCGCACCTCTGTACTAGTTAGGGGAACATTCACATATCCTGTTCCCCCTCCCGGTCCTCCCATAGGAACTTCCCTCAGGGGATTTAGGCTTACTGAAAACTTTGATGGTCCTGGACCAGTCTGGGATTTTGTCCAGGGTCGGTTTACCGGTGGAAGTTTAGGGTCCGACTCCCTTAATTCATTCTTTTTTTCCCGGCCCCTTTCGGGGCAATCAGATTCATCACCTTTCCCCTCCGGTAATGAGCTTTCCTCGGGCGCAGTAGGCACCGGGGGAATATAAGGAGGGGGAAGGTTGTCCAGAGGTTCCCACTTCTTTTCTCCCGCTACCCTCAATTTAAAACATTTTGTTAAGGATCCTGGCCAGGGAACCCAACAAAATGCATACGCTGACTCTTCTTGATTCACCTTTGGTCTCGAATTTACATATATGTTTAATGCTTGTCTAACCCAATCCTCATCAGATCCAAATTTCGGCCACCAGACCGAGGAACCTTTAATAGGTTGTTTCGACCAAAGGAGACAATATTGAACCATCTTTTTCTTGTTTTTGTCTTGATATCTTTTACTATCCCAATTTTCAAACATTCTCCCCAAAGGGCTGTCAAGGGGAACTCCCAGGAATTGTCCTGAATTTTCAGACGAGCCCTTAGATTTTGATCCTCCCATTTTCCCACCTAGATCCGTTTATCGTTGCTGAGGACCCTCTCGTTCTGGACCCTACTCCCTTCTTCTCAGACGCCTCGTCGGAGGTACTGTCCCTCCTTCGGTTACCGCTGA
Organism: Narcine bancroftii; assembly: GCF_036971445.1. NCBI lineage: Eukaryota > Metazoa > Chordata > Chondrichthyes > Torpediniformes > Narcinidae > Narcine > Narcine bancroftii. Next base: position 212,095,821 of record NC_091473.1, read on the forward strand.
GGTTTCCCTGGGGTCGACCCCTCTCTTCTCGGCACTTCGTCGGAGGTGCTGTCCCTCCTTCGGTTACCGCCGAGGTTTCCCTGGGGTCTATCCTAGAGTCCCACGACAGGGTCCTCACGCCACGACAAAAGCTCTATACCTGATCTATTACGTTAGGTTTTTTTTATCCAAACAGGTGTATCCCGTTACACCTGTTACCCAATCCCCACACCACAATCGTAAGTCGTCACTTACCGGTGTCTTCCCGGGGATTGAACCGTCACCCTTCTCCTCTCCGTCTTGTCGTGTCACCAGTTTTAAAGAGACACATGTGTGAGAAGTTTTATTTCTGTCAGTCCCCACTAGGGGGAGCCCATTCCCCTGCTCTGGCTGTAGGAAGAGCTTCCAAACCTCCAAGGACCTGGAGGAGCACGGGTCTGTTCCCCCTGCGGAGAGTCCGTTCACCTGCCACGTGTGTGGGAAGGGGTTCGCCCAGTCCTCCAGCCTCCTGCGACACCAGATCATTCACTCTGGAGAGGGAGCCTTTAAATGCTGTGTGTGTGGGAAGGGATTCTCTCAGTTCTTCAACTTGCAGAGAATTCACACTGGGGAGACAATAGTGTTTTTTTTTAAATTTTTTTTATTTTTCACACTATAAACCATATAGATCAAGATACATACATTTTCCTTCTTAAATATATACAGTGTCGTTTTCTGCCCCCCCTTCTCTCCTCCCTCCCTACCTCCCCTCCCATTTATTTAAAGTTCAGAAAATAAGATACATTAAACCTGTCAAACAATGTTGTCACTCAATAAAAATAAACAAGAAATTCCACTGAGTCAGTTCTTTTCATTCTTTTCTCCTTCTGTCATTTTAGGTGGTAGATGTCCACGGTAGGTTTTCTCTATTATGTTTCATGTATGGCTCCCATATTTGTTCAAATATTGTAATGTTATTTCTTAAATTATATGTTATTTTTTCTAATGGAATACATTTATTCATTTCTATATACCATTGTTGTATTCTCAAGTTATCTTCTAATTTCCAGGCTGACATAATACATTTTTTTGCTACAGCTAGGGGTATCATAACAAATCTTTTTTGTGCACCATCCAAATCGAGTCCAAATTCTTTGTTTTTTATGTTACTTAGGAGGAAGATCTCTGGGTTTTTTTGGTATATTGCTTTTTGTGATTTTATTTAATATCTGGTTTAGATCTTCCCAAAATTTTTTCACTTTCTCACGTGTCCAAATTGCATGAATTGTTGTTCCCATTTCCTTTTTACAGCGAAAACATCTGTCAGATACTGTTGGGTCCCATTTATTTAACTTTTGAGGTGTAATGTATAGCCTGTGTATCCAGTTATATTGTATCATACGTAACCTCGTATTTATTGTATTTCTCATAGCTCCTGAGCATAACTTCTCCCATGTTTCCTTCTTTATGTTTAGATCTTGTTCCCATTTTTGTTTAGTTTTACCATTGGTTTCCTCATTCTCCTTTTCTTGTAGTTTAATATACATGTTTGTTACAAATTTTTTGATTATCATTGTGTCTGTAATCACATATTCAAAATTACTTCCCTCTGGTAACCTCAGGCTGCTTCCCAATTTGTCCTTCAAGTAGGATTTCAGTTGGTAGTATGCCAACACTGTATCTTGAGTTATATTATGTTTATCCTTCATTTGTTCAAAGGATAATAATTTATTTCCCGAAAAACAATTTTCTATTCTTTTGATCCCTTTTCTCTCCCATTCTCTGAAGGAAAGGTTATCTATTGTGAAAGGGATTAGCTGATTTTGCGTCAGTATTAGTTTTGGTAGTTGGTCATTTGTTTTATTCCTTTCTACATGAATCTTCTTCCAAATATTGAGCAGATGATGTAATACAGGAGAATTCCTACGTTGTACCAATTTTTCATCCCATTTATATAATATATATTCAGGTATCTTCTCCCCTATTTTATCTAGTTCAAATCTAGTCCAATCTGGCTTTTCCCTTGTTTGATAAAAATCTGATAGGTATCTTAATTGTGCGGCTCTATAATATTTTTTAAAGTTTGGCAGTTGTAAGCCTCCTTGTTTATACCATTCTGTTAATTTATCTAGTGCTATCCTCGGTTTCCCCCCTTTCCATAAAAATTTCCTTATTATTTTCTTTAACTCCTTGAAGAATTTCTCTGTCAAGTGTATTGGCAATGCCTGAAATAGGTATTGTATCCTTGGGAAAATGTTCATTTTAATACAGTTTATCCTTCCTATTAGTGTTGGTGGTAAGTCTTTCCAATGCTCTAAGTCGTCTTGTAATTTTTTCATTAGTGGACAATAATTGAGTTTATATAGATGGCCGAGGTTTTTATTTATTTGTATACCTAGGTATCACATTGCTTGCGTTTGCCATCTGAATGGTGATTCTTTCTTAAATTTTGAAAAATCTGCATTATTCATTGGTATTGCTTCACTTTTATTTGCGTTAATCTTGTACCCCGACACTTCTCCATATTCCTTCAATTTCATATATAATTCTTTTATTCATATTTCTGGTTCTGCTAAGTATACTATAACGTCATCTGCAAATAAACTGATTTTATATTCCTTGTCTTTTATTATTATCCCTTTTATTTTATTTTCTGTTCTTATCAGTTCTGCTAGTGGTTCTATGGCTAACGCGAACAATAAGGGCGATAGTGGGCATCCCTGCCTTGTTGATCTGCTTAAGTTAAATGGTTTTGATATATATCCATTTACTGTCACTTTCGCCAATGGCCCCTTATATAATGCTTTAATCCAATTAATATATTTCTCTGGTAAGTTGAATTTTTGTAGTACTTTGAATAAATAATTCCATTCTACTCTGTCAAAGGCCTTCTCTGCGTCTAAAGCAACCGCTACTGTTGGAGCTTTATTTCCTTCTACTGCATGAATTAAGTTAATAAATTTACAAATATTGTCTGTTGTTCGTCTTTTTTTAATACATCCAGTTTGGTCTAGATTTACTATTTTTGGTACATAGTCGGCTAATCTGTTTGCTAATAGTTTAGCTATTATCTTATAATCTGTGTTAAGTAAAGATATTGGTCTGTATGGATCTTTCCCTGTCTTTGGTATTACTGTAATTATTGCTGTTTTGCATGAATCTGGTAAGCTTTGTGTTTTATCAGTCTGGTTGATTACTTCCAGGAGGGGAGGAATTAATAAATCTTTAAATGTTTTATAGAATTCTATTGGGAATCCATCCTCTCCTGGTGTTTTATTATTCGGTAGTTTTTTTTATTATCTCTTGTATTTCTACTATTTCAAATGGTTCTGTTAATTTATTTTGTTCCTCTGTTTGTAATTTCAGTAGTTCAATTTTAGTTAAAAATTCATCTATTTTGTCTTCTTTCCCTTCATTTTCAGTTTGATATAATTGTTAATAGAATTCTCTGAAGTTTTCATTAATCTCCATTGGATTATATGTGATTTGCTTGTCTTTTTTCCTTAATGCCAATACCATTCTCTAAGTTTGTTCTGTCTTAAGCTGCCACGCTAGAATTTTGTGTGTTTTTTCTCCTAGTTCATAATATTTCTGTTTTGTCTTCATTATGTCTTCTCCACCTTATATGTTTGTAGTGTTTCATATTTTATTTTTTTATCTGCCAATTCTCTTCTTTTAGTTGTGTCTTCCTTCATTGCTAATTCTTTTTCTATATTTGCTATTTCCCTTTCCAACTGCTCTGTTTCCTGATTGTAGTCCTTCTTCATCTTGGTTACATAACTTATTATTTGCCCTCTGATGAACACTTTCATTGCGTCCCATAGTATAAACTTATCTTTCACTGATTCCGTATTTATTTCAAAGTACATTTTAATTTGTCGTTCAATTCATTCTCTAAAATCTTGCCTTTTAAGTAGCATGGAGTTTAATCTCCATCTATACATTCTTGGAGGGATGTCCTCTAACTCTATTGTCAATATCAGGGGTGAGTGGTCCGATAATATTCTAGCTTTATATTCTGTTTTTCTTACTCTGTCTTGCATACGAGCTGATAACAGGAATAGGTCTATTCTTGAGTATGTTTTAAGTCTACCCGAATAATATGAATATTCCTTTTCCTTTGGGGGTTGTTTCCTCCATATATCCAAAAGTTGCATTTCTTGCATCGATTTAATTATAAATTTGGTTACTTTGTTCTTTCTGTTAATTTTTTTCCCAGTTTTATGCATGTTTGAATCCAAATTAAGGTTGAAATCCCCTCCTATTAGTATGTTCCCTTGCGTGTCTTCTATCTTCAAAAAATTATCTTGCATAAATTTTTGATCTTCTTCGTTAGGTAAATATACATTGAGTAAATTCCAAAACTCCGAATATATCTGACATTTTATCATTATATATCTCCCTGCTGGATCTATTATTTCCTCTTCTATTTTGATTGGTACATTTTTACTGATTAATATAGCTACTCCTCTAGCTTTTGAATTATATGACGCTGCTGTTACATGTCCTATCCAATCTCTCTTTAATTTCTTGTGCTCCACTTCAGTTAAGTGTGTTTCTTGTACGAATGCTATATCAATTTTTTCTTTTTTCAGTAAATTTAGCAGTTTCTTCCTTTTGATTTGGTTATGTATTCCATTAATATTTAAAGTCATATAGTTCAACATAGCCATTTCATACTTTGTTTATCTTTCCTTTCCGTTTCCTCATCATCACCTTTCCTTCTTATCCATTTCTGCTTTCTTTTTTTGAACACTTTATAAGACAACATTTCTAAAACATAAAACATTTCCCTTATTCTCCTATCTAAATTTCCTTTAACCGCACTATCCCCTCCCCTTCCTGAGTTGCCCTTTGTCCCTTGTCAGGCAACCACATCTCCCCTCTCCATTTGGATTTGCGAATTCACTCGCAAGCGTCAACTGATTTCGCCGTGACCGTAACTCTTCCCCACCCAGCACCCCCCCAGAAAAGATTTTAATTTTCCTATACAACAAAGGTCACTCTCTTAATTCCCCCTATACTTCCTTTCTTCCCTTTCTTTCCCTTCTTAGTTCTTACCTATATTCTATTTTTACATATATATATATATATATTTTATATATATACACATACACACATATACCTACATACACACATACATATAGTTTGTGGTCATTTTTGTTCTCGTTACATATCTTCCTCTTTCTGTCTGTTTTGTAGTTGTTCTGCAAATTTTAAGAATAGTCTGTTTTGCTGCCCTGGAATAACTATTTTAAGTACCGCTGGATACTTTAGCATAAATTTATATCCTTTTTTCCATAGGATCGTTTTTGCTGCATTAAACTTCTTCCTCTTCTTCAGTTCAAAATTTGTATCTGGATAGAAAAAAAATTTTTGACCTTTGTATTCCAGTGGTTTTTTGTCTTCTCTTATTTTCCTCATTGCTTTCTCCAATATATTTTCTCGTTGTATATCTTAAGAATTTTACTAGAATGGATCTTGGTTTTTGTTGTGATTGTGGTTTAGGGGCTAATGTTCTGTGTGCCCTTTCTATTTCCATTTCTTCCTGTAATTCTGGTCTTCCTAGGACCCTGGGGATCTATTCTTTTATAAATTCTCTCATATTCTTGCCTTCTTCATCTTCCTTAAGGCCCACTATCTTTATATTGTTTCTTCTATTATAATTTTCCATTATATCTATCTTCTGAGCTAACAGCTCTTGTGTCTCTTTAACTTTTTTTATCAGATTCTTCTAATTTCTTTTTTAAGTCCTCTACTTCCATTTCTACGGCTGTTTCTCGTTCTTCCACCTTGTCCACTCTTTTTCCTATATCTGACATGATCATCTCTAATCTATTCATTTTCTCTTCTGTACTTTTTACTCTTCTTTTTATTTCACTGAATTCTTGTGACTGCCATTCTTTTACTGATTCCATATATTCTTTAAAAAAATATTTATCCATCGTCTTGCCCTTCCCTTCATCTTCCATTTCTCTGTGTTCTTCCTCTTCTTCTGAGTCCATTCCAGGATCTGTGTCCTTTACCTCTGTCTCTTCTGGTTTTCTTGTTGGTTTGTTTGTTTTATTTTGTTGGGTATTTTTGGTCATCTTATTTTTATTAGAAGTGTCTTGCTGCTGGTCTTCTTCCTCTGAGTTGGTCATCTGTTGTTTCTTTGATTTCTTTTTACTCTCTTCTTTCTTGCTCTCGTTATTTTCTGTGTTTTCCTCTTGCTGCTTTGTTGTGGCTGTCAATCTCAGCTGTGGAGATCGACTCCTCAGCTGGTCCCCCCTCCCGTCAGTGTTATTTTTGTCTTGCGCGAGGAGTCGCGCATGCGCGGTTGTGCACTTTTGTTTGGCTCCGTGAGCCATTTTTGTAGTCCTGAGTTTGGGGCTTCAACTGACCTTAGGGGGTGGGCTTCTCTCTCCGCGGCGGGTCTCCTCGGACAGGTAAGGCCTTCACCTTCTTCTTCCGACGTCCTTTCTTCTTCCCGTTGCTTTTGGCTTTTCTTTTTTCGCTGCCATTTTCTCCACACCTTTATTTTCACTTTATTTTGATTTTTGTGTTTGTGCCTTCGTTTTTTCACTGTCTTTTTTTTACTTTTCTGGAGAGGGCTGAAGTTCCCCGACCGGCCACTACTCCATCACGTGACTCCTCCCGGAGACAATATTGTTGATAATGGACAGTCAGCATCTTTTCTCCCCAGTAAAAGCATCACGTGCGAAAGTGTGTGTGTTTAAGATGAGTGGTGAGAGGGGAAGGTTAAGGGAGATGTACAGGGAAAATATTTTACTCAGAGCTCCTGGAACGGACATCCAGGTGTGGTTGGTTCTTAATAAACCCATGAATATGGAAGGAGGTGGATCATGTGCAGGCAGCAGTTTTAGTTTAACTTGGGCATCCTGTTCACTACAGGAAAGGTGGGCCGAAGGGTCGATGTTTCAGAGGCCACAGGTTTATAGATTGTTGTGTTGATGGGGATTTTCCCTGTAGCCTTGAGCTCCTCCCCCATCTCGCTCTCCCCACTATTGTTTGGGGTTCTGCCCTCTTTCACTGCTATTCTGAGTGTGGGGTTTCTGCCATCTATTGCCTTCCTTGAATGCTGCCTGACCTGCTAAGTTGCTCCAGTATTTTGTGCGTCACTGCTGAGGTGACTGGTGGTGACCTCTGACCTGGTGCCTGCGTAACTGGGCTTTGGTGACCAGATCATAAACCAGCCAGGAGACGTCAGCGTCGTGAACTGCTTGACAAGACTTAGCTGTGCAAGTTCCCTTTGGTGTGTGTAATTGAACAACGTTAAACCTCGACACTGCAGCCTCTGGATTTTCAGATAATAAGGGTGTGCAGATGCCGGAATCTAATGCAGGACACAAGTGCTGGAGAAACTCAGAAGGTCACACAGCATCCATAGGAAGTAAAAGGCAGTCAGTATTTCAGGCTTAAGCTCTTCCCCAGGATTGCTGAAAATGGGGCAAAAAGTAGGAAAAGGCAGAGGGGGCAGCACAGGTGAACTGTTAAGAAGTCGTAAATGGATATGGTGGGAGGGTGAAAGAGAAAAAAGCTGAGAAATGACACAGGAGAGGGTTTCTCTCTTGCAGGAAAGCAGGGAAGGGAGTGGGGGGGCTTGAGAAAAAGAGACAGATGAGGGAAAGAGAGACTCAGAAAAGGGGTTAACAGAGATTGGAAGTCAATGTTCATGCCATCTGGTTGGAGATTGCAGAGATGGGATATAAGGTGTTGTCCCTCCAGTTTGTGGGTGGTGTCGGTGATTGGGGTCCAGATTGTTGTTCCGATGGGGTTTTTCCCTGCAGCTCCAGCTCTCTGTGTGTTTGTACAATCTCCAGTTGATCTGCTGCCCCTGTTCATCAGATTTTCCATCTAAACTGCATTAGATCTCCTAGGTCACTTCCCCTTTGTACTTGCTGGGCTGGCTGGTACGGACAGGCCGTGTCAGACCTTTACCTTGATGGACATTGAATAAAAATGCTGTGACTTGAAGATTTTGGCCTTGTTCTTGACTTCTGAAGCACTTCTGGGTCATGTTATCTCCAGAATATCCTTTAAAATGCCTCAACCTGTGCCATTGTAATGCTGTTATTTGGTGACCTATGGACTACTCCCACCAGTGATTTTTGTCCCCTTATTATTCCTTAGCTCTACCCAGATGATTCAACATTCTGCTCCTCAGAATCTCTCCCACTGTCACCCTGACCTCATCCTGAATCAAGAGTGCTACCTCACCTCCCGTATCCTGCCTATCCTTCCAAATTACCTTATACCCCTAGATATTTAATTCTCAATAATCTCCAACCTGAAATCGCGTTTGTACAATGGCCACTCCTTTAGATGGATTTGCACCAACACTTTATTCATCTTGTTTCCAATGCTTTGGGCATTCAGATAAAGTGCCCTCACTCTCGGTGACTTTTCATTCAAGTTGCAATGTGGCCTTTTTTGTCTATTGCATTGAATTTTTTCTGTCCTCTCCTTTGACTTTCTCCTTTTCTACCTTTTGCTTCTGACTCTATTTTACTTACTTCTGCCTTCCTCCAGATAATGCCATTCACCTGCCGTACTTGCCACACCCTACCCAACAGCACTGGCAAACAATGCCCCAGGGACACTTATCCCAGATCTGCCCAGGTGTAGACCATCCAGACAGGCTGGTGGAACAGGCAGATACATGGGGGATGAAACATGGAGGCAAATGCAGAGAGATGTGTGTGGAAGGGGTGGTTGGAGGGTGTCAGGGGCTGCTGGGGCCTTTTTGAAGGTGAGGCTGCCTATGTTTCTATGGGCTGGGGAACAGTGTCTGAAGTGAATGAAAGAACAATGTTCTGTGGTGCTTGCGACTGTAGAAATATTTAGAATTAAATATTTCCCACCCCAGCCACACTCTCTTCAGATGAAGTTTGACATCACACATCACCAGGTTCAAGGACCGTTTATTTCCCACCGTCATCAGACTCACGAACAAACCCCCAAATTACATTGCCTTTGTCCCAAATCAACTGATCCTTCTGTATCTCTGCATTTTGCACTCATGCAGTGTGTCTTGTTGGGCTATGAACGAGATGCCTATTTGTCTGCTCACTGAACAACCTGTCACTTCCTTTTGGGATTCGTGAAACAGTAAATTTGAACAATTAGATCCTGGATTTATCCCTTAGGTAAATAGACAGGCATTGTTTCGGGTCGGGACCCTTTTCTGAGACTAAGGGATAGGGGAAGAGGAAAGAGAACAAGCAGGGGAAGGGCTGGGGAGGGGAAACGGACAAATCTTTTACTTTTCTTCCAACAGGGTGTCCCAGAAGTGGTAAACTCACTTCGGCTGACACATTTCACAGGGTCACAAGTTGTCGAGTCACTGGTCCATCCCAGAATATGGAGTTCTGTGCTTTCTCCCAAACATTCTGCCTGGATCCTCCCCAGATTGTCTGGACCGTTCCCATTCTGATGTTAGTTTAGATCTGGAAGGAAATTAAACGAGACAGAAAATTCCACCAAATGGTCATGACTAATTTATTAATCACAGAAAAACATTTAACAAAAAGCAAAGTAATGAGACTCTGGCCCTTCAGCCCATCGGGGACTCGACGAATGCTGGCTGAACAGTGGGGGTGAGGGAAGGGACGGGGATGACATTTCCTTTGCAAAGACGGTGCTAGTGACGGGAGATCAGTCGTATCCAGGTGCTGGGGGAGTTCTGGGCACTGGATGGTGGGGGAAGGGGTGGGGAAGAATGGAGCACCACACACAGACCTGGACACTGACCTCTCGCACTGCAAAGCCCAACCTTGCTGAGTGGGATGCACAAAGATCGAGTCGCTTGGGTAAAACAGGACAATCTGCAGATGCTGTGGTCAAGTACAGGGCCATAAAAGTACTGGAAAATCTCAGCAAGTCTCGCAGCATCCACAGGAAGTAAAGTACAGTCGACGATCGCAGACCGACCCCTTTGTTAGATGTGCCAAAAATCAGGCAGACGCCTAAATTCAAAAAAAGTTGTGGGGGAGGGGAAGGAGGAGGAGGAGGAGCACAGGCTGACAAGTAAGAGGTGATGGGTGGATGCAGGTGGGATGAGGAGAAGTGTAAGAAGCAGGGAAGTGATAGAGGGAGATGGCGGACGCTAAGTAGGGAAGCTGTCTGATAGCAGGAGGAAGGAAAGACGGTGGGGAACTGGAGGAGAGGAGACAGGGGTAGGGAAAGAGAGAGGCCAGAGGAGAGGGTCAACGGAAATTGGAGATCCATGTTAATGCCAGCTGGTTGGAGAGGGCTGAGACGGAATAGAAGGTGCTGTTTCTCCAGTTTGCGAGTGTCCTTGATTTGGCTGAGCAAGAGGCCGTAGACGTATTGGTGTGTGGTATTAAATCACAATTCAGGCCTGGAGACGAGGTGGGGATCCACTTCTACAGCTTTCTCTCATAACTGATCCCAAATAAAGACCACCCTCCGGTAAAAACTATGCCCTCTGGTTCCTCAAGATTCAATTTATTGTCGTAATAAAAACAATGTAATATTACATGTAATTGCTTTTATCTGCTGTGAGGTAGACAGATTCACCATTGGCAAAAATTGCCCAAAGTGCCTCTTACAGTCAGAGATGCAAAAGAGAGTTTTCCCCGGAGTCACCGAGTACCATGGGTTTGGCACACCTCTCCTGAAGCCACACAGTCTAGTCCAAACCATCGGCGACCTGTGTTCTAAATCCAAACCTCCAATACAATTAGGAACTCCTGGCACTCTCTTGCATCCCCATTCTGATAACTGGTACCCATTCAGCCAGTCTCCCGCAGTCCGTAGCCTGGTGTGAGTCCCTCGACCACGGTCTCCAGCAGCCCACAGCCTCTGTGGGTTCCACCCCTCGAGTCACCAGCTGCCCACACCACCTATGGTTCCTTCAGTTACGGACTCCCTCGCTGGCCCACCGCTGTGGTGTCCGTCCTGTGGGTCATCTCCTCTGCTCCTCCTAGGACAGGAAAGTCCACTTGGAACTGACTGTCAGCAACCCAACCCCACCTGCAGAAGCACATGCTGTTTTCAAATCCATACACCAACTGTCATAGTGAATTCCTGGAGCATTTCAGTATTTTTATGACAATCACAGGGTCTGCAGACTTCAGTGTTTCATTAACAAATTGGAATATTGTATTAACACTGGAATATTGTGCTCAGTTCTGGTCGCCTCATGACAGGAAAGATGTGTAACCTTTGGATGGTGCAGAGGAGATACAAAATTCAAAGTTCACATTTATTGTCAGATTATGTACATAACATCATATACAACCCTGAGATTCCTTTTCCTGCGGACCTGCAGAATTTCTACTATCAGTATTGCAAAACAACTATATACAAGAAAGATACATATACAAAAGAGAAATATAAAAGAGGAGGTGCAACCAAACTGTTTTTCACCTCGTAAGATCCATAATCGTTTTGGTGATATTGAGTTTCTCCTGTCTGTTGACTTATCACCCCCTTTTATACAGCTCAGTACCAGGGTATCATTTAGCAAATTTGAAGATGGTTATTATCGCACAGAGCGATACAGTCAGAAGTGTAAAGTAAACAGAGCAGGAGGATAAGCCCTGTAGTGCTCGCGTACTCCTGGAGATTGAGAAGGAGATTGTTTGTGGTCCAGAGGTAAAGAAATGCAGGATCCATTCACACAGTGGTTTATTAAGGCCCAGGTTTGTAGATCAGATTTTTAAAAATATATTGTAATTGAAGTTAACATATAAGCCTAAATACAAAATTGACAATTACATAATAATTTGTATACAAGCATGCACAAAAAAGCCAACGTAGATAAAATTGCTTATAATCCTTCAAAACATTTAATTGAAATGACCTTTGTGATCATGTTAAACCCATTTGTTAAAATAACTTGAATAAAATAGAGGAAAAAAATTTAAAATATCTAAATCTAACCCCTCCCTCTAATCGAGGTTACCTTTAAATTAATTTTTAAAAATCAATAATGTGGAACTGCTGGCGATCCCCGCAGAACAGACATTTAACAACCAGAACATACAGTAATTGTTAATTCTTCCAATTATAAAAAAATTGGCCCCACAATTTCATAAATTGAAACTTTCCATCTTTAATACCATATCAAAATTTTTCAACCTTAAATAGGACATTACATAATATAACCACTGTGTATGAGTAGGAGATGAATCATGTTTCAATTTCAGTGAGACTGCTCATTTGGAGTTTTTAAATCAGTTTTATGGGGGATTTTGGGGTTGAATAGCCAAATTGCAGTTGATAAAGAGAATCCTGATGCATGTGTTTTTGCTGTTCAGTTGTTCCAGGGCTTTGTGCAGAGCCAGGGAGATGGCATCTGCCGTACAGCTGTGGCTGTGATCAGCAAATTGGAACGGATTCATGCCGCTCATCAGGCGAGGGCTGATATACTTATCAGGATGTTGCCTGGATTGGAGAATGTATCTTGTGAAGTAAGGTTAACAGAACTAGTGGGTTTTCTCTTTGGAGCGAAAATGAGAGGTGATTTAATAGAGGCATTATCAGAGGCTTATATAGGGTGGACAGTGAGCACCCGTTTCCTCAGGCGACAGTCCCAAAAACCAGAGGACATCTGTTTAAGGTGATGGAAGTTTGGGAGAGATGGATGGGTAGGTGTTTTTTTGGGGTTTTTTACGCAATATTGTAGGTGTCTGGAATGTATTGTTGGGAGCTGGGACGGAGGCTGGTAGAATCGGAACATTCAAACAATTCTTGAACAGGCACTTGGATGCATGAAAAATAGGGTTATGGGTATGAGGTTGGGAAGGTCAGATTCTAAAGTAGGTTTATATAGGTCAACACAAGATTGTGGGCCGAAGGCTTGGACTGTGTTGGAATGTTCTGTGTTCTATCTCATGGAGTCTCTCACACATTAAACAGGTCCTTCAGCCCAATTTATCCATGGTAGTCAACTTGCCTGCATTCCACCTGAATCCCTCCAACCACTTCCCATTCACGTACCGTGTCTGAATGCCATTAATACTCAGAAATTGTTCCCCTGGCAGCTCGTTGTTAAAGTCGACCCGCTCCATATCTCCTCAGGATAAAACAACAGCAGAACAAATGAGCATTTTTTTCCATTCCGATTGCAGGAGTGGAAGGCTAGGAGAAGCGTGCTACTTTCTTTCTGCTATAGCCACTCAATTAATTGAGTTTTGTTTGCTTTAAAATGTTTTAAAGGTCAACGTTATACTCTACGTGCAGCTGGCCTCAGTTTGGAACATTCCACAGTTACTTCTTGATAAGTCTCTCACAGTATCTTCTTGTAGTTTTTCAATCACATGATATCTGGCCACTTTTGTCTGTTAATGCTCACAAACTTATGTCAGTTTATTTTCTACAACAGAACCCCAGCACCCTTACATTTTCCTGCCCTCCCCTTCTACATTCCCTCCTTTTATCATTTCATGATAACATTAAATTGCAGTTGTAGTGAAGCTGCGAATGCAACAAGAAGCTCACCTTCGTATAAGGGGCTAACTGTGTACCTGTTGACTCTGCCTTCCGACTGTGGGATTGACTCCTAACCCGGCTTGCCTTCTGTGACACCTTCTCCGCATAATTGTGACACAGTGACAGGAAGGTATTCTTTCCTGCTGTCGATTTTGCCTCTCCTAAACAATGCCCTGCTTATAATGGTATGAGTGACAACCACATTGCCTTATTTTTCTAGAGGAGTTTTAGAGTCAGAAAGATGTATCCACCATGGCTGCCCTTCACCCTTCACAGCAATCAGCAATACTTGGAACGGCCCCTTCCACCTTGGCACCAACGTCTTCCAATTTATTATCAGGAATGAATCTCCTTCCTAATTTCCTTATCACCACCTTCTCTGAGCGTCACACACCTGTAAATATAGGGTCTTAAGAACATCAAATAGTCCTTGTACATAGATAATCATCTTATCATTAAGGGCATGCAAATCAAAGCACACTTCTATAGTCTTGTCCACTGCCCACAGCGTGCGCAAGGGTCTCCCAAATATCCCAATGCAGGTGTGTGGTGTTATCCTCATTTCAAAGGGAGCATCTTAAGCCAAGTTAAACCTGTCTCTTCCATTAATTTGACCAATTTATTCTTAGCCCTCTCCACTACTCCAGCTTCCTGGGGATGATTGGCACAGTGGAATTGTGCTGACGCAGTTCTTCATTCACTTTGGCAGTAAAATCTGGTCCATGTCCGAGCTGATAACAATTGGGAGACCGAACCGTGGTATTATTTCTTGCAGTATAACTGTTTCAGCTGTAGGGTTGACTGTAGGCCTAGCTTCTATCCATCTGATAAAAATGTCAATAATTGTAGCGTCCATCAGTTATGGTTGACCATGGGTACTGCACCTCTGGTAGTCACTAGAAGCTGGAGTGGCCTCTCCAGGGCACAAGCGAGGGCAGAGTTGATATGGAGATCCATCTGTTGCCCATGTAGTGGGGAACCCCCCCCCCCCCACCCCACTTTCCATACCAATGGCAAACCCAAAGGAACAACAAAAGTCAATACAGTTTGGTGGCCACAGTATCGCAGAAGCTGTTGAGCTGGTACTGGGTACAGCAGTCAGCCGCCTTCGGGACTCCAGATTTTTCCTCAGGGTTTACTCCCACAGCCTTTCTCATGAGCAGGTATAGCCACAAGGCAGCGGAACTTTGAAATTGGAGTTTTCCATCTTCTAGATGAGCTACCATCTGCCCAGAGCAACTGGTTTCAAGGCGCCAGTGGCCCGTCTTTGCCCCTTCTCCTGTCAGTGAGAACAGCTCCACAGGGTATAAGAATGATGCCACAGGTGAAGGCCAGGAGTTGGACTTGGTTGCCAGAGGCTGTTTCAGATGCATGCCATGGAGAGCATTTGTGTAGCAGTGGGAGCTCATCCTCACTACTACCCTTCAGCTATGACCATCTTCAGAGCCATGGTCAATAATAACCAAACAATATACCTGTGTACTCTGGGCAACTCTACAAAATCTATTCAAAGGGTCTGGTGGGCATTCCTGTCTTTCCGGAAGGACATTTTACTGCTTTTCCAAGGATGTTTTTCTGGCAAATTTCACAACCCCATGCTTTTTCCTGTGCTTCCTTCTTTAGATTAGGATGCCACCATGTATGTAATGCTACCCCCACCATTCTCTCCTTTCCAAGGTGGGTCATGGCGTGTATGTAATTGAAAAAGATCAGGAGAACCAGGTCAACTGCACAAACCTGTGTGCTGCTGCCACACATGCAATTGTCTTTCAAAGGCGCCCCTCTGTAATTGTTTCACCAGGTCCTTGTGTGGTAAGGCCATTCTATTCAATATCTGCTTAGGTTCCTCTGCACTTACAAGAGGTTTGGTAAGAGCCGCATTTCATACAGCCTCATTGGCTTCGCATTTCCTGGTGCTATGGGGTCGTTGGACTTTGTATGGGGCTCATACTTAATTATTGCTATAATCTGTTGGCAGCAGGAGTGCCTGCAATAAATTAGTCACAAAAAATGCGTTTTGTGTGGGGATCCCTGAGGAAGTCAGGAACCCGCTATCTTGCCACAACACACCAAAGTCATGGGCCACCCAAAAGGCATCATGAGAATCTGCATAAATGTTAACGGACAGGCCAGTGGCCAAGATGAAAGCGTGTGTTTTCTAGAAAGGACGTGCCAGATAAGTGGAAGACCTTCAAAGGTGAAATTTTGAGAGTACAGTTTGCTTGTTCCTGTAGGATTAAAGGCAAAGTTAACAGACAATAGGGAGCCTTGGCTTTTAAAGTATATTGAGGATCTGCTTCAGAAGAGAGAGAGAGAGAGGGAGGTGTATAGCAGGTCGAGAAAACACAAAGTATATGAGGAGTATAAAAAAATGCATGAAAACACAAAGAAATCAGGAAAGCTGAAAGACACAAGGCTGCTTGGGAATTCTAAGAGTTTCTATAGGTATATTAAGAGCTAAAGGATAGTAAGGGACAAATTTGGTCCCCTTGAAGATCAGAGAGGTTGGCAATGTATGGAGCCAGAAGAGATGGGAAGATATAAAATGTTTTTTTTGCATCAGTATTTACTCAGGAATCTGGCACAGAGTCTAAGAAAGGAAAATTAACAGTGAGGTCATAGAACATATTCAGATTAAAGAGAAGAAAGATTAAAGAAGATTAAAGAAAAGAAAGCAAATAAGGGTGGATAAATATCTTGTGCCTGACAAGATGTTCCCTCGGACCTTGAGGGAGCTGGTGTAGAAATTGCAGGGGATCTGGCAGAAATATTTAAAATGTCCTTAGCCACAGGTGTGATGCCAGAGGATTGGAGGGTAGCACATGTTATTCCATTGTTTTAAAAAAAGCTCCAAAATTATAGACCAGTGGGCCTGACGTCACTAGTAGGTAAATTATTGGAAGGTATTCTTAGGGATTGGGTATACAATTATTTGGATAGGCAGGTACTGATTAGGGATAGTCAGTGGTAGGTCATGTTTAATCAATCTTATAGATTTTTTCTAGGAGGTTACCAGGAAAGTTGATGAAGGAAAGGCTGTGGATATTGTCTACATGTACTTTAGTAAGACCTTTGACAAGATCCCACATGAGAGGTTAGTCAGAAAGGTTCAGAAGTTCGATATTCATGGGGATGTAGTCAACTAGATTCAACATTGGCTACACGGGAGATGCCAGAGAGTGGTGGTGGATGATTGTTTCTCAGTCTGAAGGCCTGTGCAGTGCCTCAGGGATCAGTGCTGAGACCATTGTTGTTTATATCAGTGATCTGGATAATGTGGTACATTGGATCAGCAAATTTGCGGATGAGACAAAGATTGGAGGTGATGTGGACAGCGATCAAGATTTTCATACCTTGTAGAGGGATCTGGACCAGCTGGAAAAATGGCAGCTGGAATTTAATGTGGTCAAGTGTGAGGTGTTGCATTTTGGAAGAGCAAAGAAGGACAGGATATACACGGTAAATGGAAGGGCACTGAAGAGTGTAATAGAACAGAGAGATCTAAGAATACAGATACATAGTTCCCTGGCAGTGGTGTCACAGGTGGTGGTTAGATTGTGAAGAGAGCTTTCGGCACATTGGACTTCATAAATCAAAGTATTGAGTATAGGAGTTGGGAAGTTATAGTAAAGTTGTATAAGATATTGGTGTGACCAAATTTGGAGTATTGTGTGCGGTTTTGGTCACCTAACTACAGAAAAGACATTAATAAATTGAAAGAGTGCAGAGAAGATTTATCAGGATGTTGCCTGAAAGGTTAAACAGGTTGAGAATTCATTTCCTGGAGCTTAGAAGAATGAAGGGAGATTTGATAGAGCGGTGATTCTCAACCTTTTACTTTCCACTCACATACCACTTTCAGTAATCCCTATGCCATCAGTGCTCTGTGATTAGTAAGGGATTCCTTAAGATAGTATGTGAGTGGGAAGGGAAGGTTGAGAATCACTGCTCTAGACCCATTTGTTATTGAAATATTTTGCTTGAGAAAAATTGTAATTGGTCCATTTCCTTTGGAGTTATGAAACTGTGCACATAATGAGTCAATTAGATATGATTAAAAAGGTGGTTCTCAAACTTTTTTCCTTCCACCCACATATCACCTTAAGCAATCTCTTACTAATCATAGAGCACCTATTAGCATAGGGAATACTTAAAAAGTTTTATGTGAGTGGAAAGAAAAGGTTGAGAACCACTGTGATAGAGGTATTCAAAATTATGAGGGGTCGAGAGAGAGTAAATAGGTAGGCTTTTTCCACTGAGGGTATGCAAGATACACACCAGAGGACTTGAGTTAAGGGTGAAAAGGGAAAGATTTAGAGGGAACATCTTCAAACAGAGAGTGGTGGGAGAGTGGAACAAGCTGCCAGCTGAAGTGGCGACTGGGCTCAATTTTAATTTTTAAGAATTTGGACAGGTACATGGATTGGAGGGGTATGGAGGTGCTGGTCAGTGGGACTAGGGAGAATAATAGTTCAGCACACACTAGAAGGGCCTGTTTCTATGCTATGTTCTATGGATACGTTCTATGATCTCTCCCATCTCTTCAGGCTCCGTACATTATCGACCAATCTGATATTCAATGGAACCGATTTTTGTCCCTCTCTATTCTTTGGTTCTTAATATACCTGTAGAAACCCTTAGGATTTTCCTTCACATTGTCGCCCAAAGGAACCTCAAGTCTTCTTTTTGCCCTCCTGTTTACTCTTTCATTTTTATTCTCCTCAATTCCTTCATTTGCTCCGTGTTGGCTATACTTTCTATACATTTCTCTCTTCTTCTGGACCAGATCCCCAAAATCCATTTTGAAAACCAAGGCTTCCAATGCTGGACACGTTTGTCTTTATCCTGACAGGAACATAGAAATTCTGTGCTCTCAATATTTTGCCTTTGAAGTCCTTCCTCTTATCGAACACATCCTTGGTAGAAAAAAAACCAAATTGTTCTAATCCACACTTTCTCAATCATTTCTCATTTTGTCACAATTGGCCTTTCTCGAGTCGAGAATCTCAGCCAGAGGACCAGACCTACTTTTATCCATAATTAATTTGAAAGTGTGGAATTCCGATCTCTGGACCAAAAATACTGTCCCATGCATATTTGTCACATCTTGTCTCACTCCCTAACAGGAGATCCAATATTGCACTCTCTCTAGTTGCCAGCTCTATATATTGATTTCAAAAACACATTTGCCATCTAGCCCTTTTAGAGCATTAGGAGTCACTGTCAACATGTGGAAAGTTAAAATCCCCTACTGCCACAAATGTATGTTTTCTACTGCTGTCTGCTATCACCCTATAGATATATTCCTCCAATTCTCTAGGACTACTGGTGTCCCATCTAGTGTGGACATTTTTCCGTTCCTCAGCTCCACCCATATAGATGCAGTAGACGAGCCCTCTTGTCTGTCCTCCCTGAGCACAGCTGTGATATTTTCTCTGACAAGTAATGCCACTCCTTCTCATTTCATCCTCCCCCCCCACCCCCTCACCAGCTCTATTGAGTATGAAATACTGGAACCCTGAACTGCCTGCAACCAAGTTTCTCTAATAGCCATAGTGTCATAATTCCACATGCCAATGCACACTTGAAGCAGATCTGCTTTTCCCACAACACTCCTTGCATTGAAATAGATGGACATGACAACATTTTCACAACATCCAGCCCTTTGATTTCTGACTTTACATGCCGTCTTGACATCATCTTTTTCCCCCTCCACTCCCCTTTCTACTTTAGCACACTGGTTCCCATCCCCCAGCAAATAGAGTTAAACACCTCAGAGCAGCACGAGCAAACATTACCACAAGGATATTAGTCCCCCACCAGTTCAGATTTAAGCTGTCTTGTAGAAACAGGCTCCACCTTCCCTGGAGGAGAGTCCAATGATCCAGAAACCTGAAGTCCTCTTTCCTGCGCCACGTCTTAACCTGCATTATCCTCCGATTTCTAGCCTCACTAGCACGTGGCGTGGGTAGCAACCCTGAGATCACAATCCTGGAAGTCCTTCCTTCAGCTTCACGCCTAACTCCATGAACTCTCTTTGCAGGACCTCATCACCCTTCCAATCTACATCATTGGTCCTTTCATGGTTACCATTGGAGGTCGAGCACCGACAGGGATGGGAATAAAATTCTGGAGTGGGCCATGTTAATTAGACATGCATCGTCTGTGACAAACATTTGGTAATTATGCCATTAGAGGGTACAGAGGTACAGAATTGCAGATGTGCAAACGAAGGAGAAGGTGGGTGCGTGCGTGTGAATGAGAGAGAGGGATTGTAGGAAGGAGGGAGATGTAGAGAGAGGGAGATAAATGTTAAATCTGAGTTTATAGAAGGGAGAAAACGAATGCGAGAGGGAGAGTGAACCAGAGGGAAAGAGAGTGACCGAATGGAACTGAGAAAGGGATAATATCAGGGAGAAAGGGGAAGCCAGAGGGATAGAGTTGAGAGTCTTCAAGCGTTTGGAGGAATAGACAGAGGGAGGATATGTTTGATGGTTAGACAGTGGGAGAAAGATCAGAACAACTGAAATCTGCTGCAAAACATGCCAGGAACATTGATGGACAAATTGCGGATCTTCTTCTTTGCTCTGTTATCCTCCACCCCACCACCGTTTCTTCCCCTCCCTCCCCCTCCCCGTTGCTTCCCCTCCCTCTCCCTCCCCCTCCCGCTCTCCCCCCCCTCCCGCTCTCCCCCCCCTCCCGCTCTCCCCCCCCCTCCCGCTCTCCCCCCCCTCCCGCTCTCCCCCCCCTCCCGCTCTCCCCCCCCTCCCGCTCTCCCCCCCCTCCCGCTCTCCCCCCCCTCCCGCTCTCCCCCCCCTCCCGCTCTCCCCCCCCTCCCGCTCTCCCCCCCCTCCCGCTCTCCCCCCCCTCCCGCTCTCCCCCCCCTCCCGCTCTCCCCCCCCTCCCGCTCTCCCCCCCTCCCGCTCTCCCCCCCCTCCCGCTCCCCCCCCCCTCCCGCTCCCCTCCCTCCCGCTCCCCTCCCTCCCGCTCTCCTCCCTCCCGCTCTCCTCCCTCCCGCTCTCCCCCCCCTCCCTCTCTCCCCCCCCTCCTCCCGCTCTCCCCCCCCCTCCTCCACTTCGCCCCCTCCCGCTCTCCTACCCCCCCCCCCTCTTCACCTCGCCGGGCCCGCCCCCCTCTTCGCCTCGCCAGCCTTTTAATTCAGGCACTGCCTGCTTTTGACACCCTTTGAAGAAGGGCTCAGGCCCATCCCACCGGTAATATACCGTTACCACCAATGGACGCTGCAGGACCTGCTGAGTTCCTTCAGCGTTTCCGTGTTTTGACTTTGCAAAAGAAGCGCGATTCCCCTCCCCCTTCGGGTGTCCTGCGCACAGTTGCGAGGGAGCATGATTGACAGTGCCATTGCCGAATCAGATAGGGAGAATGGGAATGTGATGGTGATAGGTCTGAAGGCGGGTTCAAGAGACTAACAGGTTTCGAAAGTCGAGTATTGATGGGAGCGGGGATGAGTGGTCAGGCGCTGTATGTGATAACATCATTAAAGGAAGGTCACATGATTTAGTTGCAGTTTGTGTCTCCTTTTTAAGGTGGGCGATATTGCACCAGTTTCAGGCTCCCTTTGCATTGTGGGTACAAATGGTGACATTTTCTCTCTTGCTGGGTCTCACGTTAAGATTTCTGTATGTGATGTTGTCTGTACTCCTTGCCTCCCTCTCACTCTGACCATCTTTCTTCACAGATTTAGAAGCGAAGTGTTTCCAGGCAGGAAGGTGTGTACAAGCACAACATCAGGACAGTTTACTTTATGTAGCAAAGATAAAGATACTAAAGCAACAGGGGTGACAGAAGGGGAGCAGTGAGCAGTGAAGGGCTCAAACCTAAAGCATTGGTTGTGTATCTTTTTCTTTGGTGTTTCGGAATACACTGTTTGCTGATGAGTTTCCCCAGCTTCTTGTTTTTAAATATCGTGTACCCTTATGATGCCACATGAAACTTTCTTTGCCGGTAGTCCCGCCCTGTGGTCAGATTGACCGCTGCAGCAGGGCAACAGCGTGCGGGCGGGTGTCAATCAAGAGAAACACAAGCAGCTGCAGCCGCTGGAACCTGAAGCGCCGGAGAAACTCACGCTGCATCCAGAGGGAGTGAAGGGAACCGACGTCCCGGAACGTTCCCTCTTATTGTTTTTACACATAAAGAACGTAATTTTTTCATAGTCAATTTTCACACAGAATAACCTGTGTACAGATATTGCCACGATAAGACAATAGTACCGTAGGCTGAATGTGAGTCAATGTTGCCCTTCATTGCTTCCTACGTCGACATCATCAGTGACGTCACTCACCTGCGACCAAAATAGCCCTAAGACAGAAGAGTAGAAATGCTCGAGATCCACAGATCCTGTTACTGCCAGCATCGCTCCAGTGATTCAACTTAGTATTTGACTGCTGCTGGTAAGTAAATGTCACTTGCTTCACATTTAAATCCCCCGCGTTGCAGTGTCGCGAGCTTCCTCATCGTGTATAACATTCATTAGCCCATGGTTGCGGACCGCCTACAGTTCACTTTAGACTGCAGGCGGTGAGGAAAAAAAATGTCTAGAGGTGCTGCAGATAGAATTTCAGAAAGGGATTGAGTCATTTATTTCTGTTCCGATCTTTTTACACAGACTGCAAACCAGCAATTTGGGAATAATTTCCCAGAACACAGCACCTCTGTTAAAAACCGTGTCACTTTACCTCCTCCATCTCTCCAGCCCCTTCCCTCCCGTCTCCTGTCGGTTCTACCCTCCTTGGTCCCTCTGTCCTCACCCCATCACTTCTCCGCTTCTTCCTCTTCTCCCCTTCCACGTGGATCCACCTATTACCCCCGCCTTTTTATTCAGGCCTGTGAAGATTCATGACAAAGGGCTCAGGTCCGTAACGTGGTTCAGCTTTTACTTCCCGCAGATGCTGAGTGACCTGCTAAGTGTCTCCAGCACTTTGGTGAACTGGTCTCGACCCCAGCATCCGCAGGTTTTCTTGTCTAACTCCAGGAGGACGTTGCTTTGCATTTTACTGAATGTTTTCCTCTGCTTAGTAAATTGGATATGGGTGGGAATATATAGGCAAAAAATGGTGAGAATTGATAAGGGAAAGGTGCGGGGGAGTCCGATATTTAAAAGGAGAGTTATGGGAAAGGAAACAGTAAAGAGAGAAACTATTGTGTAGCTGAGGTGAAAAAATCCAGGTCTGTGTGCTCTCCCCAGACCTTGCCCTTAATCAACTCTCTGATGAGACTGAATACCGGCCACCAACACCACTGTTGCCAATATACCGTTACCACCATGGACGCTGCAGGACCTGCTGAGTTCCTTCAGCGTTTCATGCCAATCCTTTAACGTCACTTTGGAAAGTTGATGTGGGGATGCAGTTTAGGCACGTTAGACCAATAAGGATTCCGGGTAATAATGCAGGTCATCAACCTCCAAAACCAAAGCTGATATGACCTTTTTGTATAAGTAAGTGTACTAATTCCTGCGCTCACCATCAGATCATTGCGTGTTTACTAAAATGTGATTTGGAAAACTAGATCCCGCATAACAATAAATCCTGGGTTCATGATCAGTACCTTGCTCTCCAGTATATGTTGCCTCTCCTCTTTTCCATCAAAACAGATCACGCTTGTGTCTCTGTGCTAAATTTCACCCTTCATGTGTCTACCTGTCTGTGGTGATCCCCCTCGCATTTCAGGACACTTCCACAGTTCGTCATCTTGCTGGCTATGCCTCCAGGGTGTGTCGTCCTGGAATATTGGCTGTAGAGAATGTTTTTCTCCCTCTCACTCCACCATCTTCTCTTCACAGGGTAAAGAAAACAGTGCGTTTCCAGACAGGAAGATTCAGACACCACCACGTTATGGTCTGACACTCCGAATGAACACCTTGGGACCTTACACCCATTGAGTGCGTGAACTAGACTTCAGCTCATTGGGCAATATGGAGGGACAGGTGACCAGTGCAGTGGCAGATGAAACACTCCAAAGTGAAGCACGTGGTGAGGAGGAATTTTCTGTGGACTTGCTGGAAACATATCACTGGGCTCACACTGGGGAGAGGCCGTTCCCCTGTTCCGTATGTGAGGAGGGATTCACCAGCTCTGAGGCACTGCTGCAACACCAATGTTTCCCCACTAGGGGGAGCTCATTCATCTGCTCTGACTGTGGGAAGAGCTTTCAAACCTCCAAGGACCTGGTGGAGCACGGGTGTGTTCACCCTGGGGAGAGTCCGTTCACCTGCCACTTGCGTGGGAAGGGATTCAGCCA
Source organism: Narcine bancroftii (assembly GCF_036971445.1). NCBI lineage: Eukaryota > Metazoa > Chordata > Chondrichthyes > Torpediniformes > Narcinidae > Narcine > Narcine bancroftii. The sequence goes on from NC_091473.1 coordinate 212,119,500, forward strand.
GTCCTCCAGCCTCCTGGAACACCAGAACATTCACTCCGAAGAGAGAGCCTTTAAATGCTGTGTGTGCAGGAAGGGGTTCTCTCGAACCTCCCATCTGCTGAGGCACCAGAGAGTTCACACTGGAGAGAGGCCGTTCACCTGTTCCATGTGCGGGAAGGGGTTCCCTCAGGCTTCCGGCCTGCAGGCACACCAGCGGGTTCACACTGGAGAAAAACCTTTCACCTGCTCCCTGTGCGGGAACAGGTTCTCTCAGCCCTCAGCCCTGCAGGCACACCAGCGGGTTCACACTGGGGAGAGACCATTCACGTGCTCCGTGTGTGGAAAGGGGTTCTCTTATTCCTCTGCCCTGTTAAGGCACCGGAGAGTTCACACCGGGGAGAAACCGTTCACCTGCTCCGTGTGTGGGAAGGGGTTCTCTCAACCATCTGGCCTACAGGCACACCAGCGGGTTCACACTGGGGAGAGACCATTCACCTGCTCTGTGTGTGGGAAGGGATTCTTTCAGTCCTCCGCCCTGCTGAGGCACCAGAGAATTCATACTGGGGAGAAACCTTTCTCTTGTAGCAAGTGTGGGAAGGGATTCGCGGACTCCTCTTCACTGGAGGGCCACCGAAGAATTCACACTGGAGAGAAACCATTCACCTGCTCCCTGTGTGGAATCGGATTCATCCGGTCCTCGTACCTTCTGAGGCACCAGAGAGTTCACACCGGGGAAAAACCATTCAGCTGCTCACTCTGCGGGAAGCGGTTCTCGCGACCCTCCTACCTGCAGGCTCACCAGCGGGTTCACACCGGGGAGAGACCGTTCACCTGCTCCGTGTGTGGTGTTGGATTCACTCAGCCCTCCGGCCTGCGTGTACACAAACGAGTTCACACCGGTTTGAAACCATTCACGTGCTCTATGTGTGGGAAGGGGTTCTCTCGGTACTCTGGTCTGCGGGTACACCAGTGGGTTCACACTGGGGAGAAACCGTTCACCTGCTCCCTGTGTGGGAAGGGGTTCTCTCAGTCCTCCAACCTGCAGGCACACCAGTGGGTTCACACTGGGGAGAAACCGTTCACCTGCTCGCTGTGTGGGTTGGGATTTGTTAAATCATCCAACCTGCTGAGGCACCAGAGAGTTCATGCCCAGGAGTAACCTTTCACTGCTCAGGTCGGGGTTCTCTCAGATCTCTGGCCAGTGTGCATAGCAGCAGGTTTACACCGGGGAGACATTTTCTTGCAGCAAGTGCAGGGAGGGATTTGCCAATTCCACTTCTCTGTGGCCCACCATAGAATTCACACCAGGATAGAGGGAAAGGAATTCACTTGGCCCTCGGGACAGTGAGGACACCAACAAGTTCACGTGGAGAGAAAGTGTCAGCATCCTTCCTCGTCAGTAAAAGCACCAGATGCCAGATGGTGTGTGTTTAAGGCAGTGGTTCTCAACCATTCTCAACCACTCACATAAAATTTCAAGTATTCCCTATGTCAAACGTGCTCGGTGATTAGTAAGGGATTGCTAAAGGTGGGGTGTGGGTGGAAAGAAAAAGTTTGCAAACCACTGTTTTAATCGTCCTTAATTGACTGGTTATGTGCTTGGTTTCATAACTCCAAAGGAAATGGGCCAATGACAATTTTTCTCAAGCAAAATATTTCAGTAACAATTGGATCTAGAGCAGTGATTCTCAAACTTCCCTTCCCACTTACAGACCACCTTAAACAATCCCTTACTAATCACAGCACCGATGGCATAGGGATGACTTAAAGTGGTATGAGAGTGCAAAGAAAAAGGTTGAGAACCACACTAATCCTTTACTAACCACAGAGCACCTGTGCAATGTGAGTGGAGGGAAACAAAAAGGTTGAGAACCACTCGTTTAAAGTAGGGGGGAAAGGAAGAATATTAAGGGCAGAGGTTTTCAACCATTTTCTTCCCACTCACATCCTTCCTTAAGCAATCCTTTACTAATCAGAGAGCATCGATGGCATTGGGATTACTTAAAGTGGTATGAGAGTGCAAAGAAAAAGGTTGAGAACCAGTGGTTTAGGGAGATGTTCAATGCAAATAATTGACCCAGATACCAGTGAGCACCTGGAACGGGCGACCAGGTGCAGCTGCTTCTTGACAGACCTGTGAATGGAGGGAGGTGGATCGTGTGGGGGCAGCAGTTTAGTTTAACTTGGGAACTTGTTCAGTACAGACACATGAGCCGAAGAGTCGATGTTTCAGAGGCCACAGGTTTAAGGATTGTGTTGATGGGAATTTTCCCTACAGCCATTGGTCCACCCCGTCTCACTATCCCCATACTATTTGGGCTTCTCGCCTCTTTCCCCATTTCTATCCCAGAGCCATTTGAGAATTAAAGTCTGCCAATTAGTGTATTTTTGTATTGTTTTAATGCTAGTGTTTTTTCTTGTTTTTATATTCTCATGTATGTTGTATTTGTGAGTACCACGGGTAGTGTTTTTAAAATTTGGTTGTGTTTTCTTTTGCAACGACAATAAAGTACTTATTCTGAGTGTGGGGTTCCTGCCGTCTGTTGCCTTCCGTGGATGCTGCCCTACCTGCTGAGTTACTCCAGCATTTTGTGCTGAGGTGACTGTGGTGGTGACCTCTGACCTGGTGCCTGCAAGACTGGGCTTTTGTGACAAGATCATAAACCAGCCAGGAGACGTCAGTGTCGTTAACTGCTTGACAAGACGTAGCTGTGCAAGTTCCCCTTGGTGTTTGTAATGATTAGGTTTGAAGATCAATGCTGCAACCTCTGGATTTTCAGGTGATTAAGGTGTGCAGATGCTGGGATCTAATGGAGGACACAAGTGCTGCAGAAATTCAGGTCACGCAGCATCCACAGGAAGTGAAAGGCAGTTGATGGTTTCGATTTGGGCCCTTTTCAGGAATGTGGAAGAACAGTCACCCAAATAAAATGGACCTGGGGCAGTGGGAGCAGCACAGGCTTATCTGGTAATAGATCTGATGGGAGAGGAGAAGAGAAAGAAGCTGAGAAGTGGCAGAGGGTTTCTCTTTGACAGGAGAATGCAGGGAATGGAGTAGGGAGCTGGGGGAAAGGAGACAGAGATGAGGGAAAGAAAGACGGAAAAGGGGTTAATGGAAATTGGAATCAATGTTCATGCCGTCTGGTTGGAGACTGTGGAGATGGAAAATAATGTGTTGTCCTTCCAGTCTGCGGTGGCGTCGACGGTTGGGGTTCTGATGTGGCTTCCTTGCAGCTCCAGCTTTCTGTGTGCTTGTATAATCCCCAGTCGACCTGTTGGTCCTGTTCATTGGATTTTTCATCTAAACTGCATCAGATCTCCTGGGTCACTTCCCCTTTGTACTTGCTGGGCTGGCTGGTACGGACAGATCCTGGCTGACCTGTAACTTGATGGACATGGAATAAAAATGGTTGTGACCTGAAGATTTTGGCCTTGTTTGGCAACTTCTGGCCGACATTATCTCCACACCACAAAGCATGTCACTGTCTCAATGTCCTTTAAACAAGAATGGGAACGAGATTTAAATACATGAACTTCAGATGAAAATTGGGATTACACGCTTGATCTGATTAATAATTACTTCATTCTGTGCACGACATTATTTCATACAATTTAAAGATGTACATGAATACATATGTCCAAAGTTAGATTATCTCGGTTTTATCCTGATGTTGATTCACTATGTGACAAATGTAGAATTTTTGAGGTCTCTCTGATTCCTATGTTCTGGGAGTGTCCTGAACTATAAGAATATTGGGAACAATTCTTTAAAACTATCACAGATCCTTAGGATTAAATTAGAACCATGTCCTTATATTGCTTTGTTTCATTATTCTCTAGAAATGAGGATTTCCTTGAATTCAACTAAAACAAAATTGTAGCTTTGACTTCATGGATGGCCGGACGAGCAACTTGGATAAGAGGGAAAGACAGCAGAGCACCAACTTGTACGCACTGGTTACAGGATGTTATCTCTTGGTGGAGTTTGGAGAAAATTAGATCTAATGTTAAAGAGATCAAGGTTGAATTGGACAAGATATGGGGCCCATTCATGGACGATCATCATTTGATAACAGGCAGAGGTGCTCTGGGGGTTTTCTATCCAATGTTTGAGAGCTGAGACTCGATTCTTTACAATTTATTTGCTGGTGACCATGTTTAGTGGGAGAGGTTAGATTACCGGTGAGAGGGGAGCTTAGATTAATGGGGGGGGGGGGGGGTAGTCTTCCTTTTTCTATCTTTTTCTTTTTTCTGTTTTTTTTTTGACAACTGGAAGAGATTGGACTATTTAGATAATTACAATGTAAACTCAATATTAGAACAGGAGGTGAAATTCTCATAAGGTAAGGATTTTTCACTTTTTCAAGAATTATATAAGATAATGAATAATTTATATATGACTCATTCTGGGTTGCATTATATAAAACCTAGGATTAATATCTAAAAAATATATACACTTAATATTTCTCTCTATCAAATTTATAAAAAGATTTTTAAAAGATTTTTAAAAATTAAAATTAATAACACCTGGACCAGAACCTGGGCCGCTGTAATGCTGTTATTTTGTGAACTACTCCCACCAGTGATTTTTGTCCTCTTATTATTCTTAATCTCTACCCAGTTCGATTCAACATTCTACTCCTCAAATTACATCTCTCACTATCACCCTAATCTCAACCTGAATCTAGAGGGCTATCCCAGCTCTCGTATCTTCCAATCTTTCCATATTTCCTTATACCTCTGGATATTTAATTCCCAATCATCTCCAGCCTGCAAACACATGTGTGTAATGGGCACTGAATCACACACCACTTTTGGACTGATTTGTGCCAACAGTTTATTCATTTTGTTTCCAACGCTCTGGGCATTTAGGTAAAGTGCCCTCACACTCAGTGACTTTTTAAAATATCAATTTGCAATGTGGCCTTTTTAGTCTATTATGTTTTTTTTTCTGTCTTCCAATTTGATTTTCCCCTTTTCTACCTTTTTGCTCTGTCTCTATTTTACTTCCTTCTGTTCCTGTGGATAATGCCAGCCCCCTGCCATGGTCGTCTCACCCTCCGCAACAGCACTGGCAAACAAGACCATACGGATGGACTGGTGGAACGAGCGGACATATAGGGGATGAATCATGGAGGTGAATGCAGAGAGGTACAGTCTGAGGAGCCCTGACGAGGGGTTGATGGAATGTATCCGTACTCACTTCCATGATCAGCACGTTACCGAAGCCCCAAGGGAACTAATTTGCTGGGAAGAAAGTGAGGCAAATTTCAACTGGAGAGCAGAATTCATAACATGGTGCAGAGAGAAACCTGATAGGGAGTTCCTTTAAGCAAAGATTAAGGTTTATGAAGAGGCACAGATTACAACAGCAAGGGAGTAATGATAAACGTTCCGAGGGCCGTGGTTTTACATTGGGGACCACACTTTTGAGAAAATGTGACGGTCTTGGGGAGAGTGAAGAAATAATTTCTCAGAATACTAGATTTTTGTTTTTTTTAATCAGGAAAATATTCCAATGATTTTGATGGCAATGCATCAACCTGCAGTGCATCATGGTCCAGAAAATGCTCTATCTGACTGACAGAACTCCCCATGTGAGCTGTTTTTATGACATATTTAACCCCGACTTCACGCCCAACCCTGCCTCCGTCTACTTCGAATCCGATGGCCCTCCTGGTCCTATCTCTTCTGTGGATTCCCATGGTAACTGTCAATCACTACTTCTCAAACTGATCAGTACAGACGTGACTTCACACACAACCATTAGATTCTTTTTCCTGTGGGGCTTACCTTATGAGGTAGAATTTCTACTTATTGCTTGTGCAAAAAAACTACTCAGGAGAGATGTGTAAACAAAAGTGAGAAATGTCTACAACTCTGAAGTACAAACAAATTGCAAAACAAAATAAATATTCAATAACAAATTAAGTGCAAAGTAAGAGTCTTCAAAGGATTCTGATCGAGTTTGTTGTGAAGAGGTCTTTTGGTGGAGATGTAGCAACTGTTCAGGAACATAGTGGAGGAAGTCTTGGAGCACCTATTCCTGTTTCCTGATGACAGCAGTGAGAACCTCACCAGCATACCATGGGTGGTGTGAATCGCTGACTATTGCTGCAACTCTGACACCAGCTTTCCTTGTAGATTTTCTCGATGGTGGAGAGATTTTTGCCTGTAATGCACTGAGTCATGCCCACTACCTTCTGCATGGCATTCCACTCACAGGTGTTGGTGCCCCCGTGATGCAGCCCGTCAGTACACTTTCCACTGCACATCTGTAAACGTTTGCCAAAGGTTCCAATGACATAGTGACCCTCAGCAAACACCTGAGGAAGTAGAGATGCTGATGTGCTTTCTTCTCGATGACATTGGTATGATGGGCCCAAGAAAGGTCCCCTGTGACAGGGACTCCCTGGAATTTAAATAGGTTCAATCTTTCCACCACTGATCCACCAATTGACCATCCATTTCTGATATTTTCCTTTCCTCAGGTCTACAATCAGCTCCTTGGTCTTGTGATATTGCCAGGTTGTTGTTGGTACACTATTCAGCCCAGCCATCAATCTTCCTCCTCAATGCTGACTTATTGCCTCCTTTTATACAGCCCACTACCATGGTATCATTTGCAAATGGTGGTGGTGTCATACCAAGCACAGTCATAGGTGTAAAGTGAGTAGAACAGGGGTCTAAGAACACAACCAGAGCTGCTGAAGATTGTGGAGGAGGAGTTCTTGATAATCCGCACTGATTGTGGGCTAGAGGTGAGGAAATCTAGGATCCAATTCCACAGTGGGTTAGTGAGACCCAGGTCTTGGAGTCTGCAGATCAGTTTTGAGAGGATGATGGTTTTAATAAAGAGCACCCTGATGGGTGTGTCTTTGCTCTCCAGGAGTTCCAGTGGTTTGTGTGGAGTCAGTGAGGTGGCATCTAATGTTGTGTTCAAGAAGAGGTTTGATGGGTTCAAAGAGAATCAAGGCTGGACACGTGTTATCAACAAACTTAGCTTTACTTACCCACAGGGGAATTCACAAACGGGCACACACTCACAGTCCAACCCAGAATAATATGCAAATACCTACACATCAGGTACAAGTAAATCACTGCAAGAGGTTATCCATATAAAAGAGATTAGGAAGAACTTCTTTAGCCAGAGGGCATCAAGGGATAGGGGGAAAAGGCCGGAAATTGGAACTAGTGTAGAGTAGCTCAGTGTAGATTTACAGAACAGACCCAATGGTCCTCGTGGCCTGCTTCATGTTCCTCCTGATTGGGAACGTGAGGATTAAACATACAGTATACTGGGTGGTAGTGTAAAGAGCGAGGAAGATTTCAGAAAATTGCAAGGGGACTTAAGACAGTTTAGGGGAGTGGGTGGAAAGATGGCAGATGAAGTTTAATGTGAGTAAATACAAGGTTGTCCATTTTGGAGGCAGAAACAAGAGAGGAGAATATTATTTAAATGGTGTTAAGCTGGGGCGTGGGGTAATGGAAAGGGATCTGGGTGTACTTGTTCACCAGTCATTGAAAACTAGCATGCAGGTTCAGCAAGCGGTGAAGAAGGCGAACGGTATGTTAGCTTTCATGAAGAGGGGATTGGAGTATAGAAGTAGAGAAGCCCTCCTGCAGTTGTACAGGGCCCTGGTGAGACCTCACCTGGAGTATTGTATCCAGTTCTGGTCCCCATATTTAAGAAAGGACATACTTGCTATAGAGGGAGTGCAGCGCAGGTTTACAAGGTTAGTTCCCGGGATGGCAGGATTGTCATATACGGATAGGTTAGAAAGACTTGGATTATATGCGATGGAATTTAGAAGGATGAGGGGAGACATGATTGAGGTATTTAGGATTATCAAAGGGCTTGACAAGGTGAAATCAGAGCACATGTTCCCAATGATGGGTGAGACTAGGTCTAAAGGGCATAGTTTAAGAATACAGGGAAGGCCACTTAACACAGAAATTAGGAGAATTTTTTTTACCCAGTGAGTTGTGGGTCTGTGGAATGCATTGCCACAGAGGGAAGTGGGGGCAGATTCATTGGATAGATTTAAGAGAGAGTTGGATAAGGCTCTTGAGGGCAGGGGAGTTAAGGGTTATGGGGATAAGGCTGGGATTGGTTATTGAAAGAGAAAGAGTACCTATTGTTTATTGTATAATCAACTCTCTCTACCTCTAGCAGGAACAGCACACTATCAGACAGTAAATTAATTACAACCAACAAGTACATCAAATGAACCTGGTCTCCAGCATTGCCCATGGTTCGGGATCTGGGACGGCCCATTGCATTCGGCCCTCCGGAACTCCCTGCTGCCTGCAGCCTGCAGCCTGGAGTTCTGTGATAGTCTCCATGCAGCAGCAGAAAACAGAAAGACTGCACATGCTCATTCTTTTCAATGCAAGACCCATCCTCGTGACATGCAAGGACTAATTGTGTGTCAGCCTCATCTGTGGGCAGATCTAACCCTTGGTCTGCTTTTTTAACAGCAGCCTCTCAAAACACTTCATCATTGTGGACATGAGTGCCACCACTAGGTAGACCTTAAGGCAGATTACCACACTCTTCTTGGGCACTGGCACAATTGAAGCCTGTTTGAAACTGGTGGTTCCCATGCCCTGTTGGAGTGAGATGCTGAAGTTATCAGTGAATACATTGGCCATTTGGTCAGCACAGGTTTTCCGTACTCGGCCACATACTCCATCTGGACTGGATGCTTTCCCTGATTCACTCTCCTGAAGCCAGCCCGCACGTCCACCATGAATACCGACCAGTGAGGACCATCGGAGATATGGGGGTGCCCAATGGTTCTTCCTTGCTCTGATGGTCAAATCAGGCATAGAAGGAATTGAGCTCATCTGGGAGTGAAGCTCTCCTGTCCCCTGTTGCACCAGATTGGGTTTTGTAGCAGATAACGTCACTCAGGGCCTGGTGTAACTTTTCGGTTTCTTTCGTCCAAAATCACCACCTCATCGGGGAGATTGCTTTCTGTAGGTCATACCTGCACTTTGTACTATGTACTGAAGTTCTAGAGTTAAATGCCTGTGACCTGTCTGTCAATCAAATCTGGATCCCTCCTTCCTGCCGCCGGTGCTGGTCCTTTACCATTACAGAGGTAGGAAGCACTTTCACCTGCACCGGCCTGGAGCAAGCGACAGAGAGGTACTGAGAGGTGTCAGACCATGAGGTTGCTGGTTGGAAGGATGTGGGTGTTAGAGGTACTTGCTGAAATGGGTGTGCCAGATCTATGGGTAGGATGGGTTTAGAGGGACATGATTGAAATATAGGAAGGTGGGACCAGTGTGGGTGGGATGTTTAGGTCGCCAAATTAGGCTAAGTGGCCTGTTTCCATCCTGTGTGACTCTATGGAGGGATACATTCCAATTCCCCCCAAGGTCACCTTAGTGGCAGAATATGGTGAATACATTCAGCCCCATAGTAGCCTGCTGTTATTTTTGCCCTAACCCTACTCTTCATACCTACTTCAACGATCTGCTACTCACCACCCCCCCCCCCCCCAACTCCCTTGCCATTTTTTCTGTCCAGGGAATATGACTGGAAGCAGGCAGAGTACTGATGGGGCATCTGCAGCCTTTGCCAATATTGGGGGACAGCAGGTTTGGATTCTTCTGCTACCATCTCAGGGCCTCTGTCTCCCTTCCATTCTGGGAGACGGGTGCCCTCCCATTGCTCATTCGGTGCCATCACGGACCAGGGGCTCCTTACCATCGAGGAGGATATTGTATATGAGGGAGACCCCAGAACCTGCTTGAAGGATTTTCTAGTTAAACAAAACAAATCTGCAGATGCTGGAGTCGAGGGCAATAAACAACAGTTCTGGAGAAACTCAGCCTGGGTCCTTCATGTGGTGCCTGTTTAGGGTCTCTGTGTCAGCCTTGTGCAGAATGTAGGCCCCTCTACACTTGGGATGTGCTGAGGTTCCTGTCTGGACTTGAGGCAGGAATCAAGATGTTCATTTTGATTTTATAAACTCGGGGCTTGGTCCACATGTGGTGTCACAAGCCACTGATCTTGGTTGCAAGTGGGACCTCTGACACATCCATCTCAGTAACCACTTCCAACCAGTAATCTCAAGCTCTCCTCTCTGTGACTCCTTCCAGCTCCCACACCTCAGTATCTCTCAGATCCTCACTCCAGAAGTGCTTCCAGCCTCTGTAATGGTGAAGGTGGTGAGAGGGAGCCAGCTTTGACAGACAGAGCCAGATCACAGGCATTTAAGTCCAGTCATCCAGAACACGATACAAGGTGCAGGTACGACCAACAGAAAACCATATCCCAGGCAAAGTGGAGATATTGTGTGAGAATGTCTACAGAGGTGTGGTAGAAAGTGGGCTGACTGGCTGCATCATGGTCTGGTATGGGGACACCAATACCCCTGAGTGTCAAGCCCTCCAAAAGGTACTGGACACAACCCAGGAGATCTCAGGTAAAACCCTCCCCTCTATCTTTTTTTACAAACTTTATTTATTTGTTCAAACAACAAATAATATATGACATATGCAGCAATTAAACATAAAAAAAGAACCCCCCCCCCCCTCAGCCAACTCTCCTAAGGAGAGCCATAAAGAAAGAAAAAAATAAAGAATATTAAAGAAAAAGTTAAATATACATATTAAAATCTAATCAATATAAATTGAAATTTAAATATTCTGAGTATAACAGCCACTTATTAATAAAAGAATTATAATTATCATGCGAAACACATAATTATTTCCATTATTAAATATTTCATCTCATTATGCCATCTATTAATATCAATCATATTTGTATCTTTCCACGTACTAGCAATACATTTTTTTCGCTACAGATAGAGCTAAATATACAAAAGCAAGTTGAAATTTATCTAATCCCAAACCTTTCAGAGGTTGCAAACTACCCAATAAAAATACTGTTGGATCTAAAACTATTTTAATTTTATACAGATATTCTAAAAAAGATTGAATTTTCTTCCAAAAAGATTGTCTATGTATACATGACCAAACAGCATGAAAAAAAGTTCCAACCGTATCACCACATCTAAAACACAAATCTGATTCATTAAAACCATATTTTTTAAAATTTTCAGGTGTCAAATATAACTGATGTAAAAAGTTGTAATTAATCATTGCATAATGTGCATTTATCAATCTAGTTACACTATCATAACAGATATCTAACCAATCATCTTCAGAAAAAATAAAAACAGTATCCGCTTCCCATTTAATTTTAGATTTATCCCAACCCTTTTTATCCATACCACCCTGTAATATTTGATACATAAATGAAATATAACCTTTCTCTGGTACTTCATAAGAAAAGTATCAAATTTAGTCATTTTAGGTAAAATCATATCTCTACCAAACATACATTTTACCAAAGATCGAATTTGATAATAAAGAAATAGAGTTCTTATCAATACCAAAACCTTCCCTCATCTGATTAATCATCTTTTAATCAGATAACCCTCCCCTCTATCAAGAACATCCACGGGGAACACTGCCATCGGGACAGCAGCAGCAAACACCACTCACTGGAACACGCTCTGTTCTTGCTGCTGCCATCAGGAGAGAGGTGTCGGTGTCACAAGACTCAAACCACCAGGTTCAGGAACAGATGCTACCCCTCCTCCATTAGACTCAACAACAAACTCAATTAGAGACTCATTTAAAGACTCTTGTCATTTTATTGATTTTCTTTTTTATTCTCTCTGTATTGCACAATCAGTTTGTTTATATTTGTTATCTGTTTACAGTTCTTTATTTGTTTACATGTTTATGCTGTGTACAGTTTATTTTTTTCAATACCAATTAGTGGTAATTCTGCCGCGTCTGCAGTAAAAAGGAATCTCGCTTGTTTGTTACATCATGTTTGTACTCTGACGGTGGCACATTGCTGGGTTGGGGGGGTGGTTGGAGACTGATGAGAGTTGTGAGTGAGGAAGCAAGTTTGGTAGGTCTCAAAGGCAAGGACTCGCAACACAGTTTTGATGGGCAAAGATTTTGTTTACAGAATGCAACTGTGGGAAATGGAAGCTGATGCAGCGCACACACACACACGCACAGGTTACAGCAGTCATGGGAAAGAAATAGCGGACCATTAATAACGAACGCGGGGAAACTAGTGTGGGAACAAAATACACCCAGACGCAATGAACTTGTACATACAATGATCAAGGAAAAATCACTACGATTTCCCACCACCCTTTGACTCAGTGCAGGCACAGCTCTATGCTACAAGGGACGCTAATTAAATGCTTCCAATTCTTTTAACAGTACACATCTTACCAACAGTTTCTCCAGTGCCCTTCCTCATTTCTAGACTTGGAATAAGCAGAGTGATCCCAAGCAGGCAAAGAGAGAACAACGAACACATGGTAACTTTATAGTGCTGGAGGTTCCAACCCAGGTCGTTAGCAGGGTTTAAATGGCTCGGTGCCAGGAGGGTTACAACAATGGCCCAAGGCCAAGGACAGACAGGCTGGAAAGTCCAGTCTAAGAAATTTACAAGGAGCCATCACCAAGGTGTGCACTAATGGGTGGAGCGGAACCAAACCTTGATTGGTAGATGGTGTGTCCTCTGACTAGGTAGGAGGCAGTAGTGTCACGACAGCCACAATCCTTCCCAATATACAGGGTTAAATATGTCATAAAAACTGTTCACATTGTGAGTTCTGTCAGACTCAGGTAGAGCGTTTTCTGGACTGTGATGTCCTGTAGGTAAAAATGTCGCCATCAAACTCATTAGAAATGACAAGACATGATTTTCCCGATAACAAACAAAGATCAGCTATTATTCTGATAAATGATTTTTTCACTCTCTCAAGGACCTCCATGTGTTTTTGAAAGTGTAGTTCCCTGAGAAAAATCAAGGCCATCTGAATGTTTACCATTACTCCCACACGGCTGTAATCTGCATCTCTTCATAAAGTTCACAATCTTTATTTTCTTCAACTCCCTGTCTTTTTTTTAACCATGCATCATGTTATGAATTCTGCTCTCCAGTTAAAATTTGCCTTTCCACTTCCTTCCCAGCAAAATAGTTCCTTTGTCACTTAAATAAGGAAGTGAGCACGGGTACATTCCATCACCCCTTCATCAGGGCTCCTCAGACTGCATTCACCATCATGTTTCATCCCCCATGTGTCTGCCCCTTCCACCAGCCCATCTACACCTGGGCAGGACTGAGATCAATGTCCCGGGGGATTATTTGCCAGTGCTGTTGGGGAAGGTGAGACAACTATGGCAGGGGAATGGCATTAACTGCAGGATAACTGAAAGAATTCAATGCAATACACAAAAAAGGCCACATGGCAACTTGTTTGAAAGTCAACAAGTGAAAGGGCACTTTATCTGAATGTCCAGAGTATTGGAAACCAGGTTAATAAACTGTTGCACAAATCAGTAGAGAGGGGTGTGATTTAGTGGCCATGACACAAGTGTGATAGCAGGAATTAAATACCCAGAGGTATCAGGGAATTCGGAAGGATAGGCAGGAAGATACGGGAGGTGGGGCAGGACTGTTGACTCAAGATGAGATCAGGGTGATAGTGAGAGATATAATTTGAGGAGCAGGATGTTGAATCAAACTGGGTAGAGATTATAAACAATAAGGGACAAAAATCACTGGTGGGAGTAATCCACAGGTCACCAAATGACAGCATTACAGTGGCACAGGCACTGGTCGAGGCATTTTAAAGGACATTCAGGCAGCAACATGCTGTGGGTGTGGAGATAACATCGCCCAGAAGTTGTTTCGGATGTCAAAACAAGGCCAAAATCTGGTCACAGCCATTTTTCTTAAATAAATTTGTTTCCCACTTCATCGCGGTGGTTCCCAATGTGATCATGTTAGTTGAGGATATCACAGGCAGAGACAACACACCCTGGTATGCCTTAGTGGACCTCACCACACATTCTTCTCTATCCCCTTTAGCTCCAAATCCCTGAATCAGTATGCTTCACATGGGGTAGTGTCGGACTCTGGCCTTACCCTACCCTCAAATTGGTCTATGTGTCATCTGAGTCCAGCGTGCTCGTTGAATGAAGTGATAGGAGAAGGTATTCGGTTTCACAATCAGTTTATTACATAGTACAAGAATAAAGCTTAACAGAGCTCTGCTTCAGTCGTTAGTTCATAGATCACCTTCTCGGTGAGCTATTCCCCAAGACTCACACCTATTCCCCAAGACTCCAGTCTCTTCTGTTTATATAGATCAACATTGTTACACTGAACAAAAGTTGGCTTTCTTTGATAGGCTCCTTGCCCAAGATCTCAAGCAATTTCCTGCTCTGCAATTATCTATGGTGTAGCCCTCCTATCTTAATCCCCAAGGCCAGAACATCCTATTGTTTAATCAACACCTCCCGTGTACCCTTATGACTCCTCATTCCTACACAAGTAGTTTATTCACTTTGTTTTACTCTGACATTCTCAGTCATGGTACTCTTATCACTTATCCTTGAATTACACTTATCTTCCTGTCACTGGCCTGTTTCAGAATAAATCACTGTCCATATGGTTCCTCCAACCTCATCCTGTCTAACTTCTCCTATCTGCTATCCTGTTACTCCCATGTGTGTTTTTGATGTTTTCTCTCCCGTCTTGTGCTTTACAATTAGCAGTGTAACCTTGGGGATGAAAGTATTTTCTCTCTTTGTATTTGGAGGCAGCAAATTCTACACATACTATAATCAGCCAACTTTTCTACATACTGTGGCTGTTACTTAATTGCATTAATATTTCCCTTAAACAGTATAATTGAAGTAAATTGTTACATAGTAATGGATTAATGAATACATAATGAATAGTACATAGGCATATTTTCCATGATTACTTAACCCGCAATTACTTAGCACGCAATACACCATTTGCCACCTACCCAGAGACATCCTCATTTTCCTACCCTCTACCACCAGAGAATACCCTGTGACCTAAAAAAATATTGCCCTCCAATACAACCTAACACCCACAACACCCCCCCCACCCCCAACCCCCCACCCCCCGACATAGATGTAAACCACTACATCCTTTCGGCTCTCCAATTTCCTCCCACTATTAAAAAGGTACCACGTGTAGGCCAATTGGTTGGCAATGGATTGTGAGCCTGTTACGGAGCTAAATGTCTAAATTTTTATTTAAAAATTTAAGATCTACACCATGACAACATTTGCAAACCAGATGATTAAAGGATTCCAGACTTTAATTGTTAATTTAAAAAGCCACAAATTGACCCTTTAGAGTCGGAAGAGGAAACGATGTTTGGGCAGGCGGGGTGAATATTGTGTTCTACTAAATTTGACAGGTGATGTATGAGGCCGATTCCAGATTGAGAAGATAACATTTCAAATCAGTGCTTTGCAAACAATGAGAGATACATTTGGCCCATCTAAAAGTGCAGGAAAATCATTCCCTGGTGAGCTCACTGATTATTTAGGACCCTGGGGAGCCCTGCTAGTGCTCCTCCTGATCCCCAGAGCTGGAGCCTTGGGCTTGGCTGTGTGTGGGTGCAAAGACGGCGGCGGGAATCCAGTGACGTCCGGGAGCCGAGTGAGGACGGAGTGAGGTGGTGGGGAAGGACGGGGGAAGAACACACAAACCTGGAAGTTGGCGGCTGCAAAGTGGAACCTGATAGAGAAGGAGGAACCAAGAGTGCATGGACCCCACTTTAAAATGGCGACGGGTAGGCAGGCAGGAAATGACGTCACGTACCACACCGCCCTCCGGCCAATCAGTGTCATCTGTGGCTGTTAGCCCCGCCCTGTGAGCAGATTGACAGGTGAAGCCGTGCAAACACAGTGAAATGCAGGAGGAATTAGCCGGTCTTTTCAGCCTCTGTAGGAGACAAAGATCCATTTGGGGCCTGAGCCCCTCTTCAAGGGACAAGCAGGATGAGGCAGGAGCAGGAACTGTCAGAACGTGTCAACATTCAGACAGTGGTGGCCGGGGGAGGAATCCAGACCAACAAAAGGGGTTAATTGGATATGGTGAGGGGAGAGGTAAGGATCTGTCAGGTTTGTGTGGGAGGGGAGGGAGAGGAAGGGAGAGGAGGGGATGGAGAAGGAAGGGAGAGGGAGGGGAGGAGAGGAGGGGTTGGAGTGGGAGGGGGATGGAGAGGGAGGGGAGGGGATGGAGAGTGAGGGAGAGGGGAGGGGGAGGGGATGGAGGGGGAGGGGATGGAGGGGGAGGGGATGGAGGGGGAGGGGATGGAGGGGGAGGGGATGGAGGGGGAGGGGATGGAGGGGGAGGGGATGGAGGGGGAAGGGATGGAGGGGGAAGGGATGGAGGGGGAGAGGATGGAGGGGAGAGGAGGGAGAGGGGGAGGGGAGGGGGAGGGGAGGGAGAGGGAGGTGAAAGATGACGGGAGGGAGAAGGAGATGGGGAAGGTGACAGCGAATGGGGGGGGTTAACAAAAGGGGACGGGATGGAGAGAGATGGGGAAGGGGGGTGTTAATGAAAGGGAAGGGGATGGAGAGAGAGATGGGAAAGGTGACGGTGAAGATGGATTAATGAAAGCTAGAGAAGTCGATATTAATGCCATCCTGTTGGAGAGTGCCCAGTCAGAAGATGAGGGATTTGTCTGCCAGCTTACAGGTGGTATTAGTCTGGCAGTTCATGAGACCATGGACTGACATTCATGGAAGGGATGGGATGGAGAATTGAAATTGGTGGGCACTGGGAGATCCACTGTATCGCGGGGGATGGAGCCAAGGTGCTCAACGAAGTGATCTTCCAGTCAGGGCCAGATTAACGTAGTAGCAAAAGTAACTACGGGCCCCAATTTTCAAGGACCCCTACATTTATGTTCTTTGAATTATGAGAATCATTTTCACCTTTGTACAGTGGCTATGAGGTACCACATTGATAGTCTGTGTTAATAACTCCAATTACAGGTGATAATTGGCTAAAATTGCTTACCTTAAATTTAATTGGGGTTATTAACACAGACTATCCCCAGCAGTTCTCGGTGACGGCTCAATGAAAGTGCCATGGCAATCTTGGTTACCCATAATCCCATAGGCCCCTTTAAAATATTTGCTACAGGCCCCCGGAAAACCTTAATCCGGCATTGCTCCCAGTCTCTGTTCAGCCTCTCTGATGTAGAGGGCACCATTGTCCAACAGCGTGCGGGCGGGTGTCAATCAGAGAAACACAAGCAGCTGCAGTACTGGAACCTGATGCAAATACACAGAAGCGCTGGAGAAACTCGTGCAGCATCCAAAGGGAGTGAAGGGATCTGACGTTCTGGAACATTCTCTCTCTCTTTCCCTCTTCCTCCGTCTCCTTCCCTCCAACTTCCCAGCCCCTTCTTTTCCATCTCCTGTCAGATCTCTACCCTCCTTGGTCCCTCTGTCTTCGCCCCATCACTTCTCAGCTTCTTTCTCTTCTCCCCTTCCACGTGGATCCACCTATTACCCCCACCTTTTTATTCAGGCCTTTACCTGTTTGTGCAGATTCGTGACGAAGGGCTCAGGCCTGTGACGTTGTTCACCTTCTACCTCTTATCAATGCTGCATGGCCTGTTGAGTTTCTCCAGCACTTTGGTGAACTGTCCTTGACCCCAGCATCTGCATGCTTTCTTGTTGCACTCCAGGGGGATGTTACTTTACGTTTTAATGAATGTTTTGTGAACCTTTGGATATGGATAGCAAGATAGGTGAAAAAAAAGGTGAGAACTGGAGTGGGGGGGGGGGGGAGTTGGATGATAGAAAGCAGAGCTGCGGGAAAGGAAAGAGAGAGAGAGATACGTCTTGTAGTCAAGGTGCCAACATCCAGGTCTGGGTACTCTCTCCAGACCTTGCCCTTTCCTGTCCCAATTATCTGGCCTCTGCCCTTAATCAGCTCTCTGATGAAACTGAATTCCGGCCACCAACATCATTGTTGAAAAGGAAACCCCTTTCCCATTCCTCACTGCTACTGCTCGGGGAGCCCTGTGCACACTTGCAAGTGAGCGTGATTGAAACTTGGGCATTGTCACATGGGGTGATAGCGATTGAGTGACATTGGTTTGGATTCTTTCAATTGGTTGGAAGATGCCAATCCTTTAACATCACATTGGAAAGTTGATGTGGGGCTGCAGTTTAGGCACGTTAGAGCAGTTCCTGGACCAATGAGGACTCCGGGTAATAATGCAGGTCATCAACCTCCAAAACCAAAGCTGCTATGACCCATTTGTATAAGTAAGTGTACTAATTCCTGCGCTCACCTTCAGATCATTACGTGTTTACTAAAATGTGATTTGCAAAACTAGATCCCACATAACAATAAATCCTGGGTTCATGATCAGTACCTTGCTCTCCAGTGTATGTTGCCTCTCCTCTTTTCCATCAAAACAGATCACGCTTGTTTCTCTGTGCTAAATTTCACCCTCCATGTGTCTACCTGTCTGTGGTGATCCTCCTCACAGTTCAGGACACTTCCACGGTTTGTCATGTTACTGGCCATGCCTCCAGGGTGTGTTGTCCTGGAACATTGGTTGCAGAGAGTGTCTTGCTCCCTCTCACTCCACCATCTTCTCTTCACAGGGTTAAGAAAACAGTGCGTTTCCAGATAGGAAGATTCAGACAACGCCTCGTTGTGGTTTGACACTACGACTGAATTCCTTCCGATCGCAGTTTCACTGTACAGAGAAACCCTACACCCATTGAGTGTGTGAACTGGACTTCAGCCCTTTGGGTGATATGGAGGGTCAGGTGACCACTAATACAGCAGATAAAACACTCCAAAGT
The DNA here is from genome assembly GCF_036971445.1 of Narcine bancroftii. Lineage (NCBI taxonomy): Eukaryota > Metazoa > Chordata > Chondrichthyes > Torpediniformes > Narcinidae > Narcine > Narcine bancroftii. Next base: position 212,138,196 of record NC_091473.1, read on the forward strand.
GAGGCATGTGGTGAGGAGGAATTTTCTGGAGACTTGCTGGAAACATATCACTGGGCTCACACTGGGGAGAGGCTGTTCCCCTGTTCAGAGTGTGGGGAGGGATTTGTCAACTCTGAGGCACTGCTGCAACACCAATGTTTCCCCACTAGGGGGAGCTCATTCATCTGCTCTGAATGTGGGAAGAGCTTCCAAACCTCCAAGGACCTGGTGGAGCACGGGTGTGTTCCCCCTGGGGAGAGTCCGTTTACCTGCCATGTGCGTGGGAAGGGATTCACCCAGTCCTCCAGCCTCCTGCAAAACCAGAACATTCACTCCGAAGAGAGAGCCTTTAAATGCTGTGTGTGCAGGAAGGGGTTCTCTCGAACCTCTCATCTGCTGAGGCACCAGAGAGTTCACACTGGAGAGAGGCCATTCACCTGTTCCGTGTGTGGGAAGGGGTTTCCTCAGGCTTCTGGCCTGCAGGCACACCAGCGTGTTCACACTGGAGAAAAACCTTTCACCTGCTCCCTGTGTGGAAATGGGTTCTCTCAGCCCTCAGCCCTGCAGGCACACCAGCGGGTTCACACTGGGGAGAGACCATTCACCTGCTCCGTGTGTGGAAAGGGGTTCTCTTATTCCTCCTCCCTGTTAAGGCACCAGAGAGTTCACACCGGGGAGAAACCGTTCACCTGCTCTGTGTGCGGGAAGGGTTTCTCTCAGCCATCTGGCCTACAGGCACACCAGCGGGTTCACACTGGGGAGAGACCATTCACCTGCTCTGTGTGTGGGAAGGGATTCTTTCAGTCCTCCGCTCTGCTGAGGCACCAGAGAATTCATACTGGGGAGAAACCATTCTCTTGCACCAAGTGTGGGAAGGGATTCGCGGACTCCTCTTCACTGGAGGGCCACCGAAGAATTCACACTGGAGAGAAACCGTTCACCTGCTCCCTGTGTGGAATCGGATTCATCCGGTCCTCGTACCTTCTGAGGCACCAGAGAGTTCACACCGGGGAAAAACCATTCAGCTGCTCACTCTGCGGGAAGCGGTTCTCGCGACCCTCCTACCTGCAGGCTCACCAGCGGGTTCACACCGGGGAGAGACCGTTCACCTGCTCCGTGTGTGGTGTTGGATTTACTCAGCCCTCCGGCCTGCGTGTACACAAGCGAATTCACACCGGTTTGAAACCATTCACGTGCTCTATGTGTGGGAAGGGGTTCTCTCGGTACTCTGGTCTGCGGATACACCAGTGGGTTCACACTGGGGAGAAACCGTTCACCTGCTCCCTGTGTGGGAAGGGGTTCTCTCAGTCCTCCAACCTGCAGGCACACCAGTGGGTTCACACTGGGGAGAAACCGTTCACCTGCTCGCTGTGTGGGTTGGGATTTGTTAAATCATCCAACCTGCTGAGGCACCAGAGAGTTCATGCCCAGGAGTAACCTTTCACTGCTCAGGTCGGGGTTCTCTCAGATCTCTGGCCAGTGTGCATAGCAGCAGGTTTACACTGGGGAGACATTTTCTTGCAGCAAGTGCAGGGAGGGATTTGCCAATTCCTCTTCTCTGTGGCCCACCATAGAATTCACACCAGGATAGAGGGAAAGGAATTCACTTGGCCCTCGGGACAGTGAGGACACCAACAAGTTCACGTGGAGAGAAAGTGTCAGCATCCTTCCTCGTCAGTAAAAGCACCAGATGCCAGATGGTGTGTGTTTAAGGCAGTGGTTCTCAACCATTCTCAACCACTCACATAAAATTTCAAGTATTCCCTATGTCAAACGTGCTCGGTGATTAGTAAGGGATTGCTAAAGGTGGGATGTGGGTGGAAAGAAAAAGTTTGCAAACCACTGTTTTAATCATCCCTAATTGACTTGTTATGTGCTTGGTTTCATAACTCCAAAGGAAATGGGCCAATGACAATTTTTCTCAAGCAAAATATTTCAGTAACAATTGGGTCTAGAGCAGTGATTCTCAATCTTCCCTTCCCACTTACAGACCACCTTAAACAATCCCTCACTAATTACAGCACCGATGGCATAGGGATGACTTAAAGTGGTATGTGAGTGCAAAGAAAATGGTTGAGAAGCAGTGGTTTAGGGAGATGTTCAGTGCAAATAATTGACCTAGATACCAGTGAGCGCCTGGAACGGGCGACCAGGTGCAGCTGCTTCTTGACAGACCTGTGAATGGAGGGAGGTGGATCGTGTGGGGGCAGCAGTTTAGTTTAACTTGGGAACTTGTTCAGTACAGACACGTGAACCGAAGAATCGATGTTTCAGAGGCCACAGGTTTAAGGATTGTGTTGATGGGAATTTTCCCTACAGCCATTGGTCCACCCCGTCTCACTATCCCCATACTATTTGGGCTTCTCACCTCTTTCCCCATTTCTATCCCAGAGCCATTTGAGAATTAAAGTCTGCCAATTAGTGCATTTTTGTATTGCTTTAATGCTAGTGTTTTTTCTTGTTTTTATATGCTAATGTATGTTGTATTTGTGAGTACCGCGGGTAGTGTTTTTAAAATTTGGTTGTGTTTTCTTTTACAACGACAATAAAGTACTTATTCTGAATGTGGGGTTCATGCGGTCTGTTGCCTTCCGTGGATGCTGCCGACCTGCTGAGTTGCTCCAGCATTTTGTGCGTCGCTGCTGAGGTGACTGGTGGTGACCTCTGACCTGGTGCCTGCAAGACTGGGCTTTTGTGACAAGATCATAAACCAGCCAGGAGACGTCAGTGTCGTTAACTGCTTGACAAGACGTAGCTGTGCAAGTTCCCCTTGGTGTTTGTAATGATTAGGTTTGAAGATCAATGCTGCAACCTCTGGATTTTCAGGTGATTAAGGTGTGCAGATGCTGGGATCTAATGGAGGACACAAGTGCTGCAGAAATTCAGGTCACGCAGCATCCACAGGAAGTGAAAGGCAGTTGATGGTTTCGATTTGGGCCCTTTTCAGGAATGTGGAAGAACAGTCACCCAAATAAAATGGACCTGGGGCAGTGGGAGCAGCACAGGCTTATCTGGTAATAGATCTGATGGGAGAGGAGAAGAGAAAGAAGCTGAGAAGTGGCAGAGGGTTTCTCTTTGACAGGAGAATGCAGGGAATGGAGTAGGGAGCTGGGGGAAAGGAGACAGAGATGAGGGAAAGAAAGACGGAAAAGGGGTTAATGGAAATTGGAATCAATGTTCATGCCGTCTGGTTGGAGACTGTGGAGATGGAAAATAATGTGTTGTCCTTCCAGTCTGCGGTGGCGTCGACGGTTGGGGTTCTGATGTGGCTTCCTTGCAGCTCCAGCTTTCTGTGTGCTTGTATAATCCCCAGTCGACCTGTTGGTCCTGTTCATTGGATTTTTCATCTAAACTGCATCAGATCTCCTGGGTCACTTCCCCTTTGTACTTGCTGGGCTGGCTGGTACGGACAGATCCTGGCTGACCTGTAACTTGATGGACATGGAATAAAAATGGTTGTGACCTGAAGATTTTGGCCTTGTTTGGCAACTTCTGGCCGACATTATCTCCACACCTAACAGCATGTTCTTTAAACAATGGGAATCAAGAATGAATGGGAACAGTGTGGTTTGTTAAAAAGTGGAAAGGTTTTGGAATGAACTGAGTTTATTATAAGGAAAAATCATAAAAATAAAGATACCAAAGGATCCAAGATTATTTTTACTTGGAGATATTTATGAAAAGGATATAAAATTGTAATTGATCAAATTCTAAGCAAATTTTTAAGTATTGCAATCGCAACGGCAAAGAAATGTAGAGCGATATCATAGAAAGATGATCGAAAAGTGTTAGTAAGTAGATGGTATAATGAGATGCGAATTTGTAGTCCTTTAGAAAAAATTACATATAGTTTAAGGAATCAAGATGAACATTTTTATAGTATTTTGAAACCATATATAGAATTTTATGGATAATTTTCCATCCACCTCTTCCATCTTATCCACTCCTCTTAATTAGTAATTTTTAATAACAATTATTGATTGTATATGCTAATATTATATAATTAAATGGTATGTGTTTGTTTTCCTTTTCTTACTTTGTGGGAGGGGGGATGGGGAGAAAATATATAAAAGTACTTTTTTAGTGTCATTAGGCTATGGATATTTGCTTAATGTTCCGTTCATTCTTTCCTGTAATGATGCAAACAATTAAATAATTTTTTTTGAAAAAGTGAATGGGAACGAGATTTGAATACATGAACTTCAGATGAAAGTTGGGATAACACACTCGATCTGATTAATAATTACTTCACTCTGTGCACGACATTATTTCATACAATTTAAAGATGTACATGAATACATATGTCCAAAGTTAGATTACCTTGTTTTTATCCTGATGTTGATTCACTATGTGACAAATGTAGAATTTTTGAGGTCTCTCTGATTCCTATGTTCTGGAAGTGTCCTGAACTATAAGAATATTGGGAACAATTCTTTAAAACTATCACAGATTCTTAGGATTAAATTAGAACCATGTCCTTTTATTGCTTTGTTTCATTATTCTCTAGAAACGAGGATTTCCTTGATTTCAACTAAAACAAAATTGTAGCTTTGACTTCATGGATGGCCGGGTGAGCAACTTGGATAAGAGGGAAAAACAGCTGAGCACCAACTTGTACGCACTGGTGACAGGATGTTATCTCTTGGTGGAGTTTGGAGAAAATTAGATCTAATGTTAAAGAGATCAAGGTTGAATTTAACAAGATATGGGGCCCATTCATGGACATGATCATCATTTGATAACTTAGCCAGGGGTGCTCTGGGAGTTTTCTAACCAATGTTTGAGAGCCGAGACTCGATTCTTCACAATTTATTTGCTGGTGACCATGTTTAGTGGGAGAGGTTAGATTAGTGGTGAAAGGGGAGTTTAGATTAATGGAGGAGTCTTCCTTTTTCTTTTTTCGACAACTGGAAGAGATTGGACTATTTAGATAATCACAATGTAAACTCAATATTAGAACAGGAGGTGAAATTCTCATAAGGATTTTTCACTTTTTCAAGAATTATATAAGATAATGAATAATTTATATATGACTCATTCTGGGTTGCATTATATAAAACCTAGGATTAATATCTAAAAAATATATACACTTAATATTTCTCTCTATCAAATTTATAAAAATATTTTTAAAAGATTTAAAAAATTAAAATTAATAACACCTGGACCAGAACCTGGGCCGCTGTAATGCTGTTATTTTGTGAACTACTCCCACCAGTGATTTTTGTCCTCTTATTATTCTTAATCTCTACCCAGTTCGATTCAACATTCTACTCCTCAAATTACATCTCTCACTATCACCCTGATCTCAACCTGAATCTAGAGGGCTATCCCAGCTCTCGTATCTTCCAATCTTTCCATATTTCCTTATACCTCTGGATATTTAATTCCCAGTCATCTCCAGCCTGCAAACACATGTGTGTAATGGGCACTGAATCCACACCACTTTTGGACTGATTTGTGCCAACAGTTTATTCATTTTGTATATGCTAATATTAGGTAAAGTGCCCTCACACTCAGTGACTTTTTAAAATATCAATTTGCAATGTGGCCTTTTTAGTCTATTATGTTTTTTTTTCTGTCTTCCAATTTGATTTTCCCCTTTTCTACCTTTTTGCTCTGTCTCTATTTTACTTCCTTCTGTTCCTGTGGATAATGCCAGCCCCCTGCCATAGTCGTCTCACCCTCCGCAACAGCACTGGCAAACAAGACCATACGGATGGGCTGGTGGAACGAGCGGACATATAGGGAATGAATCATGGAGGTGAATGCAGAGAGGTACAGTCTGAGGAGCCCTGACAAGGGGTTGATGGAATGTATCCGTACTCACTTCCATGATCAGCACGTTACCGAAGCCCCAAGGGAACTAATTTGCTGGGAAGAAAGTGAGGCAAATTTCAACTGGAGAGCAGAATTCATAACATGGTGCAGAGAGAAACCTGATAGGGAGTTAAAGGAAGCAAAGATTAAGGTTTATGAAGAGGCACAGATTACAATAGCAAGGGAGTAATGATAAATGTTCCGAAGGCCGTGGTTTTACATTGGGGACCACACTTTTGAGAAAATGTGACGGTCTTGGGGAGAGTGAAGAAATAATTTCTCAGAATAATACTAGATTTATTTTTTATTTTTTGAAAGAGTTCTTGATTAAGTTTATTGGTTTTTTTTATTTTTTATTTTTCACACCATAAATCACATTAACCATGGTACACACTTTTTCCTTTTCACACATATACAGTGCCATTTTCTCCCCCCCCTCCCTCCTCCCAACCCACCCCCCAACCCCCCCGTCCATTTAAGGTATACAATCTAGGATACATTAAACCAGTCAGACAATGTTGTCACTCAACAAAAATACACCAGAAATTCTACTGAGTCCATTCTTTTCATTTCCTTCTCCTTCCATCAACTTAGGTAATGATTGTCCCCGGTAGGTTTTCGCTATTGTATTTAATGTCTTCTTTCTTTGGCTTGGCTTCGCGGACGAAGATTTATGGAGGTGGTAAAAAGTCCACGTCAGCTGCAGGCTCGTTTGTGGCTGAGCAGTCCGATGCGGGACAGGCAGACACGATTGCAGCGGTTGCAAGGGAAAATTGGTTGGTTGGGGTTGGGTGTTGGGTTTTTCCTCCTTTGCCTTTTGTCAGTGAGGTGGGCTCTGCGGTCTTCTTCAAAGGAGGCTGCTGCCCGCCAAACTGTGAGGCGCCAAGATGCACGGTTTGAGGCGTTATCAGCCCACTGGCGGTGGTCAATGTGGCAGGCACCAAGAGATTTCTTTAGGCAGTCCTTGTACCTTTTCTTTGGTGCACCTCTGTCACGGTGGCCAGTGGAGAGCTCGCCATATAATACGATCTTGGGAAGGCGATGGTCCTCCATTCTGGAGACGTGACCCATCCAGCGCAGCTGGATCTTCAGCAGCGTGGACTCGATGCTGTCGACCTCTGCCATCTCGAGTACCTCGACGTTAGGGGTGTGAGCGCTCCAATGGATGTTGAGGATGGAGCGGAGACAACGCTGGTGGAAGCGTTCTAGGAGCCGTAGGTGGTGCCGGTAGAGGACCCATGATTCGGAGCCGAACAGGAGTGTGGGTATGACAACGGCTCTGTATACGCTTATCTTTGTGAGGTTTTTCAGTTGGTTGTTTTTCCAGACTCTTTTGTGTAGTCTTCCAAAGGCGCTATTTGCCTTGGCGAGTCTGTTGTCTATCTCATTGTCGATCCTTGCATCTGATGAAATGGTGCAGCCGAGATAGGTAAACTGGTTGACCGTTTTGAGTTTTGTGTGCCCGATGGAGATGTGGGGGGGCTGGTAGTCATGGTGGGGAGCTGGCTGATGGAGGACCTCAGTTTTCTTCAGGCTGACTTCCAGGCCAAACATTTTGGCAGTTTCCGCAAAGCAGGACGTCAAGCGCTGAAGAGCTGGCTCTGAATGGGCAACTAAAGCGGCATCATCTGCAAAGAGTAGTTCACGGACAAGTTTCTCTTGTGTCTTGGTGTGAGCTTGCAGGCGCCTCAGATTGAAGAGACTGCCATCCGTGCGGTACCGGATGTAAACAGCGTCTTCATTGTTGGGGTCTTTCATGGCTTGGTTCAGCATCATGCTGAAGAAGATTGAAAAGAGGGTTGGTGCGAGAACACAGCCTTGCTTCACGCCATTGTTAATGGAGAAGGGTTCAGAGAGCTCATTGCTGTATCTGACCCGACCTTGTTGGTTTTCGTGCAGTTGGATAATCATGTTGAGGAACTTTGGGGGACATCCGATGCGCTCTAGTATTTGCCAAAGCCCTTTCCTGCTCACGGTGTCGAAGGCTTTGGTGAGGTCAACAAAGGTGATGTAGAGTCCTTTGTTTTGTTCTCTACACTTTTCTTGGAGCTGTCTGAGGGCAAAGACCATGTCAGTGGTTCCTCTGTTAGCGCGAAAGCCGCACTGTGATTCTGGGAGAATATTCTCAGCGACACTAGGTATTATTCTATTTAGTAGAATCCTAGCGAAGATTTTGCCTGCAATGGAGAGCAACGTGATTCCCCTGTAGTTTGAGCAGTCTGATTTCTCGCCTTTGTTTTTGTACAGGGTGATGATGGTGGCATCACGAAGATCCTGAGGCAGTTTACCTTGGTCCCAACAAAGCTTGAAAAACTCATGCAGTTTGGCATGCAGAGTTTTGCCGCCAGCCTTCCAGACTTCTGGGGGGATTCCATCCATACCTGCTGCTTTGCCACTTTTCAGTTGTTCGATTGCCTTATATGTCTCATCCAGGGTGGGAACCTCATCCAGCTCTAGCCTTAGGGGCTGTTGAGGGAGCTAAGGCTCCCATATTTGTTCGAATATTTCAATATTATTTCTTAAACTATATGTTATTTTTTCTAATGGAATACATTTATTCATTTCTATATACCATTGTTGTATTTTCAAATTATCTTCCAATTTCCAGGTTGACATAATACATTTTTTTGCTACGGCTAGAGCTATCTTAACAAATCTTTTTTGTGCATCCTCCAAATCAATTCCAAATTCTTTGTTTTTTATGTTACTTAGGAGAGAGATCTCTGGGTTCTTTGGTATATTGTTTTCTGTTATTTTATTTAATATCTGATTGAGATCTTCCCAAAATTTTTTTACTTTCTCACATGTCCAGATTGCATGAATTGTTGTTCCCATTTCTTTTTTTACATCGAAAACATCTGTCAGATACTGTTGGGTCCCATTTATTTAACTTTTGAGGTGTAGTGTATAGCCTGTGTATCCAGTTATATTGTATCATATGTAACCTCATATTTATTGTATTTCTCATCGTTCCGGAGCATAACTTCTCCCATGTTTCCTTTTTTATCTTTATATTTAAATCTTGTTCCCATTTTTGTTTAGTTTTACCATTTGTTTCCTCATTCTCCTTTTCTTGCAGTTTAATATACATATTTGTTATAAATCTTTTGATTATCATTGTATCTGTAATCACATATTCAAGGTTACTTGCCTCTGGCAAACTCAAACTGCTTCCTAATTTATCCTTCAAGTAGGATCTCAATTGGTAATATGCCAGCGCTGTATCTTGAGTTATATTGTACTTATCTTTCATTTGTTCAAAGGATAAGAATCTATTTCCTGAAAAACAATTTTCTATTCTTTTAATCCCTTTTTTTTCCCATTCTCTAAAGGAAAGGTTATCTATTGTAAAAGGGAGTAAATTGTTTTGCATCAATATTAGTTTTGGTAATTGATAATTTGTTTTATTTCTTTCTACATGAATCTTCTTCCAAATATTGAGGAGATGATGCAATACTGGAGAACTTCTATGTTGTACCAATTTTTCATCCCATTTATATAATATGTGTTCAGGTATCTTTTCCCCTATTTTATCTAATTCTAATCTCGTCCAATCTGGCTTTTCCCTTGTTTGATAAAAATCTGATAGGTATCTTAATTGTGCGGCTCTATAATAATTTTTAAAGTTTGGCAGTTGTAAGCCTCCTTGTTTATACCATTCTGTTAATTTATCTAGTGCTATCCTCGGTTTCCCTCCTCTCCATAAAAATTTCCTTATTATTTTCTTTAACTCCTTGAAGAATTTCTCTGTCAGTTGTATTGGCAATGCCTGAAATAAGTATAATATCCTTGGAAAAATGTTCATTTTAATACAGTTTATCCTTCCTATTAGTGTTAGTGGTAAATCTTTCCGATGCTCTAAATCGTCCTGTAATTTTTTCATTAGTGGATAATAATTGAGTTTATATAGTTGGCCGAGATTTTTGTTTATTTGTACACCTAGGTATCTTATTGCTTGCATTTGCCATCTAAATGGTGATTCCTTCTTAAATTTTGAGAAATCCGCATTATTCATAGGCATTGCTTCACTTTTATTTACGTTGATCTTGTAACCCGACACTTCTCCATATTCCTTCAATTTCTTATATAATTCTTTTATTGATAGTTCTGGTTCTGTTAAGTACACTATAACATCATCCGCAAATAAACTGATTTTATATTCCTTGTCTTTTATTTTTATTCCTTTTATATTATTATCTATTCTTATCAATTCTGCTAGTGGTTCTATTGCTAATGCAAACAATAAAGGTGATAGTGGGCATCCCTGCCGTGTTGACCTGCTTAAGTTAAATTGCTTTGATACATGTCCATTTACTGTCACTTTCGCCAACGGTCCCTTATATAATGCTTTAATCCAATTAATATACTTCTCCGGTAAACTGAATTTTTGCAATACTTTGAACAAATAATTCCATTCTACTCTGTCAAAGGCCTTCTCTGCGTCTAAAGCAACTGCTACTGTAGGTGCTTTATTTCCTTCTACTGCATGAATTAAGTTAATAAATTTACAAATATTGTCTGTTGTGCATCTTTTTTTAATAAATCCAGTTTGGTCTAAATTTACCATTTTCGGTACATACTCTGCTAATCTGTTTGCTAATAATTTAGCTATTATCTTATAATCTGTGTTAAGTTAAGATATTTGTCTATATGACGCTGGTGAGAGTGGATCTTTCCCTTGCTTTAGTATTACTGTAATTATTACTGTTTTACATGAATCTGGTAAGCTTTGTGTTTCATCAATCTGGTTGATTACTTCCAGGAGGGGCGGAATTAATAAGTCTTTAAATGTTTTGTAGAATTCTATTGGGAATCCATCCTCTCCTGGTGTCTTATTATTTGGTAATTTTTTTATTATCTCTTGTATTTCTACTATTCCAGATGGCTCTGTTAATTTATTTTGTTCCTCTATTTGTAGTTTTGGTAGTTCAATTTTAGTCAGAAATTCATCTATTTTACCTTCTTTCCCTTTGTTTTCAGTTCAGTATAATTGTTCATAGAACTCTCTAAAATTTTCCTTAATTTCTTTTGGATTATATGTAATTTGTTTGTCTTTTTTCCTTGATGCCAATACCATTTTCTTAGCTTGTTCTGTCTTAAGCTGCCATGCTAGGATTTTGTGTGTTTTTTCCCCTAGTTCATAATATTTCTGTTTTGTCTTCATTATATTCTTCTCCACCTTATATGTTTGTAGTGTTTCATATTTTATTTTTTTATCCGCCAATTCTCTTCTTTTAGTTGTATCTTCTTTCATTGCTAATTCTTTTTCTATATTTACTATTTCCCTTTCCAACTGCTCTGTTTCCTGATTATAGTCCTTCTTCATCTTGGTTACATAACTTATTATTTGCCCTCTAATGAATGCTTTCATTGCATCCCATAGTATAAACTTATCTTCCACTGATTCCGTATTTATTTCAAAATACATTTTTATTTGTTTTTCAATAAATTTTCTAAAATCCTGCCTTTTAAGTAACATGGAGTTTAATCTCCATCTATACATTCTTGGAGGGATGTCCTCTAGTTTTACTGTCAATATTAAGGGTGAATGGTCCAATAGTATTCTAGCTTTATATTCTGTTTTTCTTACTCTATCTTGCATACTAGCTGATAACAAAAATAGGTCTATTCTTGAGTCTGTTTTATGTCTAGCCGAGTAATATGAATATTCCTTTTCTTTTGGGTTTTGTTTCCTCCATAGATCCAAAAGTTGCATTTCTTCCATTGATTTAATTATAAATTTGCATACTTTGTTCTTTCTGTTAATTTTTTTCCCAGTTTTATCCATATTTGAATCCAAATTCAGGTTGAAATCCCCTCCTATTAATATGTTCCCTTGCGTATCTGCTACCTTCAAAAAGATATCTTGCATAAACTTTTGATCTTCTTCGTTAGGTGAATATATATTGAGTAGATTCCAAAACTCAAATATATCTGACATTTTATCATTACATATCTCCCTGCTGGATCTATTATTTCCTCTTCTATTTTAAATGGCACATTTTTACTAATTAATATAGCTATTAATTAGCTACTCCTCTTGCTTTTGAATTATACGATGCTGCTGTTACGTGTCCTACCCAATCTCTCTTTAATTTCTTGTGCTCCAATTCAGTTAAGTGTGTTTCTTGCACAAATGCTATATCAATTTTTTCTTTTTTCAGTAAATTTAGCAGTTTCTTCCTTTTAATTTGGTTATGTATTCCACTAATATTTAAAGTCATATAGTTCAACGTAGCCATTTTATACTTTGTTTATCTTCCCTTTCCATTTCTCCATCATTACCTTTCCTCCTTATCCATTTCTGTTTTCTTGTTTTAAACCCTTTATAAGACAACGTTCCTAAAACATCAAACATTTTCCTTATTCGCCTATTTAAAACTTCTTTAGCCCCAATCTCCCCTTCCCCTCCTGAGTTGTCCTTTATCCCTTGTCGGACAACCACATCTCCCCTCTCCATTTGGATTTGCGAATTCACTCGCAAGCGTCAGCTGATTTTGCAGTGACCATAATACCCCCCACCCAGCCCCCCCAGAAAAGATTTCACTTTTCATATGTAACAAAGGTCACTCTTTTAGTTCCCTCCTTATTCCCTCTATTCCATTTCCTTCCCTTATTAATTCTTGTCTATACTATCTATATTTTCCTCTAAATACGGATACATTCATGTATGCACATTATACATATACACACATATACCTCTTTACCCACATACATATAAATCGTGGTCATTTTTACTCTTATTACATGTCTTCATCTCTCTGGTTGTTTTATAGTTGTTCTGCAAATTTCCTTACTTCCTCTGGATCCGAGAATAGTTTTTTTTCCGCATAAGATCGTTTTCGATGTATTGAACTCCTTTCTCTTCTTCAGGAGTTCAAAACTTATGTGTCTTTTTAGTTCTCAGTCTTTTGTACTCTCATTACACGTCTTCATCCCTCAGTCTATTTTGTAATTGTTCTGCAAATTTTCGTGCTTCCTCTGGATCCGAGAATAGTCTGTTTTGTTGTCCTGGAATAAATATTTTCAATACCGCTGGATGCTTTAGTATAAATTTATACCCTTTCTTCCATAAAATCGCCTTTGCTGTATTGAACTCCTTTCTCTTCTTCAGGAGTTCAAAACTTATATCTGGATAAATGAAGATTTTTTGCCCTTTGTACTCCAGTGGCTTATTGCCCTCTCTTACTTTTTCCATTGTCTTCTCCAGTACCTTTTCTCTTGTAGTATATCTTAGGAATTTTACTAAAATAGATCTTGGTTTTTGTTGTGGTTGTGGTTTAAAGGCCAATGCTCTATGTGCCCTTTCTATTTCCATTTCTTGCTGTAGTTCTGGACATCCTAGGATCCTGGGGATCCAATCTTTTATAAACTCTCTCATATTCTTGCCTTCTTCATCTTCTTTAAGGCCCACTATCTTTATGTTATTTCTTCTGTTATAATTTTCCATTATATCTATTTTCTGAGCTAACAGTTCTTGTGTCTCTATAACTTTTTTATTAGATTCCTCTAATTTCTTTTTTAAGTCCTCTACCTCCATTTCTACTGCTGCTTCCCGCTCTTCCATCTTGTCCATTTTCTTTCCCATTTCTGTTAAGGTCATATCTATTTTATTCATTTTCTCTTCTGTGTTGTTTATTCTTCTTCTTAAATCATTAAATTCTTGCGCTTGTCATTCTTTAAATGACTCCATGTATTCTTTAATAAGAGAAAGTATATCCTTTATCTTGCCTTTCCCTTCTTCTTCTATTTCACTGTACTCTTCCTCTTCTTCTTCCTCTGGGTTGACCATCTGTTGTTTCTTTGTTGCCCTTTTCTTCTCTTCTTTCTTGTTTTCGTTGTCTTCTGTGTTCTCCTCTTGCTGCAGGTGTTCTGCAGCTGTCATTGCCGGCTGTGGAGATCGACTCCCCAGCTGGTCACCCCTCCCGTTGGTGTGTTTTTTTTCATGCGCATGCGCGGTTGCGCACTTTTACTCGGCTCAGCAAGCCATTTTTGTAGTCCACTTTCTACCGACCTGAGGGAGCGGGTTTCTCTCTCCACCGCGGGCCTCTTCGAACAGGTAAGGCCTTCTCCTTCTTCTTCCGTTGTCTTCTCTTCCTCTCTTCTTACCGTTGATTTTGATTTTTCTTTTTTCGTCGCCATCTTCTTTCCACCTTTATACTCACTTTTCTTTAATTTTTATTTCTGTGCCTTTGTGTTTTCCTTTGTTTTTTCCGACTTTTCTGGAGAGGGCTGGAGTTCACCGTCCGGCCACTACTCCATCACGTGACTCCCCCTGATTTTTGTTTTTTTTAATCAGGAAAATATTCCAATGATTTTGATGGCAATGCATCAACCTGCAGTGCATCATAGTCCAGAAAATGCTCTATCTGACTGACAGAACTCCCCATGTGAGCTGTTTTTATGACATATTTAACCCTGACTTCACGCCCAACCCTGCCTCCATCTACTTCGAATCCGATGGCCCTCCTGGTCCTGTCTCTTCTGTGGATTCCCATGGTAACTGTCAATCACTATTTCTCAAACTGATCAGTACAGACGTGACTTCACACACAACCATTAGATTCTTTTTCCTGTGGGCCAGGTAGAATTTCTACTTAATGATTGTGCAAAAAAACTACTCAGGAGAGATGTGTAAACAAAAGTGAGAAATGTCTGAAACTCTGAATGTGCAAACTCCAAAACAGAAAATAAACATTCAATAACAAATTAGGTGCAAAGTAAGAGTCTTGAAAGGATTCCGATCGAGCTTGTTGTGAAAAGTCTGCTGATGGAGATATAGCAACTCTTCCTAAACATGGTGAAGCAAGTCTTGTAGCACCTATTCCTGTTTCCTGCTGACAGCAGTGAGAACAGAGCATGCCATGGGTGGTGTGGATCGCTGACTATTGCTACAACTCTCTGACACCAGCTTTCCTTGTAGATTTTCTCGATGGTGGAGAGATTTTTGCCTGTAATGCACTGAGTCATGCCCACTACCTTCTGCATGGCATTCCACTCACAGGTGTTGGTGCCCCCGTGATGCAGCCCGTCAGTACACTTTCCACTGCACATCTGTAGACGTTTGCCAAAGGTTCCAATGACATAGTGACCCTCAGCAAACTTCTGAGGAAGTAGAGGTGCTGATGTGCTTTCTTCTCGATGACATTGGTATGATGGGTCCAAGAAAGATCCCCTGTGACATGGACTCCCTGGAATTTAAATAAGTTCAATCTTTCTACCACTGATCCACCAATTGACCATCCACCTCTGATATTTTCCTTTCCTCAGGTCTACAATCAGCTCCTTGGTCTTGTGATATTGCCAGGTTGTCGTTGGTACACTATTCAGCCCAGCCATCAGTCTTCTTCCTCAATGCTGACTTATTGCCCCCTTTTATACAGCCCACTACCATGGTATCATTTGCAAATGGTGGTGAT
Source organism: Narcine bancroftii (assembly GCF_036971445.1). Taxonomy (NCBI): domain Eukaryota; kingdom Metazoa; phylum Chordata; class Chondrichthyes; order Torpediniformes; family Narcinidae; genus Narcine; species Narcine bancroftii. The sequence continues at coordinate 212,153,411 of NC_091473.1, forward strand.
GTCATACCAAGCACAGTCATAGGTGTAAAGTGAGTAGAACAGGGGTCAAAGAACACAACCCTGTGGTGCTCCAGAGCTGATGAAGATTGTGGAGGAGGAGTTCTTGCCAATCTGCACTGATTGGGGGCTGGAGGTGAGGAAATCCAGGATCCAATTCCACAGTGGGTTAGTGAGACCCAGGTCTTGGAGTCTGCAGATCAGTTTTGAGAGGATGATGGTTTTGAATGCCAAACTGTAGTCAATAAAGAGCACCCTGATGGGTGTGTCTTTGCTCTCCAGCAGTTTGTGTAAAGTCAGTGAGATGGCATCTAATGTTGTGTTCAAGAAGTGGTTTGATGGGTTCAAAGAGAATCAAGGCTGGACATGTGTTATCAACAAATTTGGCCTTATTTACCCACAGGGCAATTCACAAAAGGGCACACACTCTGTCCAACCCAGAATAATATGCAAATACCTACACATCAGGCGCAAGTAAATCACTGCTAAGCATTCTCAACTCCTGATTGGGAACGTGAGGGTTAAACACACAGAATAATCTGCTCTCTTTCTACCTCTAACAGGAACAGCACACTAACAAACAGTAAATTCAAGGACCAATCGTGTGTCAGCCTCACCTGTGCGCAGATCTAACTCTTGATCTGCTGTTTTAACAGCAGCCACTCAAATCACTTCATCATTGTGGACCTGAGTGCTACCACTAGGTAGGCCTTAAGGCAGATTACCACACTCTGCTTGGGCACCGGCACAATTGAGGCCTGTTTGAAGCCAGTGGATTCTATGCCCTGTTGGAATGAGATGCTGAAGATATCCAAAATCACCACCTCGTTGAAGAGATTGCTCTCTGTATGTCGTGCCTGCACTTTGTACTGAGTACTGAGGTTCTGGACTTAAATGCCTGTGACCTGTCTCTGTCAATCAAATCTGCATCCCTCCTTCCTGCCGCCGGAGCTGGTCCCTCACCATTACAGAAGTAGGAAGCACTTTCACCTGCACTGGCCTGGAGTGAGCAAGAGAGATACTGAGAGGTGTCAGAGCATGAAGTTGCTAATTGAAAGGACGTGGGTGTTAGAGATGGTTGCTGAGATGGGTATGCCAATTTTATGGATAGGATGGATTTAGAGGGACGCAATTCAAATGCAGGAAGGTGGGACCAGGGTGGAGGGAGGGAACCAGCTTTGACTGACGGAGCCAAATCATGGACATTTAAGTCTAGTCATCCAGACCACAATATAAGGTGCAGGTACGACCAACTGAAAGCCATCTCCCAGGCAAAGTGGAGATATTAGGTGAGAATGTCTACAGAGGTGTGGTGGAAAGTGAGCTGACTGGCTGTATCATGGTCTGCTACGGGGACACCAATACCCCTGAGCGTAAAGCCCTCTAAAAGGTAGTGGACACAGCCCAGGACATCACAGGCAAAGCCCTCCCCACTATCGAGAACATCGATGGGGAACGCTGCCTTCGGACAGCAGCAGCAATCATCAAAGATCCACATCACCCAGCACACGCACTGTTCTTGCTGCTGCTATCAGGAAATGGCTATAGGTGTCTCTCAAGACTCACACTACCAGGTTCAGGAAGCCGCTACCCTCCACCATCAGACAATTCAACAACAAACTCAATCAGGGTCTCATTTAAAGACTCTTTATTGATTTTCTTTTTTATTCTCTCTGTATTGCAGTTTGTTTATGTTCGTTATTTGTTTACAGTTTTTTTTTACACTATCAATTAGTGGTAATTCTGCCATGTCTGCAGGAAATTGGAAGCTCAGGGTTGTTTGTGATGTAGTGTATGTACTCTGACAAATCTGAATGCTGTGATAGGGCCAAAGTGACATCACCTGCTCCAAACCCAAATCTGGTGCAATAGGAGACAGCAAAGCTTCACTCCCAGATGAGCTCAATCCCTTCTATTCCTGATTCCTTGCTCCTTCAGAGCAAGGAAGAGCCACTGCGCACAACCACATCTTCTGATGATCCTCTGCTATCTCTGAGGAGGATGTGCAGGCTGGCTTCATAGGAGTGAATCCAGGGAAAGCATCCGTTCCGGACGGAGTACCCGGCCGAGTACTGAAACCTGCGCTGACCAAGTGGCCAATGTATTCACAGATATCTTCCAATATCTCACTCCGACAGGGCACGGTACCATTATCCCTTCAAAGCTAATCTTCAAACTCCAAGAACTTGGTCTCAATACCCTACTGTGTAATTCGATCCTGGATTTCCTCACCTCCAACCCTCATTCAGGCCATTTTGGTAAGAACACAATCTCCATCAACACCAGAGCACCACAAGGTTATATTGTTATATTCTTAGCCCCCTGCTCAACTCGCATTACACCTATGACTGTGTGGCTTGGTACGACAACAATGCCATTTCCAAATTTGATCCGATATCTCGGTAGTGGGCTGTATAGAAAGAGGCGATGAGTCGGCCTACGGGAGACAGACTGAAAGCTTAGCTGAATGGTGTACTAATAACAATCTCTCAATGTCACAAAACCAAGGAGCTGATTTTGACTTTGGGAAAGAAAAACCAGAGGTGTACAGTCAAGTGATAATTGAGATATCAGAGGCGAAGAGGGTGAGAAAATTTAAATTCCTGGGAGTCACTATCTTGGAGGACCTTTCCTGGACCCATCATACCAATGTCATTGTGAAGAAAGCACCTTAGTGTCTCTGCTTCCTCGGGAATTTGTGGAGTTTCACTGTATCATTGTAAACCTTGGCAAACTTCTACACATGTGCTGTGGAACGTGTGCTGACTGACTGCAATCCGGTCCGGGGTCACCAAATCCTTTGAGCTGAATGCCTTGCAAAAGGTAGTGGACGCAGCCCAGCACATCACAGGCTAAACTCTCCCCACCATTGGAAAAGTCTGCAAGGAACAGTGCTGTCAGAGTGGCAGCAATCATCACCCAGAACATGCTTTGTTCTCACTGCTGCCATCAGGAAAGAAGTACACCTGGCACAAGACTCATAACACCAGGTTCAGGAACAGTTGCTACCCCTCCAGCATCAGACTCCAAAACAACAAACTCAATCAGAGGTTTAAGTTCTCTTACTTTGCACTTTATTTGATATTTAATATTTATTTTCTATATTCCTCAGTTTGTTTGCACTTCCTTGTTGTATAAATGTCTCTCTTTTGTATAGGAATCAATCTTGGGGACCGTAGAAATTCTGCCTGGCCCACAGGAACAAGAATCTCAGGATTGTATGTGATGTCACGCCTGTACTTTCTAAAGTCCGAACTTTGAGTTCAGTATGAGAATGCCAGAGATGGTGATTGAGTTACTAAAGGAATTCACAGAAAAGAGGGGAGCAGGTAGGTCCAGAAGAGCCTTTGAATTCGAGGATGATGGAGACAGGGTTGGGTGTGATTGGCGTGAATGCGGGGTTAAATATGATGTCATAAAAACTGCTCACATGGTGATTTCTGCCATACTCAGGTAGAGCATTTTCTGGACTGTGGGTAAAAATGTTGCCATCAAGCTCATTGGAAATGACAAAACATGATTTTCCCAATAACAAACAAAAATCAACCATTATTCTGATAAACGATTTCTTCACTCTCCTAAGGACCTCCATGTGTTTTTGAAAGTGTGGTTCCAAGAAAAATCAAGGCCTTCTGAACATTTATCATTACTCCCTTGCTGCTGTAATCTGCATCTCTTCATAAAGTTCACAATCTTCATTTTCTTCAACTCTCTCTTTTGTCCTTTTTTTCCATGCATCATGTTATGAATTCTGCTCTCCAGTTGAAATTTACCTCTCCATTTTCTTTCCAGCAAAATAGTTCCCTTGTCACTTCTGTACGGAAGTGAGCACGGGAACATTCCATCAACCCTTCATCAGGGCTCCTCAGACTGCATTCACCATCATGTTTCATCCCGCATGTGTCCACCCCTTCCACCAGCCCATCTACACCTGGGCAGGACTGGGATCAATGTCCCGAGTGGCATTGCCAGTGCTGATGGAGAAGGTGAGACAACTATAGCAGGGGAATGGCATTAACTGCAGGATGACAGAAGGAAGTAAAACAAGAGGCAAAAGCAAAAGGTAGAAAAGAGAAAGTCAAAGTGGAGGACAGAAAAAATTCAATGCAATAGACAAAAAAGGTCACATTGCACTTGATTGAAAAAGTTCACTGAATGTGAGGGCACTTTATCTGAATGCCCAGAGCACAGGAAACAAGGAGACAAACTGTTGTAAAGCAGTCAAAAGGAGAATAATTAAGTGGCTATTATACCAACATGGTCACAGGTTGGAGATGAATGGGAATTAAATATCCAGGGATAACAGGTAATTCAAAAGATACAGGAGGGGGATAAAACTCTTGATTCTGAACTTGGGACTGGGGGGCGGGGTGTTTGAGTGATAGAGAGGTAGGACCAGATGGATTTTTATACCTGTGGGAGAACACTAAAATGTAAAAAATACAGGAGTGGGCCATCTGGCGTTCAATGTTATCATAGCTGATCTGATGATAGGCTCATCTCCACCGACCTGCCTTTTCCCTGTATCCCTTAATTCCCTTACTCTGAAGAAATCTATCCAAACTTGTCTTAAATATATTTACTGAGCTCTCCTCCACTGCTTCAATGGCCAGTGAATTCCACAGATTCACAACCCTCTGGGAAAAAGTTCCTCCTCATCTCAGTCCTAAATTTACTACTCTGAATCTTGAGGCGATGTCCCCGAGTTCTGGTCTCCCTATCAATATAAACAAGTTACCTATCTCTTTCTTACCTAGGCCTTTCATAATTTTATGTTCCAGAGGATCCCCTCTCATTCTTCTAAATTCCAGTGAGTTGAATCCCAGACAACTCATTCTCTCCTCATAGACCCTTAATACCTGGAATCAACATGCTGAACCTCCTCTGCACCATCTCCAAAGCCAGTACATCCTTCTTCAAGTCAGGAGACCGGGTTCGCATGCAGTTCTTCAGTACCTTGTGCAATTGCAGCACAAGCTCCCTGCTCTTAAATTCAATCCCTCTAACATCCCATTTGCCTTCTTGATGACCTGCTGAACCTGTAAACCAACCTTTTGCGATTCATGCACAAGCTCTCCCAGGTCCTTCTGTGTGGCAACGCACTGCAATCGCTTGCCATTTAAATAATAATCTGATCTTCCATTTTTCCTTCCAAAGTGCATAACCTCACATTTACCAACATTTTACTCCATTTGCCAGTCCCTTGCCCACTCACTTAACTTATCAATATCTCTCTGCAGACTCTCCATAATCCGAGGCACAGAGGGTGGGAGAATGACACAGGGGTTGGGAAAACTGGGATGGGGATGGGGTCAGGGCAGAAGGAGAGCTTGTATGGGGGGGGGGGGGGGGATGGTCATAATATTCTCCCCCAGAATAGATGATTCCAGAACTCATCCTGGGTGCAGATTCAATGTGAGAGTGGGAGGTTTAAGAGGGACTGGAGGGGCAACATTTTCATACAAAGAGTGGTCCATATCTGTAATACATAGACAGAGAAAGTGGGTCCCCATCTCAACCCCAGTCCAGAACTGTGGTTTTAATACCACACACCATTCCACGACAGGTCTGTCCTTGGCCTCATGCTCGGCCAAACCAAGGACACCTGCAAACTGGAGGAATAACACCTTCTATTCTGTCTCAGCCCTCTCCAACCAGCATTAACATGGACCTCCAATTTCTGTTAACCCTCTCCTCTGGTCTCTCTTTCCCCACCCTCTTTCCTTCCTCCTGCTATCAGACAGCTTCCCTTCTTAGCATCTGCCATCTCCCCCTATCACTTCCCTGCTTCTTACTCTTCTCCCCATCCCACCTGTATCCACCCATCACCTCTTACTTGTCAGCCCGTGCTCCTCTTCCTTCCCCTCCCCCACTACATTTTTTAAATTCAGGCATCTGCCTGATTTTCGGCACAACTAACGAAGGGGTCAGTCCGCGATAGTCAACTTTCCTTTACTTCCTGTGGATGCTGTGAGACCTGCTGAGTTTTTCCAGCACTCATGGCCCTGCACTTGACCACAGCATCTGCAGATTGTCCTATTTTACCCAAGCAACTCGATCTTTGTGCATCCCACTCAGCAAGGTTGGGCTTTGCAGTGGAGAGGTCAGTGTCCAGGTCTGTGTGTAGTGCTCTGTTCTTCCCCACCCCTTCTCCCAACATCCGGCATCCAGAACTCCCCCAGCACCTGGATACGACTGAATTCCCACCACTCGCGCACCATCTTTGCAAAGGAAATATCATCCCCGTCCCTTCCCTCAACCCCACTGTTCAGCCTGTGTTCAAGTTGAGTCTCCGTAGGGCCAGAGTCTCATTACTTTGCTTTTTATTAAACGCTTTCCAGTGGTTAATAAATTAGTCATGACTATTTGGCGGAATTTTCTGTCTCGTTCAATCTCCTTCTAGACCTAAACCAACCTCTGAATGGGAACGGTCCAGACAATCTGGGAAAGATCTGGGATGAATATTTGGGAGAAAGCAAAAACTCCCATATTCTGGGATGGTCCAGTGACTTGGACAACTTGTGTCCCTGTGAAATATGCCAGCAGAAGTGCAGTTTCCCACTTCTGGGATACCCATTCAAAGAAAAGTAAAAGATTTGTCAGTTTCCCCTCCCCAGCCCTTTCCCTGCTTGCTCTTTCCTCTTTCCCTATCCCTCAAAGGGTCCTGACCCAAAACATTGCCTGTCTGTTTACCCAAGGGACAAGTCCATGGTCAAATTGTTCAAGTTTATTGTCACAGTGAGCAGATAAATAAACATCTCATTCATAGTACAAGACACAGTGCGTGAGAGCAAAATGCAGAGTTACAGAAGGATCAATTGATTTGGGACAAAGGCATCATAATTTGGGGGTTTGTTCATGAATCTGATGACAGTAGGAAAAAAACTGTCCTTGAATCTGGTGATGCAAGATGTCAAACTTCTTCTGAAGAGAGTTTGGCCGGGGTGGGAAATATTTAGTTATAAATATTTCTAGACTCAGACACCACAGAACCTCTCCAGGTCTTCGTGCTTCCAGTTAGAATCAGACACTGTTCCCCAGCCAAGAGAAACACAAACAGCCTCACCTTCAAAAAGGCCCCAGCAGTTCCTGACACCCCCAACAACCCCCTCCCCCACCCCACACATACAAACTATACTCGGGACACATCAACAACTTCCCAATACTGAACCTTCCCAGGTCCAAAACCTGTTCCCACAACCAGGCTCTGCCCCCAACCCCCGCCCATTCCACACACCCTTGAATGACTACAATGAGAGTTTATTATCATTCACAGAAGTGTCATCTGCAGAAGCACTGAAATTCCTCCTTGCTGCCTTCACACTAGTACACAAGACACAAAAGAGGTAATGTAGACAAAATACCAGCCAATTACAGCCAGATTGGAGGGTGGGAGGAAACCAAAGATCCAGGGAAAATACACACAGACACAGGGAGAAGAAACAAACTCCTTATGAACAGCACAAGATTTAAACCTGGTTTTGCTGGTGCTGTACTAGCTCACACTTACAGCTACGTCAACTGTGCTACCTGTGTTTAGCAACTATGTTCCCGAAAGTGTGGTCTGTAGAGAAAAAAGGCTTTCTGAATGTTTCTCATTACTCCCTCGCTGATGTAATCTGTGCCTCACAATCTTCGTTTTCTTCCAACTCCCTCTCGGGTCTCTCCTTTTCTCTGCCCCATGTTATAAATTCTGGTCTCTGGTTGAAATTTCCTCTCCACTTTCTTCCCGCAAAATAGTTCCCTTGTGGCTTCTGCAATGTGCTGATTAAAGAAAGAAGCCACAGACAGATCCCATCAACCACCCCCCACCCCCACCCACTCCCCCGTCAGGGCTCCTCAGACTGCATCTCTCTGCATTTGCCTCCATGTATCATCCCCCATATGTCTATCTATTTACCAGCCCATCTGGATGGTCTACACTTGGGCAGGACTGGGATCAGTGTCCAGGGGGATTGCTTGCCAGTGCTGTTGGGAGGGTGAGATGGTATGGGAATGGCATTAACTGCAGGATGACAGAAGGAAGTAAAATAGAGACAGAAGCAAAAGGTAGAAAAGGGGAAAGTCATAGTGGAGACAGAAAAAAAATCAACGTAAAAGAGAAAAAAGGCCATATTGCAACTTGATTGTAAGTCACTGACTGTGAGGGCAATTTATCTGAATGCCCAGAGTATTGGAAACCAGGTTAATAAACCGTTGGCACAAATCAGTCAAGAGGGGTGTGATTTAGTGGCCAAGACACAAGTGTGGTTGCAGTTTGAGGAATTGAATACCCAGAGGTATCAGGGAATTCGGAAGGATAGGCAGGAAGATACGGGAGGTAGAGCAGGACTGTTGACTCAGGATGAGATCAGGGTGATAGTGAGAGGTATAATTTGAGGAGCAGGATGTTGAATCAAACTGGGTAGAGATTATAAACAATAAGGGACAAAAATCACTGGTGGGAGTAGTCCACAGGTCACCAAATGACAGCATTACAGTGGCACAGACACTCGTCGAGGCATTTTAAAGGACATTCAGGCTGCTACATGCTGCTGGGTGTGGAGATAACATCGCCCAGAAGGAAGTCTAAACAAGGCTAATATCTGGTCACAGCCATTTTTATTCAATGTTCATCAAGGTGTCAAGGTCAGACAGGGCTCGTTCGTACCAGCCAGCCCAGCAAGTACAAAGGGGAAGTGACCCAGGAGAGCTGATGCAGTTTAGATGAGAAATCCAATGAACAGGTGCAGCAGGTCAACTGGGAATTGTACAAACACACAGAGCTGGAGCTCTAAGGAACAATCCCATCAGAACAACAATCTGGACCCCAATCGTCGACACCACCCACAAACTGGAGGGACAACACCTTATATCCCGTCTCCGCAGTCTCCAATCAGAGAACATGAACAATAATTTCCGTTAACCATCTTTTCCGAGTCTCTCTGTTCCTCATCTGTCCCTTCTCCTCCAGCTCCCCACCCCCTTCCTTGGCTTCTGTCAAACAGAAACCCTCTCCCCTCTCACTTTTTAGTTTCTTCCTCTTCTGCCCTCCCACCTCTATCCACCTATGATCTCTTACCAGTTTACCCTCCCTGCTCTTTATTCGCAAGTCTGCCTCACGTTCGCCACTCCAGGCTCAGGACCAAAATGTCGACTGCCTTTTACTGTCAATGGACGCTGCGTGACCTCGAGTTTCTCCAGCACTTGTGACCTGTATTAGATTCCAGCATCTGCACATCCTCCTCATCTGAAAATCCAGAGGTTGCAGTGTCAAGTCTAAACTTCATCAATTGCAAACACCAAAGGGAACTTGCACAGATAAGTCTTGTCCAGCAGTTAACGATACTTATGTCTCCTGGCTGGTTAATGATCTTGTCACAAAAACCCTGCCATGCAGGCACCAGGTCAGAGGTCACACCACACTCATCTCAGCAGTGACACAAAATGCTGGAGCAGGTTAGGCAGCATCCAAGGAATGCAATAGATGGCACTCAGATTAGCAGGGAGAGAGGGCAGAATCACAAAGAATAGTAGAGAGAGTGAGACAGGAGTTCAGGACACATGGAAAATCCCCATCAACAAACCTCCAAAACAATCCTTAAATCTGTGGCCTCTGAAACATCGACCCTTTGGCCTACGTGTCTGTACAGAACAGGATGCCCAAGTTAAACTAAACTGCTGCCCCCACATCAAAGTGAAACTGAGGTGCTGCAATTTTATAACCTGCCCTGCTCAGCAGGGGCTGTGAGGTACAGGCTGGCCAATGGGATGTATGCTCTGGCTCATGGGCTCATAAATGATTGGCAGGCTAGAAAGGCTGGGCAGTGCCTTAATGTTGATTGACAGCTTTATGTGTCTTCAAACATAACAGAAAATGGTTACAGTCTATATGACAACCTGGAAGTCCATTCCAGGCACTCACCAATCTATGCGTAAAATATTTCCCCTGAACATCTTGGTTAACCTTCCTGCCCTGCCCCACCCCACTCCCCCAACTTAAACACACGCCCTTTAGCCATTGATGCTTTTACTGGAGAAAAGATGCTGATTGTCCATGGTGAATGCTCTCTGTCCCCGTGTGAACTGGCTAGCATCTCCACAGAACAGAGGGCTGAGAGATCACCATCCCACGCAAGGAGCAGGTGACCCGTTCTTTCTGATGTGAATACTCCAGTGGCCTTGCCTAGAGGAATGGGGGAATCCATTTCCTCACTTGCTGACAGAGCATGGTTCCTACCTGGTGTGAACTCGCTGGTGCCTCAGCAGGGTGAAGGACTGAGAGAACCCCTTTCCACACAGGGAGCAGGTGAATGGTCTCTCACCGGTGTGAACCCACCTGTGCGCCCGCAGGCCAGAGAGATGAGGGAATGCTTTGCCGCACAGGGAGCATGTGAACGGTCTCTCCCCGGTGTGAACCCACTGGTGTGCTCGCAGGCCAGAGGGATGAGGGAATGGTTTCCCACACAGGAAGGTGAATGGCCTCTGTCCACTGTGCACCTGCTGGTGTGCCTGCAGGCCAGAGGGCTGAGTGAACTCCTTTCCACACACTGAGCAGGTGAATTGTTCAGTCCTGGTGTGAACCTGCTCGCGTTTCTCCAGGCTGGAAAGCTGAGTAAAATTCTTCCCACAGACAACAGGTGAATGGTTCCTCCCCAGAGTGAACCCGCTGGTGTACCCGCAGGTCGGAGGCTCAAGAGAATCTCTTCTCACACAGGGAGCAAGTGAACGGTTTCTCCCCATTGTGAAGTCTCTGGTGTACCCGCAAGCAGGTGGGCTCAGCAAACCCCTTCCCACAGGGAGCAGGTGAACGGTTTCTCCCCAGTGTGAATTCGCTGGTGGCCCACAGGCCAGAGTGCCAATAGAACCTCTTCCCACACAGGGAGCAGATGAACTGTTTCTCCCCATTATGAAACCACTGGTGCTCCTGCAGACCGGAACTCCGAGAGAACCCCTTCCCACAGAGGGAGCAGGTGAACGGTTTCTCCCTGGTGTGAATCCGCTGGTGGTCCTGTTGACTGGAACTCCGAGAGAACCCCTTCCCACAGAGGGAGCAGGTGAACGGTTTCTCTTCTGTGTGAACCCGCTGGTGTATCTGTAGGTTGGAGAGCTGAGAGAACCCCTTCCTGCACAGGGAGCAGTGTGAATTCTCTGGTGTTGTAGCAGGTGTGATGATCAAGAGAATCCCTTCCCACATGCACAGCATTTAAAGGCTCTCTCCCCGGAGTGATTGTTCTGGTGTTGCAGGAGGCTGGAGGACTGGGTGAACCCCTTCCCACACACGTGGTAGGTGAACGGACTCTCCCCAGCAGGAACACCCTTGCTCCTCCAGGTCCTTGGAGGTTTGGAAGCTCTTCCCACAGTCAGAGCAGGGGAATGGGCTCCCCCTATTGGGGACACACTGGTGTTGCAGCAGTGCCTCAGAGCTGGTGAATCCCTCCCCACACTCGGAACAGGGGAACGGTCTCTCCCCAGTGTGAGCCCAAGGATGTGTTTCCAGCAAGTCTACAGAAAGCCCTGCCTCACCGCACACTTCACTTTGGAGTGTTTTATCTGCTGTATCACTGGTCACCTGACCCCCCATGTCAATCACTTGGTCCACTTCACACACTAAATGGGTGTAGGGTTTCTCTGTGCAGTAATCTCTCCACTACTAATCCACTGATAAAGATGGCTGATACTGCAGTCCTGAGGAATCCAGTCAGAGTGTCAGACCACAATGTGGCTTGTCTGAAGCTTCCTGCCTGGAAACGCTGCTGCTTTCTTAACCCTGTGAAGAGAAGATGGTGGAGTGAGAGGGAGAAAGACATTCTCTGCAGCCAATGTTCCAGGGCGACACACCCTAGAGGCATAGCCAGTAACATGACAAACCGTGGAAGTGTCCTGAACTGTGAGGAGGATCAGTACAAACACATCATGGGTGAAATTTACAGTGTTATGTTTTGATGAAAAGCAGGAGAGGTTACACACTCTAGAGAGCAAGGAACATATTATGAACCTAGCATTTACTGTTATATGGAGTCTAGTTCTGTGAACCACATTTTAGTTAACACATGACAATCTGAGGGAGAGTGCAGGAATTATTTCAGATCTTTCTGCAAAAGGCTCATGGCAATTTTTGTTTCAGAGGTCGATAACCGATTTCCTAGAATCCTCAACGGTCCAGAAACCACTCTGTTCAATGAGCCTTAATAGCACACACAATGCATCCCCATGTGTGCATTCCAATGTGATGCCTAAAGGATTGCCAACTTCCAACTAATCCCACCCATCAGACCCACTAAGTGGCATCAGAAAACTGTCAAAACAAGAGAGTGAAAGTGTCAATCACTCCCAACTGTGCACAGGGCTCCCTGAGCAGCAATGATGGGGGGTGGGAAAGGGGGTTTCTTTGCTAATACGGTGCTGGTGACAGGAAATCAGCCACATCCAAAAGCTGAGCAGGTCGGAGGCCAGTAATTGGGAAGGGAATGGCCAAGGTATGCGGAGTGTACAGAGACCTGGATGTTGGCACCTCCAGCTACAAAATGGAGCCTCACGGAATAGCCCACACTTAGATGGAGTGAAACATGAAAGTCTGCAAATGCTGTGATTGTAATAAAATACAAAAATGCTACAGGAACTCAGCCGAACTCTCAGCGACCAAGGGAGGTAAAGGTTAAAACCAATTTTTCGGGCCTGAGCCCTTGAAAAGTAGACAGGCAGCTGAATTAAAAGGTTGGGGAGAAGAGAAAAAACAGCAGGGGGAAGAGTACAGAGCAACAGACAAAAGATGTTAATTGGATATGGGTGGGAGGACTGGAAAGAGGGAAGGGGAGAATTGGTGGGGGAGGGCAGGGATTGTGTTCTGAGAAAGAGCTGGGGGAAAGGGCAAAGAGAAGAAAAAGAGAGCTGGAGGAAAGGAAACATAGGGATAGATATAGGGGGAGGGGGTCTAACAGAAATCAGAGGTCGATGACAATGCCATCCAGTTGGAGGGTGACCAGTCAAAATATGAGCTGTTCTACCTCCAATTTGCAGGTGGTGTCAGTCTGACAGTGCATGAGACCATGACAGAACCAAAAATTCCCCTCCCCCAAGCCAGACACATGGAATTCAGATTCTTATCAAATTGTTTCAATGGTCTCATCTTCCCTTGGTCTCGTTTCCTCCTTTGTTTATCCTTAATCTAACTTTTGCTCTTTATCCCTTTGTTTTCTTCTCTGTTTGTCCACCCATTCACACTCCACCTTCAACGTTTCCAATTCTTGGCCTTTCCATCTACTGCACAAACTGCGAACCCTTTCCGACATCCATCATCCCTCCAACTGGCTGACATTGACTGATCTTCTTCTCTTGTGTAATGAGATGTTTCCACTTTGGGCCATTTCCTTTTCTCCATTCTGTCCAGGTTGCTTGATCACAGGCATCCATATCCCATATTCCAACAACCCCCACCTCACCCCGGCCAAATATCTTCCCCTAATCACTTGGTCAGCTGCACTCATAATTGTCTTAATTCTTTCTGAAATTCTGGAAATTCATTACACACCGTATCCCTGATTTATCCAGAATTTTCCCCACTTTTCTTTTATTTCAATTACTTGATTAAACTCCTAAATAAATCATTTTAACTGAAACTCGGTGAGACCCTTATGACACAACATGACTCAAACATCCCCTTCCACTATGCAATCAAGTTTTATGGGTCTCATCAAGGTAGTCCAAGTCAAACAGGGGCAAGGGGCTATACCATGCTGAGGATATCAGAAAGACCAAGGTAATCTTACCTAGTGGGCTGTCGGTCTCTGCCTCCTCAGTCCAGGGTTGGCCACTTATTCAACCCGCTCCTGCTCCACGACTCACACCTTGAGATCCCGCTCACAGCACCAGATGATGTTTGCATGGCTTCCAAATCTTGAACAAATTTCAGGACCACGACCTTGTTAAAAGTACCTCTTTAATCATTTTGCAAAGCCTGAGAACTCCGTTAACCCTTTGGTCTCTGGCCATTTTTAACTTTTCATAATATAATACCTCAGACTGGGTCCATGGGTAAACTACAGTTGGGTATAAAACTAGTCCCTGAAAACCAGGGTTCAGATTACATGCGTTTGTTGGTAGTCCCTGAAAACAGGGTCACGCAGTCAAAAGAGTTAACCCAGGGTGCGGTGCTATCAAGCAGCTGGACCGGCAGCAAGCAAGCCCGCCAACTCACAAAATGTTGGAGGCCCCCGTCGTTTTTACTTTTTGAGGTTGAGGCCCTATGACCCTATTAAAGGCAGGTGTATTTGAGTCTGACCGAGTTGCGATTAAAACAATTCAGTCGGGAGTTTTTAATAGAGTAATTGGAATAAAGGGAATTGGTTAAAGAAAAGTCTGACTCTATCATTCCTGACACTCTTGTGGAACCAAGGGTCTGCTTCAGGCAGAATGATGTAGATTGATCAATTTTAATTTATGTCTACATGTGCCTCATTGCTTTGAGAAAGAATGCAGGGAGGGTCGTAAATACTTCAAAGGAGGGGTCCCATGATGTGTGGTACAAGGCAAACCTCAGCCTGCTACTAAATTTCCATCAACCTCGAGTTCCCCAGATCATGTGACTCGCAAGAATAAAGCTCAGGAAGATGACATGTAAGGCTAAACGTTTAGAGAAATGTTTTTCTTTGATGTAATAAAACAGAATGTTCTGCCTTTTTATCTTATACAACTTATCTCTTGGGTACAAATGAAAAAGCATGACACATGTGTGACCAATGGACCAGGTTCCAAATGTTGGTTCCTTATGTTAGATTAGTAAGAGTTCACAGTTAGGTTGAAAATTATAAATCATCCCTATCATATTAGGTTCTAGGGCTTTGGGGAGCTTCAAAATTAAGGAATTTAAAAAGCTCCTAACTTCTAAATAGTAGAAAAAAAGATGTCTAGGTATTTTAAATTTGTTGGATAACTGTTCAAAAGAAGCAAGATATTGGTCAGTAAAAGTATCTGAAAAAGATTGGATACCTAAATGGTTACACTGATTCGCTATCTTGAATCAAAGGTTTTTTAAAAAAAGAATTAAGGAATTAACCAAAATAAAATTAATAAAAATCTATGGTATCCAAAATCTCTCCTAAACTGAAAGCATATTCTCAATGTACATCAAATAACTTACATCTAGTTTCAATTTAGGAAACATTTTGTATGTTATAAGGGGTGGTATCTGACCTTCATGTATTACTTCTAAATTCTAGGGACAGTTCCCTGACAGAATTTTTAAAAAAACTATGGGAACAAGATTTTCAACAGTTAATTTCTAAAACTACATAGGATTCTATTCTGAAATGAGTGCATTAATCCTCTCTTTCCATTGGTTCTCAACCTTTTTCATTCCACTCCAATTTTTTTTTTTTTTTCTTTGGCTTGGCTTCGCGGACGAAGATTTATGGAGGGGGTAAAAAGTCCACGTCAGCTGCAGGCTCGTTTGTGGCTGACAAGTCCGATGCGGGACAGGCAGACACGATTGCAGCGGTTGCAGGGGAAAATTGGTTGGTTGGGGTTGGGTGTTGGGTTTTTCCTCCTTTGCCTTTTGTCAGTGAGGTGGGCTCTGCGGTCTTCTTCAAAGGAGGTTGCTGCCCGCCAAACTGTGAGGCGCCAAGATGCACGGTTTGAGGCGTTATCAGCCCACTGGCGGTGGTCAATGTGGCAGGCACCAAGAGATTTCTTTAGGCAGTCCTTGTACCTTTTCTTTGGTGCACCTCTGTCACGGTGGCCAGTGGAGAGCTCGCCATATAACACGATCTTGGGAAGGCGATGGTCCTCCATTCTGGAGATGTGACCCATCCAGCACAGCTGGATCTTCAGCAGCGTGGACTCGATGCTGTCGACCTCTGCCATCTCGAGTACTTCAACGTTAGGGATGTAAGCGCTCCAATGGATGTTGAGGATGGAGCGGAGACAACGCTGGTGGAAGCGTTCTAGGAGCCGTAGGTGGTGCCGGTAGAGGACCCATGACTCGGAGCCGAACAGGAGTGTGGGTATGACAACGGCTCTGTATACGCTTATCTTTGTGAGGTTTTTCAGTTGGTTGTTTTTCCAGACTCTTTTGTGTAGTCTTCCAAAGGCGCTATTTGCCTTGGCGAGTCTGTTGTCTATCTCATTGTCGATCCTTGCATCTGATGAAATGGTGCAGCCGAGATAGGTAAACTGGTTGACCGTTTTGAGTTTTGTGTGCCCGATGGAGATGTGGGGGGGCTGGTAGTCACGGTGGGGAGCTGGCTGATGGAGGACCTCAGTTTTCTTCAGGCTGACTTCCAGGCCAAACATTTTGGCAGTTTCCGCAAAGCAGGACGTCAAGCGCTGAAGAGCTGGCTCACATACCACTTTAAATAATCCCTATGCGCATACTTAAGTGATTAGTAAGGGTTTTCTTAAGGCGGTATGTGAGTGGGAAAGGAAGGTTGAAAATCACTGTTCTAGACCCAATTGATACTGAAATATTTTGCTTGAAAAATATTGCCATTGGTCCATTTCCTTTGGAGTTATGTAACTGTGCACATAACGTGTCAATTGGGTACAATTAAAAGAGAGGGTTTTCAAACTTTTTCTTTACACTCACATACCACCTTATGGAATCTATTAATCACAGAGCACCTATGGCATAGGCAATACTTAAAGTGGTATGTGAGTGGAAAGAAAAAGGTTGAGACCTACTGTGCTAGACACTCATTTTTACAGTTTAAGGTAGTATTCCAAAGTCCAATTGGCTAAATGCTGCTCTAATCTCTCTTCTAAATGTGATAAATGTATAACTGAAGAAGGTACACTGGTTCTGGTTATGTCCTTCTGTTACCTATTTTTTGGGAGAGGCATTTTGTACTTTGTCTTTAGTTCTTAACATTACTTTGATTCCAAATCCTTTTTTCATTCTCTTTGGAATAAGAGGGCCATCTGGTTTAATTCTGACGGCTTCACAATCCCCTGTAGTTGCCCTTGCCTAGTGATGCGATGGAAAGATGCTGAACCTCCCATTCATACTCAATGGTTGTCTGATAATGGAGGCTTTTTTGTCTTTGGTCAGTTGGGTGGCACTGGCTCATGGGGGTCATTACAATGCTGTATATCTACATTTTAATTTAAAAATTTAAGATCTACACCATGTCAACATTTGCACACCAGATGATTAAAGGATTCCAGACTTTAATTGTCAATGTAAAAAGTCACAAACTGACCCTTTAGAGTCGGAAGAGGCAACAATGTTTGAGCAAAGCAGGGTGAATATTGTGTGCTACTAAATTTCACAAGTGATATATGTGTTAGGCAGATTCCAGATTGAGAAGATAACATTTCAAACGTCATCAGTGCTTTGAAAACATTGAAAGATGCATTTGGCCCATCTAAAAGTGCAGGAAAATCATTCCCTGGTGAGCTCACTGATTATTTAGGACCCTGGGGGGCCCTGCTAGTGCTCCTCCTGATCCCCAGAGCTGGAGCCTTGGGCATGGCTGTGATTGGGTGCAAAGACGGCGGCGGCGGGAATCCTGTGACGTCCGGGAGCCGAGTGAGGACAGAGTGAGGTGGTGGGGAAGGACGGGGGAAGAACACACAAACCTGGAAGTTGGCGGCTGCAAAGTGGAACCTGATGGAGAAGGAAGCACCAAGACCCCATTTCAAAATGGCGACGGGAAGGCAGGCGGGAAATGACGTCACATACAATCCCGCCCTCCGGCCAATCAGTGCCGCCGTAGCAGTTAGTCCCGCCCTATGGTCAGATTGACAGGTGAAGAAATGCAAACACAGTGAAATGCAGGAGGAATTAGCCGGTCTTTTCAGCCTCTGTAGGAGACAAAGATCCATTTGGGGCCTGAGCCCCTCTTCAAGGGACAAGCAGGATGAGGCAGGAGCAGGAACTGTCAGAACGTGTCAACATTCAGACAGTGGTGGCCGGGGGAGAAATCCAGACCAACAAAAGGGGTTAATTGGATATGGTGAGGGGAGAGGTAAGGATCTGTCAGGTTTGTGTGGGAGGGGAGGGAGAGGAGGAGAGGGAAGCGAGAGGCGGAGAAGGAAGGGAGGGGAGGAGAGGAGGAGGAGGGGGAGGGGAGGAGAGGAGGAGGAGGGGGAGAGGAGGAGAGGAGAGGAGGAGGGGAGGAGAGGAGAGGAGGGAAGGAGGAGGGGGATGGAGAGGGAGGGAGGGAGGGGATGGAGAGGGAGGGAGGGAGGGGATGGAGAGGGAGGTAGGGAGAGAGGAGGGAGGGGGAAGGGGATGGATAGGGGAGGGGATGGGAGATGGGGAAGGAGGATGGAGGGGGAGATGGGGAAGGGGGTTAATGAAAGGGAATGGGATGGAGATGGTGATAGGTAGATGGGGAGAGGAAGGGGGATGGGGAGGGAGGTGGGAAAGTGGGAGGGGGGTTAACAAAAGGGGACAGTATGGAGAGGTGTGAAAAAGGAATGGGGTTAATGAAAGGGGATGGAGATGGAGAAGGGGAAGGGGTTTAATGAAAGGGGACAGGATGGAGAGAGAGAGAGAGAAAGATGGGAAAGATGATGAGTGGAGGCGGGTTATCGAAAGGGGATGGGATGGAGAGAGAGATGGAAAAGGTGACAGGGATGGGGTTTACAAAAGGTGACAGGATGGAGAGAGATGGGAAAAGTAATGGGGAAGGAGGTTAACAAAAGGGTGCGGGGTGGAGAGAGATATGGGAAAGGTGATGGGGGAAGGGTTGTTAACCAAAGGGGATGGAAAGGTGATGGGGATAGGATGGAGAGAGGGGGTGGGAAGGGAGTTAACAAAGGGGTGCGGGATGGAGAGAGATATGGGAAAGGTTGGAGTGGGTGGCGCGTGGGAAACTTCACCCCCACAGGGCTTCCCTCTGCATTGTTCTCTCCAGAGAATATACGTGGCTCTGGGAGTCACTGGCAGGGTGATGTTGCCAAACTTCGCCTCAGCCATGCAAACTTGAGTGGGTGCTCAATGTACTCTGATCCCTCCAGGAGGGTAATAGATTCCTGGGCAGTTTTTCCAATAACCACCCCTCCAAGGTCAGGTGTGCAGTGGTGTCTAAATAGCCCGCCAAGGAACCAGTTACCTTTGTGATCCCCACAGATACCCATAATCAGTGCCCACTCCCTAACAACCTGTGTCCCCTCGTCAATGGTGTTGCACTACGGCCGGCCATCTTGGTCACATTTTAGGAGGGCAGGGAACCTGGCCTGGACCGCAGTCACTGACTGCTCCCAGTGGGTGGTGGTATAATCAACCCCTTCTGGCAGTGCCCGCAAGGCACTGCCAATTGTCTGTTGTTCAACACACTGCCCAGAGCTCTTGCTTCCCAATTAGAGAAGTGGATATTGGAGGCCTCCTCGTCCCACAGCAGTGGCAGTGGCATGGCTATGTGTTTGCCCAGCCACTGGTGGTATTGGTCCTCTAGCCCAGTTAGCTCCTTGGCCAGGTAGTCCCAGGTCTCCATTATCTCATATTGACCACATACGTGCCCAACCAAAGTTTCCCATTTTGGAGGGTTGGCAGGGTGCTCTCATGGCAGACCTGGGACCGCATGGTCACTGGTCAAGATTGCAAAGGCTCAGGCACACTGGGAAGGATGTGTGTCATAGGATTCAGTTTGTTTATAGTAATCTCCATCTCTCCACACATGTCCTTCTCCCAACCACATGTCTTTCCCTCCTCTTGCTGGACAATGGTGTGGACTTTACCTGGATCAAGCAGCCAGCCAAACCAGTGAGCTGCTGCTACTGTCTTTCAATCAACTTGGAACCTGCCTCCAGGACTTTCATTCCTAGGTTGGTCATTCACATTTAGGCAGTGCACAACAGAGAAGCTGCAGGGATTCTACTTCCCTATCTTTCTGTGCACCCTGTTGGCCTAATTCTCCTGCAATTTCATGTTGGTGTCTCAGGGCAGACACATAAGCCAAAGGGCCCCTCCATGACTACCCCTGGTCTCTGGAAATCCCGATTTCTCAAGGAAAGATATCATGCGGTGCCCTATCTTTTCTCCGCAGGGATCCAGCCCATCGATACAGTTGACTGGCATGGCTTACCAGCCACGTCACCTAAAGGCTGAACCCCTGGCGGTCGATAGTCCATCAGGGAATCTTATATTCTGAACCTGGGTGTAAGGGTTGAAATGAATTGCAAGTTGCAAGCAGTTTGTGATTAGCAATTATTTACATGTTCTTTGAGTGTCTCCTAGTAATATCTTCAAGCTAAGGTCTGATGGTTTGTTAGAGAGATTACACCTTAGTTTAGTTTTCTTTGTTCTACGAAATGGGTAAGGAATTAGAATGTCCACAATTTTTATTGACCGTCTAACAAAGTTGTAGCTCAGTCTAACAACATTTAAATGGCTTGTAGCAATGTATAGCAACTGATAATAGCATTAACAATTTTTAATAAATTCTGGAAGACTCAACTCAGCTTTGGAATGGATTTGTTTGAACGAGTCATATATGACAACAACAACATCCTAATATCCTCCAAGTGATTATAATGGAAAATAGTTGCTACACTGGGGTTCCTTTACTAGCTGTGGGTCACCTCCTGCTGCCCCCATTGGTGAGCAGGTGCACAATAATGCATATATCCGACAGGACGCACCCACACATATACTTGTTAGCACAATTTCCTACATGCTCCCCCCCCCCACCCCTATCCTTTTGTTCAAGCCTGAACCTTTGCAACATAGAGGACACTGTTTGACCAGCTGAGATTCTCCAGCATTTTGTGTTTTTACTTCAACCATGGTGACTACAGATTTTCATGATTTACTTCTTAATACTCCACCTGTGTCCAGCTAAAATACTTTGAACACTGCTCGCAGCACCAATAGTTGTATTTGGAAAGTGTCAGGTTCAGTTGGTTCAGAGAGAGATGAGACTTTGCACAAGTGTTACAATCAAAGGAAACTTTATCAAACACATTGGAGATAAGTAGGGGAGAATGTCAAAAGAAACTTAATTACTCTACTACTAAACAACTATATAGACATTCACATCAAACCCAGGTTGGACTCCGATATCAGTGGCCATCTAACTTCTACAAGGTCTGAGACAAAACTATAACGGTGCAAGCAGGCACATCGGGGAGGATGGACTCCGATACTGGTGGCTGCTTACCCTACCACACTCTTCCGCATGTGTACACACTTCACAGACAGGGACTTTAAAACACATTCCCTGCACCAACAGGGTAGAGGGGATAGGGAGTGGTTCTCTGCAAGCATTGATCTATTGCAGTACTACAGCTCAACGTAAGTCTCATACACACCCTACCCACAACTACTCCAGCTATCTCCACAGTAGCAACCTGGTGTGGAGCAATCCCCGGGGCTTGGAGCACGAGGCAGAGAGGAAGAAATGTGGTGTGCATCGATGTTTTATACCATTCTGAGCTAGGCATCTGGCCAATGATGACCATCAGAGTCATTTAAATTAGCTAATGGTAAGGTGTGCACTAATGGGTGGCCGGAGTCCCACCTTGATTGGCAGGTGATGGGACCTCCAAATAAGTTTCAGTCATGGAGGACAGATGACCACCTGCAATCCACAATGTTCCAGACTGGGAGACCACGAATTCCTCCACAATTTACATATAACAGATGCTGAGACTGAATTTGAGGTGTTGTTCCTCCATTTTGGAGCCTGTTCTCCATATGCAATTATTACCATTTTTCTGTAAAAACACAATGCTGAGAAACTCAGCAGGTCAAACAGTGTCCTTTACCTACCAAAGGTAAAAATACATAACCGACGTTTTAGGCTTAAGCCCTTCATCACCTGTTTTCTGTTGGTCTGTGTTCCACCCCCTACCATTTCTGTAATTCAGGCGCCTGCCTGCTCTTTATGGTGACGTGTAGATGCAGTTCTCGACAGAGCAGTTTCTGGACCGTTGAGGATTCTGGGTAATAATGTGGTCATCAACCTCCGAAACCAAAGCTCCCATGAGCTTTAGGCATAAATATGTGAAATAATTCCTGCACGATCCCTCAGATCTTCACGTGTTTACTAAAATGTGGTTCACAGAACTAGAGCCCGTACAACAGTAAATCCTGTGTTCATAATCACTTCCTTACTCTCTTGTGTTTGTTGCCTTCCTGAGCTGAATTTCACCTGCCTTGTGTCTACCTGTCCATGACGATCCCCATCGCAGTTCAGGACACTTCCTCAGTTTGTCATGTTACTGGCCCTGCCTCCAGGGTGTGTCGTCCTGGAACTTTAGCTGCAGAAAATGTCTTTCTCCCTCTCATTCCACCATCTTCTCTCTTCAGAAGGTTAAGAACGGTGGAAATACAATGGCAATCATTTAAAGATAGCTTGGAGAAATTACAACAAATGTACATCCCAATTTGTAAAAAGAATAAATCAAGGAGGGTAGTGCATCCGTGGCTAATGAGGGAAATCAGGGAGAGTATCAAATCCAAAGAAGCAGCATATAAATTAACCAAAAAATATATTCCTGATTGGGAGAAATGCAGAGTTCTGAAGAGGAGGACAAAAGGATTAATTAAGAAAGGTAAAGGGGATTATAAGAGAAAGTTGGCAGGGAACATAAAAAAGCTTTTATAGATATGTAAAGAGAAAGAGGTTGGTTAAGACAAATGTGGGTCCGTTGCGGACAGAAATGGGTGAGTTAATCATGGGGAACAAGGACATGGCAGACTATCTGAATTACTATTTTAGTTCTGTCTTCACTAAGGAAGACATAACTAATCTTCAGGAAATTGTAAGGGATCGTGGATCTAATGTGAGGAAGGGACTGAAGGAAATAATTGTAAGTCGAGAGGTTGTGTTAGTTAAATTTAAGGGATTAAATGCGGATAAATCCCCAGGGCTGGAAAGAGTGATCAAGAAAGTAGCCCAGGAAATAGTGGATGCATTAGTGATAATTTTTCAAAACTCTAGATACTGGATTGGTTCCTGAGGATTGGAGGGTGGACAATGTAACCCCACTCTTTAAGAAGGGAAGGAGAGAGAAACTGGGAAACTACAGACCAGTTAGCCTGACATCGGTAGTAGGGAAGGTGCTAGAATCAGTTATTAAAGATGGGATTGCAGCACATTTGGAGAGTAGTGGTATCATCGGATGAAGTCAGCATGGTTTTGTGAAGAGAAAATCATGTCTGATATATCTAATAGAGTTTTTTTGAGGATGTAACCAGTAGAGTGCATAAGGCAGAACCAGTGGATGTGGTATATCTGGACTTTAAAAAAGCATTAGACAAGGTTATGCACAGGAGACTAGCGTACAAGCTTAAAGAGCATGGTCTAGAAGGTATGATATTAAGGTGGTTAGAGAATTGGTTGATGGACAGGAAGCAAAGAGTAGGAATAAGTGGGTTATTTTCAGAATGGCAGACAGTGACTTGTGGGGTACCGCAGGGCTCCGTGCTGAGGCCACAGTTATTTACAATATATATCAACAACTTAGACATGGGAATAGAAAGCAGCATTTGAGGCGCTTTCAGTGGACTTGCTGGAAACACATCCCTGCGCTCACACTGGGGAGAGGCCATTCCCCTGTTCCATTTGTGGGGAGGGATTTGCCAGCTCTGAGGTACTGCTGCAACACCAGTATGTCCCCACTAGGGGGAGCCCATTCCCCTGCTCTGTGGGAAGATCTTCCAAACCTCCAAGGACCTGGAGGAGCATGGGTGTGTTCCCCCTGGGGAGAGTCCGTTCACCTGCCATGTGTGTGGGAAGGGGTTCGCCCAGTCCTCCAGCCTCCTGCAACACCAGAACATTCACTCCGGGGAGAGAGGTTTTAAATACTGTGTGTGCGGGAAGGAGTTCACTCGATCCTTGCACCTGCTGAGGCACCAGAGAGTTCCACCGGGGAGAAACCATTCACCTGCTCCCTGTGTGGAAAGGGGTTCACCTGGCAATCTGCCCTGTGGGTACACCAGCGGGATCACACTGGGTAGAAACCATACTCCTTGTGGCATGTGTGGAAAGGGATTTGCCCATTTGACTTCTTGGCAAAGCCACTGGAAAATTAACACTGGGGAGAAACTGTTCATCTGCCCCTTGTGTGCGAAGGAGTTCTCTCAGCCCTCCAGCCTGTGGTTACAGCAGCGACTTCACACTGGGGAGAAACTATTCGACTGCTCCCTGTGCGGGAAGGGGTTCTCTCATCCCTCCAGCCTGTGATTACACCAGTGCATCCACACTGGGGAGAAACCATTCTGCAGAATGGGATTTGCCCATTGACTTCTTTGCAGGACCATTGGAGAATTCACACCAGGGAGAAACCATTCATCGGCTCCCTGTATGGGAAAGGGTTCTCTCAGCCCACCAGCCTTTGGATACACCAGCAGGTTCACAGTGGGTAGAAATCGTTTACCTGCTCCCTGTATGGGAAGGGGTTCTCTCAGCCCACTAGCCTCTGGATACACCAACAGGTTCACACTGGTTAGAAAGCATTCACCTGCTCCCTGTGTGGGAAAGGATTCAATCCAAGCCTTGCAGGAGTACCACAGATTTCCTGTCCAATGTGCAATTCTCTCTGTAATCCGCCCTTGGGTACACCAGCAGGTTCACACAGGAGAGAAACTTCTCTCTCAGAAAGGAATTGGACCACTGCACCTCTCTATAGAGCCACCAGTGTATTTGCACTGGGGAGAGAATGTTCACCTGCTCCCTGTTCAGGAAGAAATTCAATCAGCCCTCTGGTCTGTGTGGACACCAGCGAGTACACACGGGGAGAGAGGTTCAAGATGGATTGTCAGCTTCTTTCCTCACCAGTAAAAGTGTCACACAAGGGTGTGTGTTTAAGTTGAGGAGGGAGGGAGGAAGGTTAACGGAAATGTTTGGGGCAAATATTTTACCCACAGAGCAGTGGGCTCCTGGAATGGGTAGCCAGGTGTAGTTGTTTCTTGACAAACCCATGAATATGGAGGGAGATAGATCATGTGAGGGCAGCAGTTTTAGTTTTACTTGGGCATCCTGTTCAGTACAGACACGTAGGCTGAAAGGTTCAGAGGCCATGGGTTTGTTGTGTTGTTGGGGATTTTCCTTGTAGCCTGAGCTCCTTCCCGTCTCGCTCTCCCCACTATTATTTGGCCTTCTGCCCTTTTTCCATGCTATTCTGAGTGTGGGGTTCCTGCTGTCCGTTGCCTTACGTGCTTGCTGCCCGACCTGCTGAGTTGCTCCAGCATTTTATGCGTCACTGCTGAGGTGAAAGTGGTGGTGACCTCTGACCTGATGCCTGGGTTTTTGTGTCGAGATCATAAACCAGCCAGGAGACATCGATGTCGTTAACTGCTGGACAAGACTTATCTGGGCAAGTTTACTTTGGTGTTTGCAATTGATTAAGCTTGAAGCTACGAACTTGGGGAGGATATGGTGGAAGGGGAGCAGCTGAGAAGCCTCTGTGTTGATGGCGATTTTCCTTGTAGCCTGACTCCTCCCTGTCCCGTTCTTCCACTCTATTATTTGGGCTTCTGTCCTCTTTCCTTTTGGTGTTTGTAATTGATTAAGTTTGAAACTCGACGCTGCAACCTCTGGATTTTCAGATAATGAGGGGGTGCAGATGCTGGGATCTAATTCAGGACACAAATGCTGGAGAAACTCAGAAGGTCACGCAGCATCCATAGGAAGTAAAAGGCAGTCGAAATTTCGGGTCTGAGCCCTTCCATAACTGTTGAAAATGAGACAGACGCCTGAATAAAAAGGTTTTGGAAAGGAGAGCACAGTCTTACTGGTGGGAGGGAAGAAGAGAGAGAACGTGAGAAGTAATGGGGGAGAGGGCTAAGAAGGGTATCTCTGATGGGAGAAGGTAGTGAAGGGGGTGGGGAGCTGGAGGACAGGAAACAGAGGGATAACAGAAAGTGGAGGATGATATTGATGCCACCTGGTTGGAGAGGGTTGGGACGGAATATAAGATGCAATGCACATTAGTGCTGGAGAAACTCAGCAGGACACACAGCGGCCACAGGAAGGGAAAGGCAGTCGGCGTTTCAGATTTGGGCCCATCATCAGGAATGTGGAAAAACAGGCAGTTTCCTGAATGAAAAGGTGTGTGTGGGGGGGGTGGGGGGGTGGTGGGGGCAGGAAAAACCAGCACAGGCTAAGGTTAGTCAGGAAGTTTCCGATGCTTGGTATTCATGGTGAGGTAGCAAACTGATTTGATATTGGCGATACAGAAGAGGCCCGAGAGTGGTGAGGGATGAATACTTCTCAGTCTGGATGCCTGTGACTTGTGGTGTCCCTTGGGATCGGTGCTGGAACCATTGTTGTTTCTCATCTATATCAGTGATCTGGATGAGAATATGGTGAATTGCATCAGGAAGTTTGTAGATGACACAAAGATTGGAAGCGAGCAAGGTTTTCAGAACTTGCAGAGGGATCTGGACCAGCTGGAAAAATGGGCTGGAAAATGGCAGACGGAATTTAATGCAGACAAGCGTGAGGTGTTGCATTTTGGAAGGACAAACCAAGAAAGGACATACACAATAAATGGTAGGGTATCGAGGATTGTGGTAGAACAGAGGGATCTGGGAACGCAGATACATAGTTCCCTGACAGCAGTGTCACAGGTGGATAGAGCTGTAAAGAGAGCTTTGGCACATTGGCCTTCATAAATCTAAGTCCGTAAACTCCCCGTTATCTGGATTGAGCATAGGAGTTGGGATGTTGTGGTAAAGTTGTAGAAGAGATTCATGAGGCCAAATTTGAAATATTGTGTGCAGTTTTGGTCACCTAATTAAAAGCAAGATATCAATAAGATTGAAAGAGCCCAGAGAAGATTTACAAGGATGCTGCCCGGACTTCAGGAACTGAGTTACAGGGAAAGGTTAAACAGATTAAGACTTTTTATTTCCCTGGAGTGTAGAAGGATGGTGGGAGATTTGATAGAGGTATTTAACATTCTGAGAGGTTCAGGGAGAGTAAACATAGACTTTTTCCACTGAGGATAGGTGAGATACAAACCAGAGGTCATGGGTTAAGGGTGAAAGGGGAACAGCTTAGAAGGAACATTATGGGGAATTTCACATAGTGGTGGGAGTGGGAATGAGTTGCCAGCTGAAGTGGTGAATACAGGCTCTATGTTTTTATCAATTTTAAGAGTTTGGACATATACATTGATGGCAGAGGTGTGGAAGGCAATGTACTGGGTGCAGGTGTTGTGAGAAAACGGATTCCATTGGTCTCAAAAGCAAGGACTCTGAACTCCGTCTGGTAGTAAATGATTTTATTTACAAAAGACAAGCGTGGAAAAGTGGTAATGGGAATAAAACACACATGCACAATTTATAGGCGAATGTGGGAAAATTACACTGGGGATGAAAAATGCACCCACTGAACTGGGTACATACAAGCAAGGAAAAACAAATATGATCTCTGCCACCCCTTGACTCAGTGCAGGCACAGCTCTATTCTACGAGGGACACTAACTAAAACACTCCCAGCTCTTTAACAGTGCACATCTCACCAGCAATTTCTCCAGCACCATTCTACAGTACTCAGCCTGGAGTGAAGCAGGGTAGTCTCTTAAAGATGACAAAGAGGGAGAGCTGAGTACACGTACCCTTTATAGTGCTGGAGAGGTCCAGTCAAGGTAATTTACAGGGATCAATGGCTTGGTGTCAGCAAGGTCGTTGATTACAAAGGTATTTAAATTAGCCAATGGCAAGGTGTGAACTAATAGGTGGTGTGAGGCCAAACCTTGCTTGGTAGGTGGTGTGTTTTCTGACCAGGTGCTATCACAAAAGGTGACGAGACAGAAAAATAGTTTGGCACAGATGAGAAGGGCTAAAGGGCCAGTTTCTGTACAGTAATGTTTTATGGTTCTAAAAGGGGGTTGGCAGAAATTGTGTCAATGTTCACATCTTCTGGTTGGAGACTGGATATAAGGTGGTGTCCCTCCAATTTGTGGGTGGTGTCGGTGATTGGGGTCCAGATTGTTGTTCCGACGGGTTTTTCCTTGCAACTAGAGCTCTCTGTGTGTTTGTATAATCCCTAGTCGGTCTGCTGCCCCTGTTCATCGGATTTTTCATCTAAACTGCATCAGATCTCCTGTAGTAAAGTCTTGAATAAAAAGTCGGGGGGAGGAGCACAGGATAATACGTCAGGTGTAATAGGTGAATCCACGTGGAAGGGGAGAAGAGAAAGAAGCTGAGAAGTGATGGGGCGAGGACAGAGGGACCAAAGAAGGTAGAGATCTGACAGGAGACGGGAGGAAAGGGGCTGGGGAGTTGGAGGGAAGGAGATGGAGAAGGAGGAGGGAAGGAGAGAGAACGTTCCGGGACGTCGGTTCCCTTCACTCCCTCTGGATGCTGTGTGAGTTTCTCCGGCGCTTCAGGTTCCAGCGGCTGCAGCTGCTTGTGTTTCTCTGATTGACACCCGCCCGCACGCTGTGGCCCTGCTGCAGCTGTCAATCTGACCATAGGGCAGGACTAACGACCACGGATGGCACTGATTGGCTAGTAGGAGCGATTGTTGGCGACGTCATTTCCTCCTTGCCTATCCGTCGCCATTTTAAAGCGGGGTCAATGCTCTTGGTGCTTCCTTCTCCATCAGGTCCCACTTTGCAGCCGCCAACTTCCAGGTTTGTGTGTTTTTCCCCCGTCCTTCCCCACCACTTCACTCCGTCCTCATTCGGCTCCCGGACGTCACTGGATTCCCGCCGCCGTCTTTGCACCCACACACAGCCATGCCCAAGACTCCAGGTCTGAGGATCAGGAGGAGCACTAGCAGGGCTCCCCAGGGTCCTAAATAATCGGAGCCATATGATGTTTGTCATGTTCTGAATCTGGAATAACGTCACACATGCATCACCTGTCAAATTTAATGCAACGTAAAATCCTCCATACTTTGCCAAAATACAGCCTGTTGCTGTCTCACACTTTAAAGGTGGTCAGTCCGTGACTGTTCTTAATACTGTTAGAATCTGGAATCCTTTAATGGTCCGGTTTGCGAATGCTGACATGGTGTAGGTTATTTGACCTATGGGTTTGCAGACGCTATGATTGTAGAAAAAGCACACAGAAATTTTATAGGAACTCAGCCTGTCTTTCAGCATCCAGAGGAGGTAAAGCTGTATTACTGTTAGGGAAAAGGGAAGAGAGAGAGAAAGAGAGAGAGGCAGATTTGGGGGGAGAAGGGTGTTTGGGGGGAGGGGGTGGTGGTGTTTAACAAAAATCAGAGAAGTTGGTGTTAATGCCATCTGGTTACTTGTGCGATCAGCTCAGAAAGTTACTCCATACCAAGGGAACAACGCGATTTCCCATTTTTCTCCAAGTGAAATTTTCTAATGAAATGTTATGGAGATGAACCATTTCCCTCTTTTTCAATCTAAATTCTGACATCAAATTTTCCTCTGCCTGTGGGATTGGTGTCACCCTCATGTTTTAGATTCTGGTATATCATAAATTCTACTTCATTCTTTATGGTTCCTAATGATTCCTTTTTTACGTACTGATTAAATCTCCATCAGATATTCTTCCTCACTTCATCTCTTAAACTGACACAGAGGCCATTTTGTCCCTATTTTCCCTGTTTCTACTGGGGATCCACAATCCCTTCCTTTACCCAATAAGAACAATAAACATAAATTAAAGAACATAAAACAAAATTTTAATCTTAGTCTCTCATTTCTGTGTCCTCTGCAAGGTGCTGTTCGTGTCGTCCTCTCCTTCCTTCTCCTCCTCTTGCTCCCTGGTTGATGGGACTCTTCAGCAGTGGTTGAGATGAATCTTGATCTCAGTGGGTGTTGACAAGATCACCTGAAATTGTCAGGTTTGCCTGAGTTGTTCTCACTGCCTCTTAAACGTCTTCACGTACACCCAATATCTGAGGTTCATTAGGGATCCTTGTGGTTCCTGCACTTGGAAATAAACAAATCTGAGAGCCAATTAATCCTTTCAAGTATCTTCCTAGTTTTTCTTCCATTCTAAGCTTACCTCGTTGCTGCTGGGCTTAGTCATTGGCCAGAGGGAGAGCATTTAGTTCAGCATGTATACCCAGTGTGGAAGCAATAATTAAGAACCTTTCCAACAGTTATAACCCCACATTTGATAAGAACTCAGAACAATTATTAAAATATTCTTTCACATTTTTTTTAACTTCCTTACAATAAAGAAGTTGACGTTAACCAAGTACGGGCAGATTACGGGGACTATGCCTTTAAGGAACACCGGACAGGTACGTTGCACAACTTTAACATCACTTTTCAATATCTCTAAAGATGTGCTGCAGGCTACGAATGGCAAGAATGTCGACAGCTTGTAGATCCGGGTTGGAGAATTCTGGGAAGACGGGAAGCAGCAGCAGTGATCAGGGCAGTCGAAGGAGTTCTACCCGAATCTGCCAGCTGTTGATGTTACTGGGAAAGTGAGAGGAGAATGATCAGTATGGCGATGGAGAGCCACTTGGATGCTGCCAGAGCGTAGCAGTGGTGACTCCTTGGAGGTAACCATAACGACTGGTGTGCGTATAAGGAATCTGAGTGGCAGGGATAATCTTCAATTCAATCGATCTTGTTTGAGATGCTGGCTAACTCCCTCTGCCCACCTTCTCATCCTTTGCAGTCAACGTCTCTTAAATTTAAATTTTAAATTTAGACATGCAGCACAGTAACAGGGCTTTTTGGCCCACGAGCCCATGCCACCCAATTTACACCCAGTTGATCTCCAGCCCCTAGTATATTTTGAACAGTAGGAGGAAACTGGAGCACCTGAAGAAAACCCACGCAGACATGGAGAAAGTATAAGCTCCTTACAGACGGCACTGGATTCAAACCCTGGTCCTGATCAATTGCGCTGTAACATGGTTGCACTACCCATGCTGCAGGAACCGTTCTGAAATCTCCACCTTAAGAGGTCGCGGAGTGGCCTTACTCTCCCAAGATAACTTTCTCAGGACAGGTGCAAGAAAGGCCAGATATGCAAATGAGCAAACAAGACGTCTGGGGTTACTGGATTGTGGAAGAAAAAATCATTTAACTCTGGTAATAGTGAACAACCAGCTGAACTCTCAGCATTGGAGACACACGCAAACTGTGTGAAGGGCAAGTAGCCAATATCTACACCAATTCTGTGTACGGTTGGGAGGTGGTTCATAACTGGGGTAAGGTTCGGATCGGGGAGGTTACCTCACTGAAGGAGGTAACCCTGTTTGAAATGAGCATGAAATTTTAAAATAATGCTTGTGGCCATGAAATTATCACCTAAGTTGGCAGTGATAAAACGTGCAGCGCACACGAGGGTCTGATCCAGTGTCCACTATTAGTAACCACGCTGACAAGGCTGCAAAAACAGCAGCTGAGAATGTTCACTGCTGGCAGGAGCTCTGGCCTCAGGTAAATCAAGCAGCATTGTTAGAAGTAAAAGAGATATCTGTAGGATTTGATTGAAGGACAACTGGTCACAACAATTAGTGAGAAACAAGATTGGGAAAGCAAAGGGGGCACCTTGGACAAACCAGTAGGCCTGTGAAAATAAATTACGACAGGACAAATTGTGGTGTCGAGCTCGTTTTTTTTTTTTTTTTTTTAAATTTTTTTATTTTTCACACCATAAATCACATTAGCCATGATATACACTATTTCTTTTCACACATATACAGTGACTTTTTCTCCCCCCCCCCCTTTCCTCCCAAACCACCCCCCCACCCCCCCCTCTCATCCATTTTAGGTATACAATCTAGGTTGCATTAATCCAGTCAGACAATGTTGTCATTCAACAAAATTACACCAGAAATTCTACTGAGTCCATTCTTTTCTTTCCTTCTCCTTCCATCAACTTAGGTAATGTTTGTCCCCGGTAGGTTTTCGCTATTGTATTTAATGTAAGGCTCCTATACTTGTTCGAATATTTCAATATTATTTCTTAACCAATATGTTATTTTTTTCTAATGGAATACATTTATTCATTTAAATTTGGTAGTTTCTTCCTTTTAATTTGGTTATGTATTCCATTAATATTTAAAGACATATAGTTCAGCGTAGCCCTTTTATATTTTGTTTATCTTCTCTTTCCGTTTTTCCATCATTACCTTTCCTCCTTTTCCATTTCTGTTTTCTTATTTTCAACTCTTCATAAGACAACATTCCTACAACATCCAACATTTTCCTTATTCTCCTATTTCTATCTTATTTATCCCCAATCTCCCCTTCACCTCCTGAGTTGTCCTTTATCCCTTGTCGGACAACCACATCTCCCCTCTCCATTTGGATTTGCGAATCCACTCGCAAGCGTCAACTGATTGTGCAGTGACCGCTATTTCCCCCCACCCCGCCTCCCCCAGAAAAGATTTCACTTTTCATATGTCACAAAGGTCCCTCTTTTAATTCCCTCCTTATTCTCTCTATTCCATTACCTTCCCTTATTAATTCTTGTCTATACTATCTATATTTTCCTCTAAGTACAGATACATTCATGTATGCTCATTGTCTCTATTCACTCTTATACCTCTTTACCTGCATACATATCAATCGTGATCATTTTTACTCTCATTACCCGTCTTCATCCCTCAGTCTATTTTTGTCTTTACCCACATACATATCAGTCGTGATCATTTTAACTCTCATTACCCGTCTTCCTCCCTCAGTCTATTTTTGTAATTGTTCTGCAAATTTTCGTGCTTCTTCTGGATCCGAGAATAGTCTGTTTTGCTGTCCTGGAATAAATATTTTCAATACCGCTGGATGCTTTAGTATAAATTTATACCCTTTCTTCCATAAAATCGCCTTTGCTGTATTGAACTCTTTTCTCTTCTTTAGGAGTTCAAAACTTATATCTGGATAAATGAAGATTTTTTGCCCTTTATACTCCAGTGGTTTGTTGCCCTCTCTTACTTTTTCCATTGTCTTCTCCAGTACCTTTTCTCTTGTAGTATATCTTAGGAATTTTACTACAATAGATCTTGGTTTTTGTTGTGGTTGTGGTTTAGAGGCCAATACTCTATGTGCCCTTTCTATTTCCATTTCATGCTGTAGTTCTGGACATCCTAGGGTCTTAGGGATCCACTCTTTTATAAACTCCCTCATATTCTTGCCTTCTTCATCTTCCTTAAGGCCCACTATCTTTATGTTATTTCTTCTGTTATGGTTTTCCATTGTATCTATTTTTTGAGCTAGTAGTTCTTGTGTCTCTTTAGTTTTTTTATTAGATTTCTCCAATTTCTTTTTTAAGTCTTCTACCTCCATTTCTGCTGCTACTGCCCGCTCTTCCATCTTGTCCATTTTTTTTCCCATTTCTGTTAAGGTCATCTCCATTTTAATTATTTTCTCCTCTGTGTTGTTTATTCTTTTTCTTAAATCCTTAAATTCCTGTGTTTGCCATTCTTTAAATGATTCCATGTATCCTCTAATAAGAGCAAGTATATCCTTTACCTTGCCTCTCTTTTCTTCTTCTATTTCACCATACTCTTCCTCTTCTTCTTCCTCTGGGTTGACCATCTGTTGTTTCTTTGGTGCCCTTTCCTCCTCTTCTATCTTGTTTCTATTGTCTTCTGTGGTCTCTTCTTGCTGCAGGTGTTCTGCAGCTGTCGTTGCCGGCTGTGGAGATCGACTCCCCAGCTGGTCCCCCCTCCCGTCGGTGTGTTTTTTTTCATTCGCATCGCGCATGCGCGAAGTTTCGCGCATGCGCGGTTGCGCACTTTTGTTCGGCTCAGCGAGCCATTTTTGTAGTCCATTATTTACCGACCTGAGGGAGCGGGTTTCTCTCTCCGCAGCGGGCCTCTTCGGACAGGTAAGGCCTTCACCTTTTTCCTCCTTTGTCTTCTCTTCCTCTCTTCTTACCGTTGCTTTCGACTTTTCTTTTTTTGTCGCCATCTTCTTTCCACCTTTATACTCACTTTTCTGTAACTTTTATTTCTGTGCCTTTGTGTTTTCTCTTGTTTTTCCCTACTTTTCTGGAGAGGGCTGGAGTTCACCGTCCGGCCACTACTCCATCACGTGACTCCTCCTGTCGAGCTCGTTAATACAGGAAATTTGCAGAGTAGTTTGTGGAGTGAAATACTCTGCAGGGACGGAGAGAAGTGATGAATAAAATTTGTAAGCATTGGGTTTTACCAAAATTACAAAATACAATTTTGAGATGCCAAATTTGACCCAAAACCAAGGAATTCTTTCTTTCCCACCAAACTGCTTTTTCCTGCACTTTTAGATTTAATTAACATCTTTTGTCTGTAGGTCTATACTTCTTCCCTGCCTTTTCTTTCCTTCTCCCCAGCTGTTTAATTCAGGTGCCTGCCTGCTTTTTATCATACCATGAGGAAATTATGTAACACTACTCTGCCCACCAGCCAATCTGTGTCATTAACCCTGCCCTGTGAGCAGATTGACTGTTGGTGTTTAGGTGATTGAGATTGGTTAGAAGCTGGCGATCCTTTAGACGTCACAGATGAAGGTTGACGGAGAATGAAGTTTACATGCGCATTATTGAGGCTCAGATCAGTTTCTGGACCGTTGAGGATTCTGGGTAATAATGTGGTCATTGACCTGAGAAACAAAAGCTGCCATGAGCCTTTTGTATAAAAATCTGAAATAATTCCTGCTCCCTCTCTCAAATTGTCATATGTTTACTAAAATGTGGTTTGCAAAACTAGACTCCATATGAAGGTAAATCCTGGGTTCATAACAAGTTCCTCTTCTCCATTAAAACATATCACACTTGCTTCTCTGTGCTAAATTTCACCCTCCATGTGTCTACCTCTTCGTAGTGATCCTCCCGCACAGTTCAGGACACTTCCTTGGTTTGTCGTGTTACTGGCCATGCCTCCAAGGTGTGTCGTCCTGGAACATTGGCTGCAGAGAATGTCTTGCTCCCTCTCACTCCATCATCTTCTCTTCACAGGGTTAAGAAAGCGATGAGTTTCCAGGCAGGAAGCTACAGACAAGCCATGTTGTGGTCTGACACTCTGACTGGATACCTTGGGACTTTAGTATCAGCCAGTTTTATCGGTGGATTAGGAGAGCGGAGATCACCACACGGAGAAACCCTACAACCGCTGAGTGCGTGAACCGGACTTCAGCCAATAGGCTGAAATGGAGGGTCAGGTGACCAATGAATACACAGATAAAACACTCGAAAGTGAAGCGTGTGGTGAGGCAGGGCTTTCTTTGGACTTGCTGAAAACACATCCCTGGGCTCCCACTGGGGAGAGACTGTTCCCCTGTTCCGTATGTGAGGAGGGATTCACCAGCTCTGAGGCACTGCTGCAACACCAATGTGTCCCCACTAGAGGGAGCCCATTCCCCTGCTCTGACTCTGAGAAGAGCTTCCAAACCTCCAAGGACCTGGAGGAGCACGGGTGTGTTCCCCCTGGGGAGAGTCCGTTCACCTGCCGTGTGTTTGGGAAGGGCTTCGCCCAGTCCTCCAGCCTCCTGCAACACCAGAATATGCACTCCAGGGAGAGAGCCTTTAAATGCAGTGTGTGCGGGAAGGGGTTTTCTCGATCCTCACACCTGCTACAACACCAGACAATTCACACTGGGGAGAGACCGTTCACCTGCTCTCAGTGTGGGAAGGGGTTCTCTCAGTCCTCCACTCTGCTGGGGCACCAGAGAGTTCACACCGGGGAGAAACCGTTCACCTGTTCCCAGTGCGGGAAACGGTTCTCTCAGTCCTCTACCCTGAGGGCACACCAGCGGGCTCACACTGGGGAGAAACCGTTCACCTGCTCCCTGTGCAAGAAGGGGTTCTCTCGGCAATCCGGCCTACGGGTACATCTGCGGGTCCACACTGGGGAGAAACCATTCTCCTGCAGCAAGTGTGGAAAGGGATTCGCCCATTTCTCTTCTCTGAAGAGCCACCGGAGAATTCACACCGGGGAGAGACCGTTCAATTGCTCCCTGTGCGGGAAGGGGTTCACTCGGCCCTCCACCCTGCTGAGGCACCAGATAGTTCACACCGGGGAGAAACCATTCAACTGCTCCCTTTGTGGGAAGGAGTACTCTCAGTCCGTTGACCTGCGGGCACATCAGCGAGTTCATACTGGGGAGAAACCGTTCACATGCTCCCTGTGTGGGAAGGGTTATTCTCAGCGCTCCAGCCTGAGGGCACATCAGCGAGCTCACAATGGGGATAGACCATTCACCTGCTCCCTGTGTGGACAGGGTTTCTCTCAGCGCTCTGGCCTGCAAGCACACGAGCGAGTTCACAGTGGGGTGAGACCATTCACCTGCTCTCTGTGTGGGAAGGGGTTCTCCCAGTCTTCTGCCCTGCTGGACCACAAGAGAATTCACACCGGGGAGAAACCGTTCACTTGCAATGAGTGTGGAAAGGAATTTACCCATTCCTCCTCTCTGTGCCGCCACCGGAGAATTCACACTGGGGAGAAACCATTCACTTGCTCCGTGTGTGGGGTGGGTTTCACCCAGTCCTCCTACCTTCTGATGCACCAGAGGGTTCACACTGGGGAGAAACCATTCATCTGCTCTTTGTGCGGGAAGGGGTTCTCTCGGCAACCCGATCTGCGGGCACATCAGCGAGTTCACACTGGGGAGAAACCATTCACATGCTCCCTGTGTGGGAAGGGTTATTCTCAGCGCTCCAACCTAAGGGCACACCAGCGAGCTCACAATGGGGATAGACCATTCACCTGCTCCCTGTGTGGAAAGGGTTATTCTCGGCGCTCTGGCCTGCAAGCACATGAGCGAGCACACAATGGGGATAGACCATTCACCTGTTCCCTGTGTGGAAAGGGTTATTCTCGGCGCTCTGGACTGCTGGGCCACAAGAGAATTCACACCGGGGAGAAACCGTTCTCTTGCAACGAGTGTGGAAAGGAATTTGCCCTTTCCTCCTCTCTGTGCCGCCACCGGAGAATTCACACTGGGGAGAAACCATTCACTTGCCCCGTGTGTGGGGTGGGTTTCACCCAGTCCTCTTATCTTCTGATTCACCAGGGAGTTCACACCGGTGAGAAACCGTTTACCTGCTCCCTGTGCAACAAGGGGTTCTCACGGCCCTCCAGCCTGTATATACACCAGTCGGTTCACAATGGGGAGAAACCATTCACCTGCTCTCTGTGTGGGAAGGGGTTCTCTCTCTCCTCTGCCCTGCTGAGGCACCAGAGAGTTCACACTGGTGAGAAACCGTTTACCTGCTCCCTGTGCAACAAGAGATTCTCTCGGCAATCCAACCTGCAGGTACACCAGCGGGTTCACACTAGGGAGAAACCATTCACCTGCTCTCTCTGTGGGAAGGGGTTCTCTCTCTCCTCTGCGCTGCTGAGGCACCAGAGAGTTCACACTGGGGAGAAACCATTCTCTTGCAGCAAGGGCAGCAAGGGATCTGCCCAGTCCTCCTCTCTGCAGGGCCACCCATGAATTCACACTGGGGAGAAACCATTCACCTGCTCAGTGTTCAGGAAGGAGTTCACTCAGCTCTCCGATCTGTAGGGACACCAGTGATTTCCCAGAGAGAGAGCATGAGAGCGTTCATCATGGGCAGTCAGCATCTTTTCTCTTTGAGGAGGAAGATTAATAGAGATGTTTGGGATAAATGGTTTACTCAGAGAGTAGTGGGCACCTGGAACGGACTACCAGTTGTAGTTGGTTCTTGACAGACCCATGAATATGGAGGGAGGTAGATCATGTGGAGCAGTTAAGTTTAACTTGGGTAACCTGTTCAGTACAGACACGTGGGCCGAAGGGTCGCTGTTTCAGAGGCCACAGGTTTAAGGATTGTTCTGTTGTTGTGGATTTTCCTTGTAGCGTCAGCTCCTCCCCATCTCATTCTCCCCACTATTATTTGGGCTTCTTCCCACTTTCCCTGCTGTTCTGAGTGTGGGGTTCCTGCTGTCTGTTGCCTTCCATGGATGCTGCCTGACCTGCTGAGTTGCTCCAGCATTTTGTGCCACGCTGCTGAGGTGAACGTGGTGGTGACCTCTGACCCTGTGCCTATGTGGCTGGGTTTTTGTGATGAGATCATAAACCAGTCAGGAGAGTCAATGTCGTTAACTGCTGGACAAGACTTAGCTATGCAAGTTCTATTTGATGTTTGCAATTGAGCAACGTTGAAGCTCGACGCTGCAATCTTGGGATTTTCAGATGATGACGATGTGCAGATGCTGGGATCTAATGCAGGACACAAGTGCTGGAGAAACACAAGGTCACCCAGTATTCATAGAAAGTAAAAGGCAGTCAACATTTTGGGCCTGAGCCCTTCCCCAGGAGTGCCAAAAATGAGGCAGATGCCCACATTAAAAGGTATGGGGAAGGGGGAGGAGCACAGGCTTACACGTGGATACTGGTGGGAGGGTCTAAGGATGAGGTGCAATGCCCATTAGTGTTGGTGAAACTCAGCAGGACTCCCAGCAGTGAGAGAAGGTGAAAGGGCGTCTGCGTTTTGGACTTGGTCAAGAATGTGGGGGAAAAAAAAACAGTGGCCTGAAAAAAAAATAATAGGGGCAGGGGGGAGCAGCACAGGGTAACTGGTAAGAGGTCCTAGGTTTTCCCTGGTGAGTCACATTGTAGGTAACCGCTTCTTTCCACCTTCTCTTATAGATGCAGGCTTTAAGGAATGGTATAGATCAGGTATTAAAAGTTGCAAAAATGTATTTATTCGAAAGAATGTTGCTTCTTTTGAACAATTGTCAGTTAAATTTAGCACGTTGATAGCAAGACAAGGGGTCTTGATGTAATGGCATATTTAAGTTTGGGTAAAAAAAATTAGATACAACATCAAAGACAAAAAGTTCCAGTGTGAAAAGAATTGGGGTTCATTCATAGAATATTATCCTTATTGGCACTTCGGCTTTGTCTGGCTTCTGGAGGTAGTGATCAGATCCAATTTCGTTGTTCTTTCTCTTCTCTTTGTTTGCTTTTCAAAGTAACCTTGATTAGTATCAGTTCAGTTTTTTTTAAATAAGCTGATTAATTAGGGTTTTTATATGATGATCCTAGACCATGACATTATTTGATATTATACCAAGTTATGAGCAGAATGCCTATAATGCAATTCATGTGATTTTCTTTTTTAATTTTAACAATATTGATCAATTAATAACAGAAATTGTTAATTAGTGCATTTTTACCAGTTATATGTATATTATGATATTTTCTTTGTTAAATTAATGCAACATGTGTATGGGATTATTATATTGAACTCAAGAAAAATATTTTAAAAAGAAAGGTCATAGGTGGATGCAGGTGGGAGGGGAGAAGAGAAAAAAAGCTGAGAAGTGACAGGGGAGGGGGTTTCACTATGACAGGAGAAGGCAGGGAAGGTGGTGGGGACTTGGAGGAAAACAGTCAGAGAGATGAGGGAAAGAGAGACTCTGAAAGGGGGCTAACAGAAATTGTAAGTCAATGTTCATGCCATCTGGTTGGAGATGGAATATAAGTTTTTGGTGGTGTCCAGATGGGGGTTTTCCTTGCAGCTCCAGTTCTCCATGTGTTTGTACAATCCCCAGACGTCCTGCTGCACCTGTTCATCGGATTTTTTATCTAAATTGCCTCAGATCTCCTGGGTCAGGGGGTGTGGCAAGATGGCGTAGAGGGCAGACGTGTGGTCCTAATCCTCCCCAGCCAGTTTTTTTAAACACCTGTTTTTAAACTTTAATCTAAGTATATAAACGTTTTATTTCTGCTTCAAAGTACATTAGTTGTCTATAATGGCGGCTAATATTAAAAAACCTAAGACTCAACTACAGAAAAAACTACTTTTTATAAGTGCTGAAGA
This sequence comes from Narcine bancroftii, assembly GCF_036971445.1. Taxonomy (NCBI): domain Eukaryota; kingdom Metazoa; phylum Chordata; class Chondrichthyes; order Torpediniformes; family Narcinidae; genus Narcine; species Narcine bancroftii. The sequence continues at coordinate 212,193,000 of NC_091473.1, forward strand.
ACTGAGGCCGATCTGTCCAGTTGGAACCACGGAGTTGCCATCGGGAACTTCCAAGCCACAGAGAACTCCAGCTAGGCTAAGTATTATACTGGCACCGGTCTTGTCCCCACAAGATGGCACCGGCTTCTTGACAAAATCGACCAACGTTGACCTGTGCATTCGCGATGTCGAGCATGTGGATGACCCGACTGAACAAATAGCCATTGGGCCTGTGCTGCCATCGGGGGAGTTGGGGACTGTCCCTGCCGGGCATGTGCGGCGCTTCCAGGGTCTGCGATTTATTGGAGCGTGTGTGGTTTGCGGGGGAGCCCGAGCGGCAGTGCCCTGATGTGGTTGGGGTGCCGTCGTCGGGTGTCCAGACCCGCAGCCGAATGGGAAAAGCCCTGACAATGCTGAAACAAGAAGACTTGCTTTTCATGGCCAATTCACAAGAACAATTGGAGGAGGAGCTTGTAGAAGGTGGGTCTCAAGATGTGGCACTGGAATCCGGACTGAACTCTATTTTTACTGTGCTGGAAGGGATTGCTCACCATATGGATACTATATCTCATCAAATGCAGTCTACAATGTTTAATGTCTCTGAAGATATATCTACAGTTAAGAGAGATGTTAATAAATGCCTTACTTCAGCAGATGTACAAGAAAATTTTAAAAAGCTTGAGTCAGTTTTCTCTCAATGTAAAGAGCAAGTTGTATGTAATAAAGATAAAATAGAGAAAGTGGAAGATTCGTTCGTGGATTGGGGAATTCAGAAGAGAGATTTATTTTTAAAAATTGATTCATTGGAAAATCAAAGTCGGAGAAATAATGTAAAAATTGTGGACCTTCCAGTAGATATTGAAGGTGCAGATCCAATAAAAAAAATTAGGAATTAAATCCCTGAGATGTTGGGTCAAGAGTTCTTTCCAGGTGGTTTAGTATTGGAAAGGGCACATAGAGCGTTAAGGAGGAAACCGTTACTGGGACAACCATCACGAGCAGTTTTAATTCGGTGCCTGAATTATCAGGATAGAGAAATGATTCTGCGATTGGCGGTACAGAAGGGAAGACAAAGTCAATCTCCAATGATGAGTCAGAATAATAAATTTTCTATGCTGATTTGAGTCAAGAAATTATTAGACGTCGACGGGAATTTAATTCGGCTAAACGTGTTGTGGCGGAAAGGATATAAATTTGCTTTTCGATACACTGCTGTGTTGAAGGTTTTTTTATGGCAATTATCAATCTCCACTTTTTGAGAATGATCAAGATTGATTGGTTTTTGCTAATTCGTTACCGGATTTACGTGGTCAGGGAAGAGTCTCACCGTCGTCACCTAAAAGAAGGGCCAATGGAAATGGACAGAATGGGAAAGATGGGAAGAAGGAGGCTTTGACACACAGTCTTATTGATGTTGAAGATTTGAACCAATCTCTGGGACTGGAGTCACTGGGCTGAATATTTCTATGATATTGTATTACATTACTATATATATTGTATTTCTGGCTGGGGGGGAGGTGGATGGCACTGATATCTTAGACATTCATCTGCCATCGGTGGGGTTTACCACACCCAGTTTTTTTTAGGGAATTACTACCCTTGGGTGGTTCTTTTTTTGGGGGAATTAATTGTATTCCTTTTTATTTAAACTTTTTATATCATATTAGGGGAGGGAGAGTGGATTTTGTTCACTAGTAGGTGAGTGATTTTTTTTGTATTAAGTGATTATATTAGTTTATTAAAATGTTTAATTTGAAATTTGCAACTTTTAATGTTCAGGGATTAAATAATCCAATTAAGTGAAAGCGAGTTTTAGCTTATATTAAGAAAATGAAAATTGATATTGCTTTTTTTTACAAGAAACACATTTGACTGAAAAAGAACATTTGAAATTGAAAAGAGATTGGGTTGGTCATGTTTTTTTTTCTTCATTTATCTTTTGAGTTACAGACTGTAGAGGGGAATGCTGAGAGGGTTTTAAAAGTGGACTGTAAAATCTTTAATGAACTTTGGACTTTACTTAATATCTATGCACCTAACGTAGATGATTGTTTTATTTCAGAAGCTTTTTTGTTATTAAGTCAAGCTAATGAAAATATTCTAGTTTGGGGGGGGGGGGGTTTCAGTTGTGTTTTGGATCCTTTGATGGATAAATCCCCAAAATGTATTAGAAAATCAAAGATGGCGATACAAACTGGGGCTTTAATGAAAGATTTAAATGAGAAGGATTAATCCTACAGAGAAAGATTTCTCTTTTTATTCTTCCTGACATGATTCCTTTTATAGAATATATTTTTTTTATATCGGCAAATTTACAAGGAAAGGTATTGCAGGCAGAGTAGAGTTATATCAGATCATTCTTTATTATTTTTTTCTTATGAAAGTTCGGAGGTAGTACGTTCATCTTATAGATGGAGGTTTAATGCAATGTTGTTGAAAAAACCTGAGTTTGTTGCTTTTGTTAAGGAACAGATTTAATTTTTCTTAATTGAAAATGCTAATTCAGTTAAAAGTAGTTTTATATTATGGGATGCGTTAAAAGCTTATCTAAGAGGACAAATAATTAGTTATACTACTGAAGTTAAAGGGGATATGGTTGAAAGTCTTAAATTAGAAAAGCAGATTGATGAACTGGAGAAGGAATTTCAGAAAAGACTGACAGAAGATCAGAAAATAGCTTTGACTAAATTGAAACTGCGATATAATATGTTACAGACTTATCAATTTGAATGTTTACTTAATCGATCTAAGCAACGATATTATGAATGGGGTGAGAAGGCGCACAAAGTACTTGCATGGCAGTTAAAGAAGAAAAACACCTTAAGGTTTATTAATGCTGTTAAAATGAATTCAATAGTTACCTATAAACCTCAGGAAATCAATGACCAGTTTTATTCTTTTTATAAAAAATTATATACTTCTGAGGTGAGATGGGACAATGGATCTATTGATTCTTTTTTATCTACATTAACGTTATCCGCATTAGAAGAAGAGGATATTATAGATTTGGAAGCTCTGTTTACAGATTTAGAAATTAAGACTGCTATGCTGGAAATGCCTAATGGTAAGTCACCAGGTGATGACCTGTTTTTCGGTGGAATTTTATAAAGTTTTTTCTGAAGACTTATCTTCGGTGTTTGGGGAGGTATTACAACAAGTGACTGAACATTGAGTTACCAGAATCTTGTTCTACTGCTTCAATTACTGTAATTGCAAAGAAGGATAGAGATCCATTAAAGGTGTCTTCATATAGACCTATTTCTTTATTGAATGTGGACTATAAAATAATAGCTAAAATGTTAGCAAATCGGCTTGTTAAATATTTACCTAAATTGATACATGTAGATCAAACAGGTTTTATTAAAAATAGACATGCTTCAGATAACATTCTCAATTAATTAGTTTAATCAATGCATACTGGCAGCAACCTAACCATCCAATGGTGGTTGCACTCAATGCAGAAAAAGCTTTTGATAGGCTCAAATGGGATTTTTTATTTAAGGTTTTGGAAAAGTTTAAATTTGGCCTTTTTTTTAATGGTTGGGTTAAAGCTTTGTATATAAACCCAACTGCTAGGGTGGTGACAAATGGTCAAGTTTCATCATCGTTTAAATTGACGGGTTCAACTCGACAAGGTTATTCATTGTCACCAGCCCTGTTTGCGTTGATCATTGAACCATCAGCTCAATTAATATGGCAAAGTGAACAGATACAAGGGATGAGAGTTCTGGACGAAGAGTATAAAATTAATTTACTTGCAGACAATGTTTTGATTCTTTGGCTTGGCTTCGCGGACGAAGATTTATGGAGGGGTAATGTCCACGTCAGCTGCAGGCTCGTTTGTGGCTGACAAGTCCAATGCGGGACAGGCAGACACGGTTGCAGTGGTTGCAAGGAAAAATTGGTTGGTTGGGGTTGGGTTTTTCCTCCTTTGTCTTTTGTCAGTGATGTGGGCTCTGCGGTTGCTGCCCGCCAAACTGTGAGGCACCAAAATGCACGGTTTGAGGCGATATCAGCCCACTGGCAGTGGTCAATGTGCAGGCACCAAGAGATTTCTTTAGGCAGTCCTTGTACCTCTTCTTTGGTGCCCCTCTGTCTCGGTGGCCAGTGGAGAGCTCGCCATATAACACGATCTTGGGAAGGCGATGGTCCTCCATTCTGGAGACGTGACCTACCCAGCGCAGTTTGATCTTCAGCAGCGTGGATTCGATGCTGTCGGCATCTGCCATCTCGAGTACTTCGATGTTGGAGATGAAGTCGCTCCAATGAATGTTGAGGATGGAGCGGAGACAATGCTAGTGGAAGCGTTCTTGGAGCCGTAGGTGATGCCGGTAGAGGACCCATGATTTGGAGCCGAACAGGTGTGTGGGTATGACAACGGCTCTGGATACGCTAATCTTTGTGAGGTTTTTCAGTTGGTTGTTTTTCCAGACTCTTTTGTGTAGTCTTCCAAAGGCGCTATTTGCCTTGGCGTGTCTGTTGTCTATCTCGTTGTCGATCCTTGCATCCGATGAAATGGTATATTTGTACTTCAACTGTTCAAATGTTAATAAATTATTTCCCAAAAAACAATTTTCTATTCTTTTGGTTCCTTTTCTCTCCCATTCTCTAAAGGAAAGGTTATCTATTGTAAAAGGGATTAACGGATTTTGCGTCAATAGTAATTTTGGTATTTGGTACTTTGTTTTTTTCCTTTCTAAGTGGATCTTCCACGTATTAAGTAAATGATGCAATACTGGTGAGCTTTTATATTGGACCAACTTTTCAACTCACTTATAAAGTATATGTTCTGGTACCTTCTCCCCTATTTTATCTAGTTCTATCTTAATCCAGTCTGGTTTTCCCTTGTCTGGTTAAAAATCTGATAAATACCTTAATTGTGCTGCTCTATAACAACCACCTTGGTTGTTATTCTCTGTTAATTTATCTAATGGTATCCTCAGTTTCCCCCCTTTCCACAAGAATTTCCTTATTATTCTCTTTAGTTCATTAAAGAATTTCTATGGAGGTTAAACTCCATGCTACTTAAAAGGCTGGAATTTAGAGTTTATTGAACGCCAAATTAAAACATATTTTGAAATAAATACGAAATCAGTTAAAGACAAATTTATATTTTGGGACGCAATGAAAGCCTTCATTAGAGGGCAGATAATAAGTTATGTAACTAAGATGAAAAAGGACTACAATCGGGAAATAGAGCAGTTGGAAAGGGAGATAGTAAGTACAGAAAATGAACTAGTAAAAAGGGATGATATAATGAAAAGGAGAGAATTGGCGGACAAAAAAATAAAATACAAAACATTACAAACATAAAAGGTGGAGAAGAACATAGTGAAAATAAAGCAAAAGTATTACAAACTAGGAGAAAAATCACATAAAATATTTGCCTGGCAACTTAAAACAGAACAAGCAAGAAGAACTGTATTGGCAGCAAGGAAAAAGGACAAACAAATTAATGAGAACTTTAAGGAATTTTATGAATTTTATGAACAATTATATCAAATTGAGAACAAGGGGAAAGATGATAAAATAGAAGAGTTTTTAGCTAAAATTGAAATGCCGAAATTGCAAGAAGAGGAACAAAACAAATTAATAAAACCATTTGAAATAGAGGAAGTACAGGATATATTTAAAAAGCTGCCAAACTATAAAATGCCTGGAGAGGATGGATTCCCAATAGAATTCTATAAAACATTTAAAGAGTTATTAATTCCTCCTCTCGTGGAAGTAATGAACCAGATAGAAGAAACATAAAACTTGCTAGATTCATGTAAGACAGCAATAATTACAGTAATACCAAAGACGGGGAAGGATCCACTAACACCAGCATGGTATAGACCAATGTCTCTTACTTAATTCAGATTATAAGATAATAGTGAAATTATTAGCATACAGATTGGCCAATTGTGTATCAAAAATAGTAAAAGAAGATCAAACAGGATTTATTAAGAAAAGACGAATGGCAGATAATGTCTGTAAACTTATTAATCTAATTCATGCAGTTCAAGGAAATAAGAAGCCAACAGTGGCTGTTGCTTTAGACGCAGAAAAAGCCTTTGACAAAGTAGAATGGAATTATTTATTTAAAGTATTACAGAAGTTCAATCTGCCAGAAAAATATATTAATTGGATCAAAGCATTATATAATGGACCATAGGCGAAGATAACAGTAAATGGATATGTATCGAACCAATTTAAATTAAGTAGGTCAACTAGACAGGGATGTCCATCATTCCCCTCACTGTTCGCTTTAGCAATAGAACCATTGGCAGAACTGATAAGAACAGAAAATAAAATAAAAGGGATAAAAATGAAGAAGGAGCATAAAATCAATTGATTTGCAGATGTCATCATAGTATACTTAACAGAACAAGAAATATCAATAAATGAATTACATAAGAAATTGAAGGAGTATGGAGAAATATCGGGGTACAAGATCAACACAAATAAAAGTGAAGTGATGCCAATGAGTAACGCGGATTATACAGAATTTAAAAAAAGAATCACCATTTAAATGGCAAACACAAGCAATCCGATACCTAGGTATTAGGTTAGATAATAACAACCCACCAGTACAAACTAAACTATCAGCCACTAATAAATAAATTGCAGGAAGACTTAGAACATTGGAAGGAATTACCGCTAACATTGATAGGGATGGTAAATTGCATTAAAATGAATGACTTCCCAAGGATACAATACTTATTTCAATCATTACCAATTCCCTTAACAGAGAAATTCTTTAATGAACTAAAGAGAATAATAAGGAAATTCTTGTGGAAAGGGGGGAAACTGAGGATACCTTTAGATAAATTAACAGACAGTAACAACCAAGGTGGTTTGCAGTTACTAAACTTTAAAAATTATTATAGAGCAGCACAATTAAGGTATTTATCAGATTTTTAACCAGACAAGGGAAAGCCAGACTGGATTAAGATAGAACTAGGTAAAATAGGGGAGAAGGTACCGGAACATATACTTTATAAGTGGGTTGAAAAGCTGGTGCAATATAAAAGCTCACCAGTATTGCATCATTTACTTAATACGTGGAAGAAGATCCACTTAGAAAGGAAAAAAAAAACAAAGTACCAAATACCAAAATTACTATTGACACAAAATCCGTTAATCCCTTTTACAATAGATAACCTTTCCTTTAGAGAATGGGAGAGAAAAGGAACCAAAAGAATAGAAAATTGTTTTTTGGGAAATATAATTTATTAACATTTGAACAGTTGAAGTACAAATATGGAATAACTCATGGTACAATGTTTGCATATCATCAATTGAAAGCTTATTTAAAGGATAAATTGGGAAACAGACTGAAATTGCCAGAAGGAAGCAGCTTTGAATATGTGATTACAGACACAATGATAATTAAAAGATTCATAACAAACATGTACATCAAGCTGCAAGATAAAGAAAATTATGAAATAAGCTATAAGCCCAAAAAGTGGGAAAAGGATTTAAATATAAAGATTAAAAAATGAAACATGGGAAGAGTTATGAAGAATATAATAAACAAGGTTACGCATGATACAGTATAATTGGTTACACAGGTTATATATCACACCCCAAAAGTTTTTTTTTAAAAAATGGGATCCAACATTATCAGATAGATATTCTCGCTGTAAGAAGGAAATGGGAACAACAGTACATGCAATTTGGGCATGTGAGAAAGTGAAAATGTTTTGGGAAGATCTAAATCAGATATTAAATAAAATCACAAAAAATAACATACCAAAAATCCAGAGATCTTTCTTCGAAGTAATATAAGAAGTAAAGAACTAGGCCTCAAACTGGATGAAGTGCAAAAAAGATTTATTATGATCGCCTTAGCTGTAGCAAAAAAATGTATAATGTCAACCTGGAAATCAGAAGAGAGCCTGACAGTACAGCAATGGTGCATGGAAATGAATAAATGTATTCCATTGGAAAACATAACATATAATTTAAAAAATAGTCACATTATTTGAACAAATTTGGGAACCGTACATGGAACATAACAGAGAGGGCTTGCCTCGGACCTCCACCCCCAAAAATGATAAGGACAAAAAAATTTGATCCAGTGTGTAAAAGTAGATGACACATTTTTCTTGTTTATTTTTCATTGTGTGGTGACATTGTTTAATGGTTTTATTGCATTGTATATGCTCAATATTTATTAGTTTAGGAGCGGTGGGAAGGGGAGAGGGAAGGTAGGGGGGAGAAAATGCCACTGTGTATATTTAATGAGAAAGGTTTGTATATTTTGTTTGATATGGTTCACAGTATGAAAAATAAAAAATTATTTAAAAAAATTATTTCCCTCCCCGGTCACACTCTCTTCAGAAGTTTGACATCACTCTCCACCAGGTTCAAGGACGGTTTATTTCTCACCATCATCAGATTCATGGACAAACCCTCAAATTACGTTGCCTTTGCCCCAAATCAACTGATCCTTCTGTAACTGCATTTTGCACTTGTACAGTGTATTTTGTTGTACTATGAACGAGATGTCTATTCATCTCCTCACTGAACAACCTGTCACTTCCAAGATCTCCCTTGGATGAACAGACAGGCAATGTTTCAGGTCGGACCCTTTCCTGAGACTGAGGGATGGGGGAAAGAGGAAAGACAGCAAACAGAAAAGCTGGGAAAGGGAAACTGCCAAATCTTTTACTTTTCTTTGAATGGGGTGCCACAGAAGTGGAAAACCCCACTTCTGCTGACACATTTCATGGGGTCACAAGTTGTCCAAGTCACAGGACCATCCCAGAATACTGGAGTTCTCTTCTTTCTCCCAATTTGTCTGGACCGTTCACATTCTGAGGTTGGTTTAGATCTGGAAGGAGATTAAATGAGACAGAAAACACCACAAAGTGATCGCGACTAATTTATTAATCACAGGAAAACATTTAACAAAAAGCAAAGTAACGAGCCTCTGGCCCTTCAGCCCATTGAGGACTCGAATTGAATGCTGGCTGGACAGTGGGGGTGGCGGAAGGGATGGGGATGGCTCTTCCTTTGCAAAGATGGTGCTGGTGGTGGGAGTTCAGTCACATCCCGGAGCCGGGGGAAGGGGTGGGGAAGAATGGAGCACCACACACACACACACACACACAGATGGACACTGACTTCTCCAAACCCCACTGAGTGGAACTCACAAAAATCGAGTCGCTTGGGTAAAACAGGACAATCTGCAGATACTGGGGTCGAGGGCAGTCCACCAAAGTGCTGGAAAATCTCAGCCGGTCATGCAGCATCCACGGGCAGTAAAAGGCAGTCGACGATCCAGGTTGATGATGGCTGGATCACACAGCAGCTTTTGGACAGAGGCAAAGTGGAGAGAGGGCCACAAGCTAGTGCCTTGGATTGACAGGATCCAAGAGACAGACATCATTCACAAGAAAATAGCCCTGACAAGGACAAATATGCTGACTAACAAAGTTGTTCAGACTCTCCGATCGTTATATGCAACAAAGGAAGGCTCTTTGTGCTAACACAACCAACACTGCCACCAAACACACAGCAGCGAGAAGAATAAACTTGGGGCTGAAAGACCACATTCTGGCAACACTTGCAAACTGCAGAGTTTCACAGTTGGAGTCACTCTGTATTGAGACCCTTGCAGGTAGACAGGCGAAAGGAAGGAGAGGTTGTCGGATACCATTTCTCATGGGAGCTTCCTTCACTTTTGTACAGCCAAATCTTGTCGATTGGTTTTTTAACTCCCACGTATATTAGTTTAACCAAACAAAAACTGTTTACCTCTTGGAAAAAGAATTCTGATTAAAAATAAAAGTTAACTGAATGCTCAAATTGAGTCTGTTAATGTTCTTGAAGTTTAACCTGGCAGCAATCCTTTCGTGTAAAACTTCCAGGGAGAGGTTGGACAATGCTGGATATAATTTATTCTAATGAAAGCATGCAGTATCTGTGACCTACACAAGAGATTTGATAGTTTTTTTTGTTTTGTAACTGTAAATTTTAAATGTATTTGGGTCACTTGGCAAAACACAAAAAAGGGATCTCCAGCAAAAGCAACTGGCAGAACAAACTTTGAAATAATTTTTTTACCTCTCTTTGTTACCTGTCTGTTTCCACTTGGTTATGTTTTTCACGTTATCTGGATGTGCTGGAGGCTCGTATTTCCTCAGTGCACAGAAAGCTGACCTCTCCGCTGTGTTAGCAGACTTGTTGCATGACTCTGTTGTCTTGTTCAAACAAAGCCCACTTTACAACCAAGCTCTGTGGATTTCATAAGCAGTGATGGAGGAAATTGGAACCTTTGCACATCTCCTGAGCACAGCAGATAACATTGCAAAGTTTGTTCACCAGGCAGGCATGGTGTGTGCATGATCTGCAATGAGGGCACTGGCACAGTCTGTAGCATTCTGGGATACAAAGGTGGTCATACTGAGATTGCACGGAACTTTGATAAAGCAGCGATCGGTGTCCACAACCAAGGATATACAATGTCTTTCTCCAAGGAATAGCTACAAGACTGGCCTCCTCCCACTGATTGCAAATGGTTAGGGTCAACTCACTGAGATACCAAGTATCCAAGAAGAATGTCTAAGAACACAAGGGTACATTCCATCTAGTCCAGGAGACTTATCTACTCACTTCCCAGAGAGCCACGAGAGTTCAGTATGTAGCTAATAGCTTCCACAGTGAAGACTGATCCAAAATATTCCTTCAGTTTCTTGTCTCCCATTACAATTTTTCCAGCATCGTTTTCTATTGGTCTGATGTTTGCCTTTGTCTCTCTTTCACTCTTAAAACTTTTAATATCCTCTTTGATATTATTCGCTAACCTCCTCTCATAATTTATCTTTTCCATCCAAATCACCTTCTTAGTTGTCTTCTCCAAGTTTTTAGAAGTTTCCCACTAATTTTTGCTTCCTTATACGCCCTTTCTTTTGCTTTTACTTTGGCTGTAACTTCCCTTGTTGGCCACATTTGTCTCATTTTTTCCATTCACAATTTTCTTTCTTTTCGGTATGTGTCTGTCCAACACTTTCCGCATTTTGAGCATAAACTCCATTCGTGGCTGATCTGCTGTCTTCCTACTAGTGTGCTTTTCCAATGGACTTTGGCCAGCTCGTCCCTCATGTGACTGTAATTTCCGTTACTCCACTGAAATACTGACATGCCCCCCCCCTTTCAAATTTCATGGCAAACTCAGCCATATTGCAATCACTGCCTCCTGAGGGTTCCTTTGCCTTCAGCTCTCTAATCACCTCTGGCTCAGTCCACAGAACCCTATCCAGAACAGCCTGGGTGGGCTCATCAGCAGTTTTCTCCAAAAAGCAACATGGTTGGCAGAGCAGTTAACGCAACGCCTCTTTTTTTGAGGGGACACTCCAATTTCCTCCCACTGTTCGAAACATTGTAGGCTAATTAGGTGTAAGTTGGGCGGCATGGACTTGTGAGCCGAAATCGCCTGTTATCATGCTGCATGTCTAAAAAAATTAAAGGCATCCACAAAATTTCCTCAGCTTCCAAACCGACCTGACTTTCCCAATCTAGTTTCATGTTAAAATCCCCCATAATTATCAACACGGTCCACTTCCAGTTGTATTTTGCAATCCACATCCGGCCGCTGTTTGTGGGCCTGTATATATCTGCCATTACCGTTCCTTAACTCAACCCACAAAGACTCTACCTCATGATCCCATGTCCTTTCTTTCCAATGCAACTTGATTGAAAAAGTCACTGAGTGTGAGGACAATTTATCTGAATGCCCAGAGAACTGGAAACGGAGACGAAGAAACTGTTGGCACAAATCAGTCTAAAGGGGGGTGATATTGTAGCCATAACACACACATTGTTACATGTTAGAGGTTATCAGGAATTAAATATCCAGGGGCATCAGGTATTTTGGAAGGATAGACAGGAAGATACAGGAGGTGGAGGTAACACTCTTGATTTAGGATGAGATCAGGGTGAGAGTGCGAGACGATATAGTGTCAGTGGAGCAGAATGTGGAATTGATCTGGGGAGAGATTAGAAATAATAAAGGGGCAAAAATCACTTATGGGGGGGTCATACACAGGTCACCAAATAATAGCATTAGAGTGGAGCAGGCATTGGTCGAGCGTTTTATTGGACATTTTTTAAAAAATTAAATTATTTTTCACACTATGAACCATATTAACCAGAATACACACAAACATTTCCCTCTTGAATATACAGTGTCATTTTCTCCCCTTTTTCCCCCTCCCTCCTTCCCACCCCCTCCCTACCCACTAAGCATTCAACATATACATACAATAAGCCCATTAAACAATGTCATCACACAATAAAAATAAACAAGAAAATTGTGTCATCTATTTTTACACACTGGGTCAGTTCACTTCGTCTTCTCATTCTGTCATTTTAGGGGGTGGAGGTCCGAGGCAAGCCCCCTCTGTTGTGTTCCATGTACGGTTCCCAAATTTGTTCGAATACTGTGACTTTATTTTTTTAATTATATGTTATTTTTTCCAATGGAATACATTTATTCATTTCTATGTACCACTGCTTTACTGTCAGGCTCTCTTCTGATTTCCAGGTTGACATTATACATTTTTTTGCTACAGCTAAGGCTATCATAATAAATCTTTTTTTGCACTTCATCCAGTTTGAGGCCTAGTTCTTTACTTCTTATATTACTTAGAAGAAAAATCTCTGGATTTTTTGGTATGTTGCTTTTTGTGATTTTATTTAATACCTGATTTAGATCTTTCCAAAACTTTTCCACTTTCTCACATGCGCAAATTGCATGTACTGTTGTTCCCGTTTTCTTCTTACAGCGAAAACATCTATCTGATACTATTGAGTCCCATTTATTTAACTTTTGGGGCATGATATATAGCCTGCGAAATCAATTATATTGTATCATGCGTAACCTCGTGTTTATTGTATTTCTCATAGCTTTTCCCATTTTTTATCTTTATGTTTAGATCTATTTCCCACTTTTGTCTGGGTTTACACCTTATTTCATCATTCTCTTTCTCTTGCAGCTTGAGGTACATGTTTGTTATAAATCTTTTAATTATCATTGTGTCTGTAATCACATATTCAAAGCTGCTTCCTTCTGGTAACCTCAGCCTGCTTCCCAATTTGTCTTTTAAGTAGGTTTTCAGTTGGTGGTATGCAAACATTGTACCGTGAGTTATACCATATTTGTACTTCAACTGTTCAAATGTTAATAAATTATTTCCCAAAAAACAATTTTTCAATTCTTTTCATCCCTTTTCTCTCTCATTCTCTAAAGGAAAGATTGTCTATTGTGAAAGGGATTAGTTGATTTTGAGTCAATAATAATTTTGGTAGTTGGTAGTTTGTTTCTTTCCTTTCTACGTGAATCTTCTTCCAAATGTTGAGCAGATGGTGCAGTTCTGGTGAACTTCTATGTTGCACCAGTTTTTCATCCCACTTATAAAGTACATGTTCTGGTACCTTCTCCCCTATTTGATCTCGCTCGAACCTGGTCCAATCTGGGTTTTCCCTTGTTTTATAAAAATCTGATAGATATCTTAATTATGCTGCTCTATAATAATTCTTGAAGATTGGTAGCTGTAAGCCCCCTGTTACGTTTTATTGGACATTAAGGCAGCAACATGCTGTTAGGTCTGGAGGTAACATTTCCCATAATGTACTTGGGAGGTCAAGAATAAGGCAAAAATCCAGTTGCAGCCATTTTTATTTAATGTCCAGACAGGGTCCGTCCGTACCAGCCAGCCCAGCAAGTACAAAGGGGTAGTGACCCAGGAGATCTGAAGCAGTTTAGATGAGAAATACGATGAACAGGTGCAGCAGGTCGACTGGGGATTATACAAACACACAGCTGACTGGAGCTGCAAGGAAAACCCCAACGGTACAACAATCTGGACCTCAATTATTGACACCACCTGCAAACTGGAGGGACATCACCTTTTTTCCATCTCCAACCAGAGCATGAATGTGGACTTCAAATTTCCATTAACTCCCTTTTTGAGTCTCTCCTTTCCTACAGCTCCCACCCCCTTCCCTCTCTTCTTCTGACAAAGAAATCCCCTCTGCCCCTCTCCCTGTCACTTCTCAGCTTCTTTCTCCCCTCCCCTACCACCTCTATCCACCTATGACCTCTTACCAGTTCACCATTGCTGCTCCCCCTGCCCTACCCCTCCCTCCTTTTTATTCAGGCAACTGTCTTTTTTCCACATTCCTGACAAAGGGCCCAGGTCCAAATTGTCAACTTCTTTCCCCTCATATGGCCGCTTTGTGTCCTGCTGTGTTTCTCCAGCACTATTGTGCATTGCATCTTATATTCCGTCCCGACCCTCTCCAACCAGGTGGCATCAATATCAACCTCCAGTTTCTGTTATCCTTGTTCCCTCTCCTCCAGCTCCCCACCCCCTTCATTTCCTTCTCCCATCAGAGAGCTACTCCCCCATCACTTCTCACCCTCTTTCTCTCTCTTCTACCCTCCCAATGCTCCCCTCCTTTCCCAAATCTTTTAAGGTGGACGTCTGTCTCATTTTCACCGCTCCTGGGGAAGGGCTCAGGCCCGAAATGTCAACTGCCTTTTACTGTCGATGGAAGCTGCGTAACCTTCTGGATTTCTCCAGCACTTGTGTCCTGCATTAGATCCCAGAATCTGTACATTGTCATCATCTGAAAATCCAGAGGTTGCAGCGTCGAGTTTCAAACTTAATGAATTGCAAACACCAAACAACACTGACGTCTCCTGGCTGGTTTATGAACCGTCACAAAAGCCAGCCACGCAGGCACCAGGTCAGAGGTCACCACAGTTACCTCAGCAGCAATGCACAAAATGCTGGAGCAACTCAGCAGGTCAGGCAGCATCTATGGAAGGCAACAGACAGCAGGAACCCCACACTCAAAACAGCAGGGAAAAAGGGCAGAAGCCCAAATAATAGTGTGGAGAATGACACAGGGAGGGGCTCAGGCTGCAAGGAACATCCCCATCAACACAACAATCCTTAAACCTGTGGCCTCTGAAACATCGACCCTTCAGCCAACGTGTCTGTACTGAACAGGATGCCCAAATTAAACTAAAACTGCTGCCTGCACATGATCCACCTCCCTCCATATTCATGGGTTTGTCAAGAACCAACTGCACCTGGGAGCCGTTCCAGGTGCTCACAAACCCTCTGAGTAAAATATTTGCCCCAAACATTTCCCTTAACCTTCCTCCCTCCTCTCACCTTGTGAAACTTTTACCAGAGAGAAAAGATGGTGACTGTCCATCTTGAGCCTCCCTCTCCCTGTGTGAACTTGCTGGTGTCCCGACAGACTGGAGGGTTGAGTGAGCTTCTTCCCAACTAGGGAGCAGGTGAACGGTTTCTCCCCAGTGTGAACCCGCTGGTGTATCTGCAGGTGGGAGGGCTGAGAGAACCTCTTCCTGCACAGGGAGCAGGTGAACGGTCTCCCCATGGTGTGAACTCTCTGGTGCCTAAGTAGGAGGGAGGATCGAGTGAATCCCTTCCCACACGCACAGCATTTAAAGACTCTCTCCCCGGAGTGATTGTTCTGGTGTTGCAGGAGGCTGGAGGACTGGGCGAACCCCTTCCCACACACACAGCAAGTGAACAGACTCGCCCCGGGGTAACACACCCGTGCTCCTCCAGGTCCTTGGAGGTTTGAAAGCTCTTCCCACAGTCAGAACAGGGGAATGGGCTCCCCCTAATGGGGACACACTGATGATGCAGCAGTGGGTCAGAGCTGGCGAATTCCTCCTCACACTTGGAACAGGGGAATGTTCTCTCCCCACTGTGATCACAGGGATGTGTTTCCAGCAAGTCCACATAAAGCCCCGCCTCACTGCACACTTCACTTTGGAGTGTTTTATCTGCTGAATCACTGGTCACCTGACCCTCCATGATGACCAAATGCCTGAAGTCCAGTTCATGCACTCAACGGGTGCTCCACGTGCTCCTCATCTACCAATAAGGCTGGTTTATACCAGTCCCGAGGAATCCAGCTGGAGTGTCAGACCACAACGTGGTGTTGTCTGAAGTTTCTGCCTGGAAATTCTCTGTTCTTCACCCTGCGAAGAGAAGATGGTGAAGTGAGAGGGAGAAAGACATTCTCTGCAGCCAATGTTCCAGGACGATACACCCTGGAGGCATGGCCAGCAACACGACAAACCATGGAAGTGTCCCGAACTGCGAGGGGGATCACCACGGACAGGTAAATACATGGAGGGTGAAATTCAGCTCAGGGAGTCAACGAACACTAGAGAGTAAGGAACTGATTATGAACACTGGATTTACTGTTGTACAGGCTCTAGATCTGTGAACCACATTTTAGTAAACATGTGATGATCTGAGGGATCGCGCAGGAATTATTTCTGATTTTTATGCCAAAGGCTCATGGCAGCTTTTGTTTTGGAGGTCGATTACCGCATTATTACCCAGAATCCTCAACGGTGCAGAACCCGCTCTGTCGTAAACTGCATCCATACGTCACCATAAAGAGCAGACAGGCGCCTGAATAACAGAAATGATAGGGGGTGCGTGATAGTACAGATCCCCCCCATACCCAGAAAGCACTCAAACACTGCTTGGGCTTTTTCTCATGTTACGCCCAATGGATTCCACACTATGCCGACAAGGCGCGTCCTCTTATCAAGACCACCTCCTTTCCCCTCTCGACCAAAGCCAGAGCGGCTTTCGACTGAGCTTAGCCACGCCTACTGTCTGGGCCTTAAAGGGTTGTGTCCCTAGCCAGGTCGGATCATTCCGGACTGGTCGGCCACCTGTGAAGAGCTCCTGTCTTTTGCTAATAAAAGCCTTGGTTTGGATCAACAGTCTTTGGTTCCTTCGACGTGCTCTACAATTTTATTAGCAAAAAGAATTTTTTTAAAAAAGGATGGAGCGAATGACTTGGCCAGAAAAACTTGACATCGACCCACAGTCAGCTACAGCCTTCAAAGCCTTTAAGTTCTGGCTGTTGAACTTTGAAAACTTCCTAAGGCTCATTGAGGTGGAGGAGGATAACCAGCATCTAACGGCATTGCTGTCTATGGTGTCCTTGAGAGTCTACGAGAACATCCAGAATGAGACCACTTACACCGCAGCCATAAAGGTACTGAAAGAACTGTATGATCAACCAATGAACAGAGTTCATGCCCGGCTCGTGCTTGCGTAGAGGAAGCAACAGCCCGCCGAGTCCAGCAGGGCATATTTACAAGTAGTAAAGACGTTGGGCAAGGACTGTAAATGTGTGGACAAAACTGCTGCCAAGATCACAAACGATCTCGTCCGGGATGTCTATGTGGCCGGGCTCCGATCGAATGAAGTGAGGCTGCGGTTGCTCGAACAAGGGGTAGAAAACTAGAGGACGTGGCCCGGATTGCATTCACAATGGAGGATGCAGCTTTAAAGTCAAACGAGTTCTCTAGGGACTGGACCCCATGTTCTGATGTGAGTAGAGTGCCCTTCTACCCTACCACCCCCAGATATATTGACGGCCTGTTGGCTGCTGCTACACTGCCCCCGCGAACCCAAAATGTTATTTCTGCGTGAGGGACAAGCATAGCAGGTCCCAGTGCCCAGCAAGAAAAGCCAGGTGCCAGAATTGCCTTAAAAACGGCCACTTTGCTGCAGTCTGTAGGTCTAAAATGGCCACTGGCAAACACAGTGCCTCGTGTGAAGCCCAACCGTCACTATCCCATTCAAACTCTTTTTCCCCAGAGCTCTTGTCCAATGAGAGCGAGGGCTCCCCTGCACGGCAACGCCTGACGTCACGGAGACGCTGAACCCGGAAGGGGCAGCCCACCCTCGCAACCATGATGTTGGCCCGCCTCTCGCCACCTTGCGGAACACTCGACCCGGCCTCGGTCCTGACTGTAGCGCCCGCTATTGCCATGGCCACGACCACCCCCAGGGTCGACGCTACCGCTGCTGCTGCCGCTGCCACCACCACAGCCACCCCCGGAGACGACGCTACCGCCGCCCATTCCCCTGCTGCCGCTGCCCACGCCGCCGCCGGTGCGTCCACCACGACCGACTGGGGACCCGCCGTGGCCAACCAGGTACTCGCCCTAGCGTCCATCGCTTACGACCGCTGGGGCCCAACCGCTGCAACTGACGACCTACCCACCGTCAACCGCAAGCAACAACCCCCACTACTTACCGTTCATCCGCCGACGCCGCCACAACAGCAACTCCGGGAGTACCTCCAACCTGCTCCTCCAGCGCTGACTGCATCACGCTCCTGGATGCGTACCCCTCGCCACGCATTACGGATGTGGTGAACCAGATCGCCCAATACCGCATATTCTCCACCATTGACCTACGTTCGGCCTACCACCAGCTCCCAATCCGTTGTGAGGACCGACCATTCATGGCCTTCGAAGCGAATGGGCAGCTGTATCAATTTCTCAGGGTACCATTCGGGGTCACGAATGGTGTCCCGGTCTTCCAACGGGAAATGGACCGGGTGGTGGACCAGAACAGGCTAACCACTACCTTCCCGTATCTGGACAATGTCACCATCTGCGGGCACAACACGCAGGACCACAACGCCAACCTAGACAAATTTCTTCAAACTGCCGGTCAGCTGAACCTGATCTACAATTTTGACAAGTGTGTCTTCCGGACCACACGACTCGCGATTCTAGGTTGCGTGGTGGAGAACGGGGTAATGATGCCAAATCCTGACCGCATGCATCCCCTAATGGACTTACCCCACCCCCCCCCCCCATACCCAGAAAGCACTCAAACGCATCCTGGGCCTTTTCTCATATTACGCCCAATGGGTTCCACACTACGCCGACAAGGCGCGTCCTCTTATCAAGACCACCTCCTTTCCCCTCTCGACCGAAGCCAGAGCAGCTTTCGATCGAATCAAATCCAACATCGCCGCTGCAACGCTGCATGCGATCAATGAGTCTGTCCCGTTTCAAGTCGAGAGCGATGCATCCGACTTCGCCCTGGCAGCCACCTTGAACCAGACTGGTTGGCCTGTAGCCTTCTTCTCCAGAACCCTCCAGGGTCCAGAGAGTAGACACTCCTCAGTTGAGAAGGAGGCCCAGGCCATAGTTGAAGCGGTGCGTCGTTGGAGACATTACCACGCTGGGAGGCGCTTTACACTGTTGACTGATCAACGCGCGGTCTCCTTCATGTTCAGCGAGGTAAGATAAAAAACGACAAAATCGTCAGATGGAGAATCGAACTCTCCACCTTTAACTATGACATCCTGTACCGGTCTGGTAAGCTCAACGACCCGCCTGACGCGCTCTCCAGGGGGACATGCACCAGCGTACAGATGGACAGACTACAGAAACTCCATGAGGCGCTCTGTCATCCAGGGGTCACTAGGTTTGCCCACTTTGTGAAGGCGCGCAACCTACCCTTCACAGTCGAGGAGATTCGCTCCATGACCCGAGCCTGTTCACTGTGCGCTGAATGCAAGCCCCACTTCTTCCGTCCGGGGAACTCCCACGTTATCAAAGCCACCCGCCCCTTCGAGCGACTTAGCGTAGACTTTAAGGGGCCCCTACCGTCGACCAACCGTAATAACTACATCCTTATGGCTATCGACGAGTACTCCCGCTTCCCGTTCGCTGTGCCCTGCCCAACACCACCGCCACCTCAGTGATACAAGCCCTTCATATTATCTTTGCCATTTTCGGGTACCCCAATTCCACCCACAGTGATAGGGGGTCCTCATTCATGAGCGCAGAGCTGCAACAGTACCTTCTGGAGTGTGGTATCGCTTCAAGCAGGACCACCAGCTATAACCCACACGGTAACGGCCAGGTCAAGAGGGAGAATGCCACCATCTGGAGAGCGGTTACACTGGCTCTCCGGTCGAAAGGTCTCCCCAACTCTCACTGGCAGGAGGTTCTCACTAGTGTCTTACACTCCATCCGCTCCCTCCTATGTACCGCAACAAATGCCACCCCCCACAAAAGGATGTTCCTTTTCCCGAGGAAATCCAAATCAGGAATCACTGTACCGGCATGGCTCACCGTCCCTGGCCCCGTCCTTTTGCGACGCCACGTCTGGCACTCAAAGAACAACAGAACAACCCCTTGGTCGACCGAGTGACTCTACTCCACGCGCACCCACATTAGCCTACGTGGAGTTCCCAGACAGGCGGGAGGACACTGTTTCGGTGCGGGACCTACCTCAGGACGCGGTAGGCCCAGCAACCCCCCCAACCCAACCTTCCCCAACTCTTTATTCCCCAGGCCCCGTGCCGGAACAGAAGGATCAACAGCACCCCAACGACCCGGGCCACCCTGCCGACAACATGGCTGGGGAATTGAGCGAAGGAGCGGTTGCACCCGACAAGCCCACTGGTGACACCACTCCAGCGACCCCAATCCCGGCACCACGGTGGTCACGCTAGATGGTCAGACCCCCTGACCGCTACAGTCCTTAACCTACCCCTTCCTTTCATTCTCTCCCTCATTTTTTTTCCTTCCCTTCTTCCTCTTCAGCCCTTCCACCCCAGGGTCAGTTCTTCAAGAAGGGGTGAATGTGATAGTACA
Organism: Narcine bancroftii; assembly: GCF_036971445.1. Taxonomy (NCBI): domain Eukaryota; kingdom Metazoa; phylum Chordata; class Chondrichthyes; order Torpediniformes; family Narcinidae; genus Narcine; species Narcine bancroftii. Next base: position 212,213,452 of record NC_091473.1, read on the forward strand.
GACCTATCACCAATGTATATAGTTACAGAATCTAGAGTGTAATGACTGTGCTTAGAGCGATTGGCTGAGAGCTTAGCCACGCCTACTGTCTGGGCCTTAAAGGGTTGTGTCCCTAGCCAGGTCGGATCATTCCGGACTGGTCGGCCACCTGTGAAGAGCTCCTGTCTTTTGCTAATAAAAGCCTTGGTTTGGATCAACAAGTCTTTGGTTCCTTCGACGAGCTCTACAGGGTGGAACACAGACCAACAGAAAACAAGCGATGATCACATGTGGGGAACGGGCTGCAAAATGGAGGAATGACACCTCACATTCCATCTTGGAATCTGTTATATGTGGTTTGTGGAGGAATTCGTGGTCTCTCTGTCTGGAACATCGTGGATTGCAGGTGGTCATGTGCCCTCCCTGTCTGAAAATTATTCAGAGGTCCCATCACCTGCCAATCAAAGTGGGACTCTGGCCACCCATTAGTGCACACCTTACCACTGTCTCATTTAAATGACTCTAATGGTCATCATTCGCCAGATGCCCAGCTCAGAATGTTATAAAACATCGATTCACATATTTCTTCCTCTCTGCCTCATGCTCCAAGCCCCAGGCATTGCTTCACGCCAGGTTGCTACCGTGGACATCACTGGAGGAGTCATGAATTGGATGTGCAGCGCACTTAAGTTGAGCTGTAGTACTGCAATAGATCAGTGTTGGTGCAGGGAATGTGTTTGAAAGTTCCTGTCTGTGAAATGTGTATATGTGCTGGAGTGTGGGGTAGGGTAAGCAGCCACTGGTATCAGAGTCTCTCCTACCCGACATGCCTGCTGTACCGTTATAGTTTTGTCTTGCACCTTGTAGAAGTTAGATGGTCACTGGTATCAGAGTCCAACCAGGGTCTGATGTGAATGCCTATATAGTTGTTTAGGAGTAATTAAGTATTGTTTGACGTCTACCTCTTTTTGTCTCCTGTGTGTTCAATAAAGGTGCCTTTAATTGTAACACTTGGTGTCCAGACTCATCTCTCTGTGAACCCACCGAACCTGATCCTTCCCAAACACAACAGGATTATCCAAATCCTTCCCAAACACAACAGGATTATCCAAACCAATGGCATTAACAGCATCTTCTCCATTTCTCCTCAGCTCCCTCCATCTTTCCCTGTCATTCTCTCTGTTTTCCCTTTTCCATGTCTCCTTTCACACAGCCATCTCCCCCCCCCCCCCACAATCAACGCTCACCTTTCCTTTCTCCTGTCCTCTACTCTGTATCCAATGATCACCATTTGCCTTTTGCTCTGACTCTGTTTTCCTCCCCCTGCCGTTTCTTCCCTTCTCCCCAGCCTTTTAATTCAGGCACCTTCCTGCTCAGGTCTGGAAGAAGGGCTCAGGCCAGAAAATGTTGTTCCATACCTTTACCTCCGAGAAACCTTCCGAGCTCCTCATGCACTTAGATGAAACCCACTTCTGCTGATACAGTTCTCATGGTTCAAAACTGTTCACGTCACTGCTTTCACATTCTGTTCAAACATTCCACTGAGATCTTGCCTAGTTCACAGGAATGTGGTGATTCCGAAGTTGGTTTAGATACAGGAGGAGGTCAAATGAAACAAAGTGATTGTAGGAGTTTAGAAACAGTTACTATTTTAATGGAACTTAGAAACAATTATAGAAGGTAGAAAAGGCAAGGAAATAGCTAAAATGTTCTTTCGTGTAAAATGGCACATGAAAAAGTAGAGACAAGATAACAGAGGAATTTAAGCAGATATAGAAATATGCACATACACACAAAGGGCTTGTTTAATAGGGGGTGGGGAAAGGAGGTGTGAGTACGGGATAGGAGAAAGTTGGAGTCAGTCAAGAGTCAGGCGAATAGGGAAAAGTGCCAAACCAATCCAAGAAGGATAAATGTAAGAAAAATGTAAGGGGAGGTGAATTGAAAAATGTATAAAAACAAAGAAGCTTCCTGCCCTCGGTGTACTCTCCCGAGGTAAGGGGAGAGTACCCAACCTTGCAATGTTGTAAATATAAATAAATGTTCTTTGTTCTCAACTTTTGTCTCGAGCACATTTTGTGAACGCGAAGGCACTTCTCACAACTTGGGGACTCGTCCGGGATCACACTCCCTCCACTGACTGGTGCTTGTCTGAAAGGGGGTTGGTGCACCCCAGCTGATTTAGCCGGATTCCTGGTCATCGAGTGTCCGGCCAGTGGACGTAGCGAGTGATATCCGAGAAGAGACGTTGAGAACAAAGGACGGGACAGCCGTGCGAGTGACGTGCTGGGAAGGCTCGACACCGGGTAAGACTGATTTATCTACCATGGGTGGGGGAGGGAGCAAAAAGAAAGGTCTGAGAATAGGACCAATTGATAGAATTCCCCCGGGAAGCTCATTGGGAAAGCAATTGATGAATTGGGGTGTGGGAAAAACCCGCGGGAAAGACAAAAAGAAAATTATTCAATATTGTTGCCATGAATGGCCTAAAAATCCAATTAAGGGGTCTTCGGTAATTTGGCCAAAATACGGTTCGGATGAGGATTGAGTATGCCAGGCATTGAATACCTGGCTTTATGAGCATAGACCCGAGGACTCCGAAAGTAGATATTATGTTGCCTGCTGGTTGTTTGTAGAATTTGACCAGATGGTGATGAATACAAAGGATCTGGCGAAATCTAAGGAACAGGAGCCTTTGGCTCCTCTTCCTGAATATTGGGACCCCTTGCAGGCATTACCTCCACCATATCCTGAGCCAGCTCCTCCCTTGCCCTCTCCTCCCCGCCCGGTTTATCCTCCCCTTCCTATGTCTGCCACTCCAACCCCTCCGAGACTCATCAATGAAAATGAATGAGAAAACACGATAAGGACTAGGTTACAAGCTAAGGGTCCTCCGCCGCCTCTTACACCCCCAGGTATATAACCCAGACTGTACGGGATTATTAGAAGAGCAGTGTGAAAAACTTCATGAAGAGAAGGCTGGGGAATTTGCTTTGGGTCCCAGACATCATAAGGAAGATCCAGTTCCATCAGGAGCCTGGGGACCGGACCCTTCTCAGGCGCAAATGTTTCCCCTTCGCGAAGTACCCTTGGGAGGTCCAGGGGGTGGAATAGGCTTTGTAAATGTCCCCTTGACTAGCAAAGAAGTGAGAAATTTTAAACGTGAAATGAAGTCCTGTGCGGAGCAATTAGATCAGTTTCTGGGACCTAACATTTACACAAGTTCATGTCTATATTCAAAGCTTTATTTTCTTTAGATGAGAGAGGAATGATTAGACAAGCTGGAATTAGGGTGTGGGATCGGGAACACCAGGGAGGTCCAAGAGCAGTTGCTGGAGAGGACAAATTCCCTCTGGTCAATCCACACTAGGATAAGGGGACAGTAGATGGTTGCACCCGGATGGAAGAATACAGGGTGAACCTGATAAAGGGAGTGAGGAAGTCAGTACCAAAAGGACAGAATTTTATGAAAGCGTTCGAGGTTTCCCAGGGCCCAGAGGAAACCCCCTCGGCCTTTTTGACTAGACTGTGGGCAGCAATACAACAATATGGAGGATTGGATATAGAGTCACCAGTTGGGGAACAATTAGTTTTGACAGGATTTGTTACAAACTTAGCCCCAGATATATGAAAGAAACTTCAAAAGACTGAAAATTGGCATAAACGGGGATTATCCTAGCTCCTACAAATAGCCCAAAGGGCATATGTCCAAAGGAGTGAGGATAAGCAGAAAGGAAAGGCGAAGATATTAATGCAGGCGGTAAAGGAAGTCGTAAATGGACAGCAGGGAAGTCAAAGACGCCGGACCAACGGTCCAGGTGGATGGATGGGAATGAGAGAAAGAGGAGGGCCTAGATTTGAAGGATGGGACGAACCCCAGGGTCCCCGACCACGAGCGGGGGCCCCAAGAGGTGGTCCCAACAAAGGATGGCAGACAGGGCCCAAGGTTTGTTACTATTGTAAAAGAGAGGGACACTTCAAGAAGGAATGCCCTCAGAGGGCCAGGGACACACGATCCTATGTCCTGATGGAGGAAGAAGATTAGGGGAGTCAGGGTTCTCTCGTAAAGAGTGCCGTGGGGCAGCATGGAGAACCATTGGTAAACTTAAGCATAGGACCCCACGAAGAAGATATGATTTTTATGGGAGACTCGGGAGCTGCTCGTTCTAGTATTTTAACCAAACCCAAGGGAACAGTTTTTAACGGGAGGGTGATTATTTCAGGGGTCGGGGGATCTAACTTTGAGGTTCCTGAATTAAGGGGCCTTAGGATACAAATGGGGAGAAAGGTAATAAGGGGAGACATTCTACTAGTCCCTCAGGCGGGAGTTTGCCTATTGGGTCGAGATTTGCAGGATTCGTTAGGCATTGGGACTCGGCCCCAGGGGAAGGGGATCAGAGTCCAGTTCTATACATTGGCACAAGAAGATCACGAGTAGATTGACCCCAAAGTGTGGGTGAAGAAGGGATTTAAGAGGATAAAGAGTTGTCTTGTCAAGGCTCCAGTGTTGGCATTACCTGATTTGAATAAAACCATTTGATTTATTTACTAATGCAAAGGATGGGATAGCTATGGGGGTATTGACCCAGGAACGAATGGGGCTCCGGCAACCAGTGGCGTTTTTGTCCAAGGTATTGGACCCAGTTTGCCGCGGATGGCCGGACTGTATCCAGGCCATTGCCGCCATGGCTGTCCTGGTGGAAGAGGGTCGCAAGATTACTTTTGGTGCACCAATGACTGTCAACACCCCGCACACAGTTCAAACTATTCTGTTACAGTGTGCGGGGAGGTGGTTGACTGATTCGAGAATTCTAAAATATGAGGCAATTTTGATGGACCGAGATGACTTGATGCTGGTTACTAATCGGGACCAGAATCCAGCAGCATTCTTGGTATCTCTGTCAAGTGAGACAATTTCTGACCAGTTAGAACACAAATGTTTGGAAATAATAGATTTGCAGACTAAGATCCGGAGCGATCTAGGAGATGAGCCTCTATGTGAGGGAGAAAGATGGTTTATAGATGGTTCTTCTCGTTGTATAGAAGGAACCCGTTACAGTGAATATGGCATAGTGGATGGCAAAAACGGTTCCATGATCGAAGCTGGTCATCTCCCCGGTCCCTGGTCGGTTCAGACATGCGAGTTATATGTGCTGTATCGAGCCCTCCAGGGACTACAAGGAAAAGTGGGAACAATTTACACAGATTCTAAATATGCTTATGGGGTTGTACATTCCTTTGGAAAAATTTGGAAGGAACGGGGGCTGATTACAGGAAAAGGCCAAAAATTGGTTCATGAAAATTTAATAATTAAATGCTTGGATGCTTTAATGCTGCCTACGGAGGTTGCTGTGGTCCATGTGCGGGGACACCAAATCGGGGAAAGCCGTGAAGCCCAAGGTAATAGACAGGCAGATGAGGTCGCAAAGGAAGCCTCTATGGGAGAGACTATACAAATGCATGTGTTGTTAACTGTACCCCAGGAGTTACAGAAAAATCCTATTTTTACCGAGACAGAGCAGAGACAGATGGAGACACAGGGGATGTATAAAACCCGAGATGGATTGTGGTGGACAACAGATGGGTTACAAGTATTAAATCAGGCCGTAGCAAGACAGGTTATAACCGGACTCCATCAGCAATTGCACTGGGGAACGCAGGCATTGGTTGATGCCTTTAGTAGCCGGTACTATTGCTTTGGTCTTTATACCCTCGCTAAGCAAAGTGTTCAGGGGTGCCCCCTACGTCAACGAGTTAATAAAGCCTCTATGCATAAGTCCATGAGTGGAGGTCGGGACCTGATTGTGCGCCCTTTTCAGCGCATGCAGGTTAATTTCACCGAATTGTTAGAAGTACCTGTTAGTAATGATTGATCATTTTACCCGTTGGGTTGAAGCCTTTCCTACTTCAAATGACCGAGCCGGAACAGTGGTTCGATTAATTCTAGAACAGATAATCCCGCGATATGGCATTATCGAGACTATTGATTCGGATAGAGGACCCCATTTTACGTCCTGTGTGTTGCAGGAGGTCTGTAGATATTTGGGTGTAGATTGGCAATTGCATACCCCGTGGCACCCTCAGAGTTCAGGATGAGTTGAGCATATGAACCAAACGCTTAAACTTCAGCTTACCCGCCTGTGTGCTGAGACAGGTCTCCCCTGGCTTAAATGCTTACCTTTGGCTTTGATCCGTATTCGTACTGCTCCCCGCCAGGATATTGCCGTCTCCCCGTATGAAATGCTGTTTGGCCTCCCTTATTTGGGCTCACATGCAGACCTCCCAATACCGGAGGCAAATGATCAATTTATATCCAAGTACTTGCAGGAGCTTTCCACCACATTGGCTGATTTGAGAAGGAGGGGAATTCTAGCACAGACACCACCTTTAGAATTCCCCATACATACCATTCAACCCGGTGACTGGGTATTGATAAAGTGTTGGAAAGACATTAAGCTGACGCCAACCTGGGATGGTCCTTTTAGTTACAGACACTGCTGTTCGGACCCGAGAGAGAGGTTGGACACAAGTACAACGAGTAAAACGTTTTTGTCCTCCCCCTGAAAATTGCAAGGACTCCAAAGGCTCAGAGTGGAAATCTGAACGACATACTGATGGCCTTAAATTGACTTTGCGGAAGAAGAATCTAAGAAAATGATGAAATGTATCTTTTATTTTGTGTTATTGTAATGGGATGTTTCTTGGTTAATGTTATGTCACCAAATCTTACTCACTGTATTAAGAAAAAGAGGGAGAAGGAATGTAAAAAATCTGCCATACCTCCTTGTTCTCAGTTTGATTGTGTGAAGTCCTATTGGAGAAGGGGCTGCACTGGGAAAGATAAAGGGGAAGTTTGGAAAGTTAAGTATTTTGAGGAGTGGTCAGGTACACAGGCAGGATGCTTAATTCAACAGGAAAGTCTGAACTGTTTGTTCCCTGAATGTTCCTGGTGCGGGAACGAGAATAAAATCTATACTGTCCACCGGAGTACAGGGGAGGGCTCTAAACGGAGTAGGTCTCCATCTTGCCCACCTATTGGGCCAATATGCTTAGCTCAATTGGGAAAACAGGGGGAACCCCTTGTCAGGTCATCATGGTACCTTGGTCAGGATCTCTCTAAAGTGGAGCGCCAGAATACAACAGAGAGGCCTCAAGATATGCCTGCTCTGCCACAATGGGATCCAAAAGATTTATACGAAAGGGCAAGAAATCAAGCCAACAAACATAGGCTCGGGGATAACCTAAGGGTCGATTTGCATCAACTTACAGTCCAAGAGCTTGGTGTTTGCAACTGTTGGATTTGTAGCAGACCAACCCGGGATGGAACTTGGCCATGGAGAGGTGAGCCATTAGATGATCGTACACTCCTTGCCTACAATATTTCTACTAGCGCTTCTGGTCGATCCCGTGAGTTTTGGAAGTTGGAAAATCATCCACAAGGCTTTGAGTGCTTGGTAAAAGAACACGGCAGGTACCCAAAAGGCGATTTGGCTTGCCGGCGCTGGAAAAATACTGACCCTTTCTAATCGATCAGATGTTCCCTGTGTACCCCTGGTTCCCATTAATGACACATCTGACCTTGCCGACGTTGGGTTTTGGAATTGCACTGGTTTCAACCCTTATCAGGCAATTCCTGCGCTGAGATCCTTCTGGGAAAATTCTAGTCCTTCCGGCTATGCACCCGATGGGTTATATTGGATTTGTGGTAATATGGCTTATACATACCTTGAACCCGACTGGAGTGGAAATTATTGTATTGGAATGATACAACCACACTTCCATCTTCTTCCTCCAGATTCTGATAAATATATTTCCACTCGACTACATTCCCCCATACAATGCCGTTCGGTTGAGATTGGCAGATGGGGGGATGACTGGCCCCCTGAACGCATAATTTCATACTATGGACCAGCTACGTGGGCACAGGATGGTTCATGGGGGTACCGAACTCCAATCTACATGCTCAATTGTTTAATCCATTTCCAGGCTGTCCTAGAAATAATTACTAACCAGACAGCTACTGCTTTAGATTTGATGGCAGAGGAACAACAACAGATACGAGCAAAAGTTTATCAAAACTGCCTGGCCCTGGACTATTTATTGGCTGCAGAAGGTGGTGTATGTGGCAAGCTGAATCTTTCTAATTGTTGCCTTAAAATTGATGATAATGGACAAGCTGTTAAAGACACCTCTTCAGGTATAAGGAAACTCTGTCATGTTCCGGTGCAGACATGGCACCCTGCCATTGACTCATGGTTTTCTAAATGGTTTAGTGGTTCCTGGTCATGGATACATTCAGCACTTGTCTTCGTTGCCTTTATACTTCTTGTCTTAATTCTAATCCCTTGTATTCTTCCTTGCCTCCAGTGTTTAGTTAAATGAGCCGTCCAACAAATCAGCCCCATTATGGTTCTGCAACAACAGAATTATGCTGAAGCAGCAGAGAAACTTCTGAAACTATGGGAGATAGATACCTCTATTATTTAGACAGGTTTGAAAGCGTAGCTCTTTTTAAGGGGTGGATTGTAGGAGTTTAGAAACAGTTACTTTTTGATTATTGTAGGAGTTTAGAAACAGTTACTATTTTAATGGAACTTAGAAACAATTATAGAAGGTAGAAAAGGCAAGGAAATAGCTAAAATGTTCTTTCGTGTAAAATGGCACATGAAAAAGTAGAGACAAGATAACAGAGGAATTTAAGCAGATATAGAAATATGCACATACACACAAAGGGCTTGTTTAATAGGGGGTGGGGAAAGGAGGTGTGAGTACGGGATAGCAAAAAGTCGGAGTCAGTCAAGAGTCAGGCGAATAGGGAAAAGCGCCAACATTTATCCAAGAAGGATAAATGTAAGAAAAATGTAAGGGGAGGTGAATTGAAAAATGTATAAAAACAAAGAAGCTTCCCGCCCTCGGAGTACTCTCCCGAGGTAAGGGGAGAGTACCCAACCTTGCAATGTTGTAAATATAAATAAATGTTCTTTGTTCTCAACTTTTGTCTCGAGCACATTTTGTGAACGTGAAGGCACTTCTCACATGATTGCAATTAATTTAATAACCAGAGGAAAACTTTCACAAAAAACTCAGTAAAATGCAAAGCAACGTCCCCCTGGAGTTAAAGAAGAAAACCTGCAGATGCTGGGGTCAAGGCCAGTTCACCAAAGTGCTGGAGAAACTCGGCAGGTCACACAGCATCTACAGGAAGTAAAACCTGAACCACGTTATGGTTCCCTCTCCTTCCTCTCCTCTCCATCCCTCTCCTCCAACCCTCCCTCCCCTCCCTCTTCTTTCCCTCCCCTCCCTCTTCTTTCCCTCCCCTCCCTCTTCTTCCCCTCCCCTCCCTCTCCATCCCCTCCTCTCCCTTCCTTCTCCATCCCTTCAACCCCTTCCTCTCCCTCCCCTCCCACACAAACCTGACAGATCCTTACCTCTCCCCTCACCATATCTAATTAACCCCTTTTGTTGGTCTGGATTCCTCCCCCGGCCACCACTGTCTGAATGTTGACACGTTCTGACAGTTCCTGTTCCTGCCTCATCCTACTTGTCCCTTGAAGAGGGGCTCAGGCCCCAAATGGATCTTTGTCTCCTACAGAGGCTGAAAAGACCGGCTAATTCCTCCTGCATTTCACTGTGTTTGCATTTCTTCACCTGTCAATCTGACCATAGGGCGGGGCTAACGACCACAGATGACACTGATTGGCCGGAGGGCGGGTGGTGTGTGACGCCATTTCCTGTCTGCCCACCCGTCGCCATTTTGAAGCGGGGTCAATGCTCTTGGTGCTTCCTTCTCCATCAGGTTTCACTTTGCACCCGCCAACTTCCAGGTTTGTGTGTTCTTCCCCCAGTCCTTCCCCACCACCTCACTCGGCTCCCGGACGTCACAGGATTCCCGCCGCCGTCTTTGCACCCACACACAGCCATGGCCAAGGCTCCAGCTCTGGGGATCAGGAGGAGCATTAGCAGGGCTCCCCAGGGTCCTAAATAATCGGAGCCATATGATGTTTGTCATGTTCTGAATCTGGAATAACGTCACACATGCATCACCTGTCAAATTTAATGCAACGTAAAATCCTCCATACTTTGCCAAAATACAGTCTGTTGCTGTCTCACACTTTAAAGGTGGTCAGTCCGTGACTGTTCTTAATACTGTTAGAATCTGGAATCCTTTAATGGTCCGGTTTGCGAATGCTGACATGGTGTAGGTTATTTGACCTATGGGTTTGCAGACGCTATGATTGTAGAAAAAGCACACAGAAATTTTATAGGAACTCAGCCTGTCTTTCAGCATCCAGAGGAGGTAAAGCTGTATTTTCTTTCTTTGGCTTGGCTTCACGGACGAAGATTTATGGAGGGGTATGTCCACGTCAGCTGCAGGCTCGTTTGCAGCTGACAAGTCTGATGCGGGACAGGCAGACACTGTTGCAGGGGAAAATTGGTTGGTTGGGGTTGGGTGTTGGGTTTTTCCTCCTTTGTCTTTTGTCAGTGAGGTGGGCTCTGCGGTCTTCTTCAAAGGAGGTTGCTGCCCGCTGAACTGTGAGGCGCCAAGATGCACGGTTTGAGGTGATATCAGCCCACTGGCAGTGGTCAATATGGCAGGCACCAAGAGATTTCTTTAGGCAGTCCTTGTACCTCTTCTTTGGTGCACCTCTGTCACGGTGGCCAGTGGAGAGCTCGCCATATAACACGATCTTGGGAAGGCGTATTACTGATAGGGAAAAGGGAAGAGAGAGAGGCAGATTTGGGGGAAGAAGGGTGTTTGGGGGGGGGGGTGGTGGTTGTGATATAGAGAATTTAGGTTAAAAAGACTTAAGTTAAAATGTGATGATTAATCATAAACAGGGAAGCCAGAACGGACAGAGAGTTTACTAGCAGTCAAGGACAGAAGGAGCTGCTGAATATGTTTTTTTTTTAAACCTATCTTTTCATGGTCATAGTGAGAGACATGCAGGAGACAAAGGATTGATAAGAAGTGTGAGAAACAGAATTTAGTGAATGTAGAGTTCACAGCGTACGTAACGAACGTGATAATTAATAATGCAGTTATACTTAGAATGTTTTTGTAATACTAACCAATTAAAACAGTATTAATAAGAAGGGGAAGGGCAAATAATAAAGGTATAAAAATCAATGCACTGTATGTATCGGGGCTTAACTGGTGAGAAACCAGTTGAGTCCAACTCTGCAGACTTGTAAATAAAGCTTGTCGTGTCATCAGTTTTAAAGAGACTCATGTGTGAGAAGTTTTATTTCTGACAAATGGGGGCTCGTCCGGGATCTACACTCCGGCCGTGAGGGGAGGCGAGAAGAGGGACATCGGAGGCGGTGCACCCCGCTGAGTTCAGCGGCTCCTAGTCCCTTGCTCGTCGCTTCGGGCGGCTTGAGCGAGTGGTATCCGGACAGGGTGACACGACAAGACGGAGAGGAGAAGGGTGACGGTTCAATCCCCGGGAAGACACCGGTAAGTGACGACTTACGATTGTGGTGTGGGGATTGGGTAACAGGTGTAACGGGATACACCTGTTTGGATAAAAACCTAACGGAATAGATTAAGTATAGATCTTTTGTCGTTGTGTGAGGACCCTGTCGCGGGACTCTAGGATAGACCCCAGGGAAACCTCGGCGGTAACCGAAGGAGGGACAGCACCTCCGACGAAGTGCCGAGAAGAGAGGGGTCAACCCCAGGAAAACCTCAGCGGTAACCGAAGGAGGGACAGCACCTCCGACGAGGCGTCTGAGAGGAAGGGAGTAGGGTCCAGAGCGAGAGGGTCCTCAGCAACGATAAACAGATCTAGGTGGGAAAATGGGAGGATCAAAATCTAAGGGCTCGTCTGAAAATTCAGGACAATTCCTGGGAGTACCCCTTGACAGCCCTTTGGGGAGAATGTTTGAAAATTGGGATAGTAAAAGATATCGGGACAAAAACAAGAAAAAGATGGTCCAATATTGTCTCCTTTGGTCAAAACAACCTATTAAAGGTTCCTCGGTCTGGTGGCCGAAATTTGGATCTGATGAGGATTGGGTTAGACAAGCATTAAACATATATGTAAATTCGAGACCAAAGGTGAATCAAGAAGAGTCAGCATATGCATTTTGTTGGGTTCCCTGGCCAGGATCCTTAACAGAATGTTTTAAATTGAGAGTGGCAGGAGAAAAGAAATGGGAACCTCTGGACAACCTTCCCCCTCCTTATATTCCCCCGGTGCCTACTGCGCCCGAGGAAAGCTTATTACCGGAGGGGAAAGGTGATGAATCTGATTGCCCCCAAGGGGGCCGGGATAAAAAGGATGAATTAAGGGAGTCGGACCCTAAACTTCCACCGGTAAACCGACCCTGGACAAGATCCCAGACTGGTCCAGGACCATCAAAGTTTTCAATAAACCTAAATCCCCTGAGAGAAGTTCCTATGGGAGGACCGGGAGGGGGAACGGGATATGTGAATGTTCCCCTAACTAGTACAGAGGTGCGGGGATTTAAGAAAGAAATGAAAAAGTTATTGGAAGATCCTATAGGACTGGCTGAACAGCTTGACCAATTCTTGGGACCAAACACATATACGTGGGAAGAGATGCAGGCAATAATGGGAACATTATTTTCACCCCAGGAGAGGCAGATGATTCGACGGGCTGCCCTCCTCATGTGGGAATATGAACAACCTGGGGACCCTAGACCCCATGAACAAAAATATCCCCTAAATGAACCCAGGTGGGACAAACGAACACCCGAGGGATTGGCAAGTATGAGACAATATAGAGAATGGACAATTAAAGGGATACGGGAGGCTGTGCCAAAGGGTCACAATTTTACCAAGGCATTTGGGAACCACCAGGGGAAAGACGAGTCCCCTACTGATTTTTTGGAGAGGGTGAGAAAGAATGTCCAACAGTATGCTGGTGTGGACCCTAGTACACCAATGGGTGAACAGCTTATTCGAATTGAATTTGTTTCCAAATCATGGCAAGACATTAGAAAGAAACTAGAAAAGGAGGAGGACTGGAGTGAAAAACCCCTAAGTGAACTGTTAAAAAAGGCACAAAAAGTATATGTGCAGAGAGAAGAAGAAGATCAAAAGAAGGCGACAAAGGTTATGGTACAGACTATCCGACAGATGAATGCTGAATCCAGAGGGGAAAGAAAACAAAACCTTCCTCTAAACAATCCAAAATATCCAAGAGAGGGAAGACCCCGGAGATTCGTTAAGTGCTATTACTGCAATGAGGAAGGACACTTTAAGAGGGAATGCCCCCGATACAAGAGGGAATTGCGTGCCCTCGAACTTATGGAAGAAGATTAGGGGTGTCAGGGGTTCCAAATGTTAGGGACCAAATATAAGAGGGAACCCCTAGTAAAACTAAAAATTGGTCCCAAGGGAGAAGAGGTGGTGTTTATGGTGGACACAGGAGCGGAACGAAGTAGTGTAATAACTGTGCCAATCGGAACTGAGCCTATAAAAAGTAATTTGACAATTTCTGGGATAGAAGGGGCTCCCAGAATGGTATCAATAATTCCCCAAGTAACAGTGAAACTGGAAGAAAGAGAAGGGGTACAAGACCTCTTGTTATTACCTTCGGCTGGATTTAACCTCCTAGGAAGGGACTTACAGGCTCTCCTAGGTTTGGGTGCTCTCCCTGTGGACGGAGAAGTGCGAGTCCACCTCTGCGCTTTAAAGGAAGAGGATGAACGGCAGATTGACGAGAGAGTCTGGTATAAGGAGGGAAATCGAGGAGGTCTGGACATCCCACCTTTACATGTCACATTAATACCAGGTCATCAGCCGGTAAGGAAACGTCAGTATCCTATTTCTTTGGAAGGGAGAAAAGGGCTACAACCGGTAATTGAGACTTTAATACGAGACGGACTATTAGAAGAATGCATGTCACCTTATAACACCCCTATACTCCCAGTAAAAAAGTCAGATGGATCCTATCGCCTAGTTCAGGATCTAAGAAGTTTGAATGCTATTGTTCAGACCCGCCACCCAGTGGTACCTAATCCCTATACTATTATGAGTCGGATTCCCCCAGACCATGAGTGGTTTAGTGTTATCGACTTGAAGGATGCCTTCTGGACTTGTCCGTTAGAAGAGGAAAGTAGAGATATGTTTGCGTTTGAATGGGAAAATCCATGGACAGGTAGACGGAGACAGTTTCGGTGGACTGTATTGCTCCAAGGGTTCACTGAATCTCCAAACCTGTTTGGACAAATGCTAGAACAAATCCTGATGGACTATCCACAATCTGATGATTCCCAACTAATGCAGTATGTGGATGATTTACTATTATCAGGACCCAAGGAACAAGAAATGAGGAGAGAGACCATTAGACTCTTGAATTATCTGGGGAAAAAGGGTCTACGAGTGTCCAGAAACAAGTTACAGTTTGTTGAGAAAACTGTGATATATCTGGGACACCAGATAAGTAAAGGACAGAAACGGATTACCCCTGAACGAATTGCGGGAATCACTAGAATGCCTTTACCCCGTAATAAGAAGGAAATAGGACAATTCCTGGGACTCTTAGGATACTGTAGGTTATGGATAGAGGACTACTCAGTTTTGGTGAAGTTTATGTATGATAAACTGACAAATGAAAATGACTATCCATTGAAATGGACCCAGGAGGAGGAGGGATGGTTCGAGGACTTGAAACATCGTCTAACACGAGCCCCAGTGCTCACTCTGCCCTCTTTAAAACAGCCCTTCCAGCTATTTGTCACTCATAACCAAGGAACAGCTGTGGGAGTTTTAACACAAGAAAAAGGCGGTCAGCGACACCCAGTAGCTTTCCTTTCCAAAATGATGGACCCAGTGTCTCGCGGATGGCCGACGTGTATCCAGGGAGTAGCAGCTGCTGCTCTGTTGGTAGAGGAAGCACGTAAACTTACTTTTGGAGGAAAGATGACTGTGTACACCTCCCATTCTGTGAGTGTTTTATTAACACAAACTACCCATCGATGGCTGACTGATTCTCGCATATTAAAGTATGCAACCATTTTAATGGTTGGAGAAGATTTACAGTTTGCAAAAATTAATAGCTGCAACCCAGCTCAATTTTTATACGGCAGTGAAACAGAGAAAGAGGTGGAGCATGACTGTGTCAAGTTGACAGATCTTCAGACCAAGACCCGAGAAGACCTTTGCGATACTCCGCTGGGAGAAGGATATAAATTCTACATTGATGGCTCCGCCAGATGTGTTGACGGAATGAGAAGAAATGGGTATGCTATAATAGAAGGAAATACTTGGAAAGTAGTAGAATCCACGAGACTACCCGGAAGCTGGTCAGCACAATCCTGTGAACTATATGCCTTGCAGAGAGCCCTCAGAATACTGGCAAAGAAAATTGGAACAATTTACACAGATTCCAAATACGCATATGGGGTAGTGCATACCTTTGGTAAGATCTGGAAGGAGCGTGGTCTAATTACATCAAGAGGAAAGGAATTGGCACACGAACAGATGATTACTCTGACTCTAGAAGCCTTAACATTACCCCAAGAAATAGCAGTGGTCTACATACCAAGCCATTAAAGGGGAGATAACCCGACAGCAATTGGAAACAGACTGGCTGATGAAGAAGCCAAAAGAGCAGCCATGCAACAAGAAGTCCGTTTGCTGACCTTAATCCCAATAAGGCAAGGCATAAAGAAGGCTCCCATTTTCACTGCTAAGGAAGAAAAGGACATGGCTCAGCTGGGCGCAAGCCAGCTGCCTGATGGAACATGGAAGACACCAGATGGAAGAATGGTTCTAAATAAAGAAATAACTCGCAATATTTTAAAACACCTGCATCATCAGAGCCACTGGGGCACCCAAGCCTTATGTGACACAGTGCTTCGAGAATATGTCCAGATTGCATGAATTGTTGTTCCCATTTCTTTTTTTACATCGAAAACATCTATCAGATACTGTTGGGTCCAATTTATTTAACTTTTGAGGTGTAATGTATAGCCTGTGTATCCAGTTATATTGTATCATACATAACCTCGTATTTATTGTATTTCTCATTGTTCCAGAACATAACTTCTCCCATGTTTCCTTTTTTATCTTTATATTTAAATCTTGTTCTCATTTTCGTTTAGTTTTTACCATTTGTTTCCTCATTCTCCTTTTCTTGCAGTTTAATATACATATTTGTTATAAATCTTTTGATTATCATTGTATCTGTAATCACATATTCAAAGTTACTTCCCTCTGGTAACCTCAGACTGCTTCCTAATTTGTCCTTCAAGTAGGATCTCAATTGGTAATATACCAGCGCTGTATCTTGAGTTATATTGTATTTATCTTTCATTTGTTCAAAGGATAATAATCTATTTCCTGAAAAACAATTTTCTATTCTTTTGATCCCTTTTTTCTCCCATTCTCTAAAGGAAAGGTTATCTATTGTAAAAGGGAGTAACTTATTTTGCGTCAATATTAGTTTTGGTAATTGATAATTTGTTTTATTTCTTTCTACATGAATCTTCTTCCAAATATTGAGTAGATGATGTAATACTGGAGAACTTCTATGTTGTACCAATTTTTCATCCCATTTATATAATATGTGTTCAGGTATCTTTTCCCCTATTTTATCTAATTCTAATCTAGTCCAATCTGGCTTTTCCCTTGTTTGATAAAAATCTGATAGGTATCTTAATTGTGCGGCTCTATAATAATTTTTAAAGTTTGGCAGTTGTAAGCCTCCTTGTTTATACCATTCTGTTAATTTATCTAGTGCTATCCTCGGTTTCCCCCCTTTCCATAAAAATTTCCTTATTATTTTCTTTAACTCCTTGAAGAATTTCTCTGTCAGGTGTATTGGCAATGCCTGAAATAGGTATAATATCCTTGGAAAAATGTTCATTTTAATACAGTTTATCCTTCCTATTAGTGTTAGTGGTAAATCTTTCCAATGCTCTAAATCGTCCTGTAATTTTTTCATTAGTGGATAATAATTGAGTTTATATAGTTGGCCGAGATTTTTATTGATTTGTATACCTAGGTATCTTATTGCTTGCATTTGCCATCTGAATGGTGATTCCTTCTTAAATTTTGAGAAATCAGCATTATTCATAGGCATTGCTTCACTTTTATTTACGTTAATCTTGTAACCCGACACTTCTCCATATTCCTTCAATTTCTTATATAATTCTTTTATTGATAGTTCTGGTTCTGTTAAGTATACTATAACATCATCCGCAAATAAACTGATTTTATATTCCTTGTCTTTTATTTTTATCCCTTTTATATTATTTTCTGTTCTTATCAATTCTGCTAGTGGTTCTATAGCTAACGCGAACAATAAAGTTGATAGTGGGCATCCCTGCCGTGTAGACCTGCTTAAGTTAAATTGCTTTGATACATATCCATTTACTGTCACTTTCGCCAATGGTCCCTTATATAATGCTTTAATCCAATTAATATACTTCTCTGGTAAACTGAATTTTTGCAATACTTTGAATAAATAATTCCATTCTACTCTGTCAAAAGCCTTCTCTGCGTCTAAAGCAACTGCTACTGTTAGCGCTTTACTCCCTTCTACTGCATGGATTAAGTTAATAAATTTACAAATATTGTCTGTTGTATGTCTTTTTTTAATAAATCCAGTTTGGTCTAGATTTACCATTTTCGGTACATACTCTGCTAATCTGTTTGCTAATAGTTTAGCTATTATCTTATAATCTGTGTTAAGTAAAGATATTGGTCTATATGACGCTGGTGAGAGTGGATCTTTCCCTTGCTTTAGTATTACTGTAATTATTGCTGTTTTACATGAATCTGGTAAGCTTTGTGTTTAGTCAATCTGGTTGATTACTTCCAGGAGGGGAGGAATTAATAAATCTTGAAATGTTTTATAGAATTCTATTGGGAATCCATCCTCTCCTGGTGTTTTATTATTTGGTAATTTTTTTATTATCTCTTGTATTTCTACTATTCCAAATGGTTCTGTTAATTTATTTTGTTCCTTTATTTGTAGTTTTGGTAGTTCAATTTTAGTTAGAAATTCATCTATTTTGCCTTCTTTCCCTTCATTTTCAGTTTGGTATAATTGTTCATAGAATTCTCTAAAGTTTTCCTTGATCTCCTTTGGATTATATGTGATTTGTTTGTCTTTTTTCCTTGATGCCAATACCATTTTCTTACCTTGTTCTGTCTTAAGCTGCCATGCTAGAATTTTGTGCGTTTTTTCCCCTAGTTCATTATATTCATTATATTCTTCATTATATTCTTCTCCACCTTATATGTTTGTAGTGTTTCATATTTTATTTTTTTATCTGCCAATTCTCTTCTTTTAGTTGTATCTTCCTTCATTGCTAATTCTTTTTCGAAATTTACTATTTTCCTTTCCAACCGCTCTGTTTCCTGATTATAGTCCTTCTTCATCTTGGTTACATAACTTATTATTTGCCCTCTAATGAATGCTTTCATTGCATCCCATAGTATAAACTTATCTTTCACTGATTCCGTATTTATTTCAAAATACATTTTAATTTGTCTTTCAATGAATTCTCTAAAATCCTGGCTTTTGAGTAACATGGAGTTTAATCTCCATCTATACATTCTTGGAGGGATGTCCTCTAACTTTACTGTCAATATTAAGGGTGAATGGTCCAATAATATTCTAGCTTTATATTCTGTTTTTCTTACTCTATCTTGCATACGAGCTGATAACAAAAATAGGTCTATTCTTGAGTATGTTTTATGTCCAGCCGAGTGATATGAATATTCCTTTTCCTTTGGGTGTTGTTTCCTCCATATATCCAAAAGTTGCATTTCTTCCATCGATTTAATTATAAATTTGGTTACTTTGTTCTTTCTGTTAATTTTTTTCCCAGTTTTTTCCATATTTGAATCCAAATTCAGGTTGAAATCCCCTCATATTAATATGTTCCCTTGCGTATCTGCTATCTTCAAAAAGATACCTTGCATAAACTTTTGATCTTCTTCGTTAGGTGAATATACATTGAGTAGATTCCAAAACTCCGAATATATCTGACATTTTATCATTACATATCTCCCTGCTGGATCTATTATTTCCTCTTCTATTTTAAATGGCACATTTTTACTAATTAATATAGCTACTCCTCTTGCTTTTGAATTATACGATGCTGCTGTTACGTGTCCTACCCAATCTCTCTTTCATTTCTTATGCTCCAATTCAGTTAAATGTGTTTCTTGCACAAATGCTATATCAATTTTTTCTTTTTTCAGTAAATTTAGCAGTTTCTTCCTTTTAATTTGGTTATGTATTCCGTTAATATTTAAAGTCATATAGTTCAGCGTAGCCATTTTATACTTTGTTTATCTTCCCTTTCCGTTTCTCCATCATTACCTTTCCTTTTTATCCATTTCTGCTTTCTTGTTTTGAACACTTTATAAGACAACATTTCTAAAACATCAAACATTTTCCCTATTCTTAAAACTTCTTTAACCCCAATCTCCCCTCCCCCTCCTGAGTTGTCCTTTATCCCTTGTCGGACAACCACATCTCCCCTCTCCATTTGGATTTGCGAATTCACTCGCAAACGTCAGCTGATTTTGCAGTGACCGTAACTCCTCCCCACCCAGCCCCCCCAGAAAAGATTTCAATTTTCATATGTAACAAAGGTCACTCTTTTAATTCCCTCCTTATTCCCTCTATTCCATTTCTCTCGCTTATTAATTCTTGTCTATACTCTCTATATTTTCCTCTAAATACGGATACATTCATGTATACACACTATATATATACACACATATACCCCTTTACACACATACATATAGATCGTGGTCATTTTTACTCTTATTACATGTCTTCATCTCTCTGCTCTTCCTCTTCTTCAGGAGTTCAAAACTTATGTCTGGATAGAAAAAAATTTTTTGACCTTTATATTCCAGTGGCTTTTTGTCCTCTCTTACTTTCTTCATTGCTTTCTCCAATATATTTTCTCTTGTTGTATATCTTAAGAATTTTACTAAAATGGATCTTGGTTTTTGCTGCGGTTGTGGTTTCGGGGCTAAAGTTCTATGTGCCCTCTCTATTTCCATTTCTTCCTGTAATTCTGGTCTTCCCAGGACCCTGGGGATCCAATCTTTTATAAATTCTCTCATATTCTTGCCTTCTTCATCTTCCTTAAGGCCCACTATCTTTATATTATTTCTTCTATTATAGTTTTCTATTATATCTATCTTCTGAGCTAACAGCTCCTGTGCTTCTTTAGCTTTTTTATTAGATTCTTCTAATTTCTCTTTTAAGTCTTTTACTTCCATATCTACAAATGTTTCTCATTTTTCCATATTTTCCACTCTTTTTGCCAATTCTGATATGGCCACTTCCATTTTATTCATTCTTTCTTCTGCATTCTTAATTCTTCTTTTTATCTCATCAAATTCTTGTAATTGCCATTCTTTCACTGATTCCATATATTCTTTAAAAAAAAGCTACATCCATTGTCTTGCTTTTCTCTTCTTCTTCCACTTCTTTCTGTTCTTCTTCTTCTTCCTCTGGGTTGACCATCTGTTGTTTCCTTGTTTTCTTTTTACCCTCTTCTTTCTTGTTGTTGTTATTGTCTGTGTTCTGCACCTGCTGCTGTGCTGCAGGTGTCTCTCTCAGCTGTGGAGATCGACTCCGCAGCTGTTCCCCCCTCCCGTCAGTGTGTTTTTTTTTCATGCGCGGTTGCGCACTTTTACTCGGCTCTGCGAGCCATTTTTGTAGTCCCGAGCCCGGGACCTCCACTGACCTGTGGGAGCGGGCCTCTCTCTCCGCGGCGGGCCTCTTCACCTTCTTCTTCCGACGTCTTTCCTTCTTCTTTTCTTCCTGTTGTTTTTGGTTTTTCTTTCTTCGCTGCCATTTTCTTCACACTTTTACTTTCACTTTGTTTTGGTTTTTAAGTTTGTGCCTTTGCTTTTTCTCTATCTTTTTTTTAACTTTTCTGGAGAGGGCTGGAGTTCCCCTACCGGCCACTACTCCATCACGTGACTCCATCCTCTTAAATATCTTCACGTACACCCAGTTTCTGAGGTTCACTAGGGATCCTTATGCTTCCTGTACTTGGAAATAAACAAATCTGAGAGCCAATTAATCCTTTCAAGTATTTCTTCCATCACTTCTAAGCTTACCTCATTGCTGCTGGGCTTAGTCATTGGCCAGAGAGAGAGCATTTAGTTCAGCATGTATACCCAGTGTGGAAGCAATAATTAAGAACTTTTCCAACAGTTATAACCCCACATTTGATAAGAACTCAGAACAATTATTAAAATATTCTTTCACATTTTTTTAAACTTCCTTACAATAAAGAAGTTAACGTTAACCAAGTACGGGCAGATTACGGGGACTATGCCTTTAAGGAACACCGGACAGGTACGTTGCACAACTTTGACATCACTTTGCAATATCTCTAAAGATGTGCTGCAGGCTACGAATGGCAAGAACGTCGACAGCTTGTAGATCCGGGTTGGTGAACTCTGGGAAGACGGGAAGCAGCAGCAGTGATCAGGGCAGTCGAAGGAGTTCTACCCGAATCTGCCAGCCGTTGATGTTACTGGGAAAGTGAGAGGAGAATGATCAGTATGGCGATGGAGAGCCACTTGGGTGGTGCCAGAGCGGTAACAGTGGTGACTCCTTGGAGGTAACCACTACGACTGGTGTGCGTATAGGGAATCTGAGTGGCAGGGATAATCTTCAATTCAATTGATCTTGTTTGAGATGCTGGCTAACTCCCTCTGCCCACCTTCTCATCCTTTGCAGTCAACGTCTCTTAAATTTAAATTTTAAATTTAGACATGCAGCACAGTAACAGGGCTTTTTGGCCCATGAGCCCATGCCACCCAATTTACACCCAGTTGATCTCCAGCCCCTAGTATATTTTGAACGGTAGGAGGAAACTGGAGCACCTGAAGAAAACCCACGCAGACATGGAGAAAGTATAAGCTCCTTACAGACGGCACTGGATTCAAACCCTGGTCCTGATCAATTGCGCTGTAACATGGTTGCACTACTCATGCTGCAGGAACCGTTCTGAAATCTCCACCTTAAGAGGTCGCGGAGTGGCCTTACTCTCCCAAGATAACTTTCTCAGGACAGGGTCGAGAAAGGCCAGATATGCAAATGAGCAAACTGACGTCTGGGGTTACTGGATTGTGGAAGAAAAAATCATTTAACTCTGGTAATAGTGAACAACCAGCTGAACTCTCAGCATTGGAGACACACGCAAACTGTGTGAAGGGCAAGTAGCCAATATCTACACCAATTCCGTGTACGGTTGGGAAGTGGTTCATAACTGGGGTAAGGTTCGGATCGGGGAGGTTACCTCACTGAAGGAGGTAACCCTGTTCGAAATGAGCATGAAATTTTAAAATAATGCTTGTGGCCATGAAATTATCACCTAAATTGGCAGTGATAAAACGTGCAGTGCACACGAGGGACTGATCCAGTGTCCGCTGGTAGTAACCACGCTGACAAGTCTGTGAAAACTGCAGCTGAGAATGTTCACTGCTGGCAGGAGCCCTGGCCTCAGGTAAATCAAGCAGTATTGTCAGAAGTAAAAGAGATATCTGTAGGATTTGATTGAAGGACAACTGGTCACAACAATTAGTTAGAAACAAGATTGGGAAAGCAAAGGGGGCACCTTGGACAAACCAGTAGGCCTGTGAAAATAATTTACGACAGGACAAATTGTGGTGTCGAGCTCGTTAATACAGGAGATTTGCAGAGTAGTTTGTGGAGTGAAATACTCTGCAGGGACAGAGAGAAGTGATGAATAAAATTTGTAAGCATTGGCTATTACCAAAATTTCAAAATACAATTTTGAGATGCCAAATTTGACCTGAAACCAAGGAATTCCTTCTTTCCCACCAAACTGCTTTTTCCTGCACTTTTAGATCTAATTAACATCTTTTGTCTTTAGGTCTATACTTCTTCCCTGCCTTTTCTTTCCTTCTCTCCATCTGTTTAATTCAGGTGCCTGCCTGCTTTTTATCATACCGTGAGGGGTGGCTCAGGAAATTATGTAACATTACTCTGCCCACCAGCCAATCCGTGCCATTAGCCCTGCCCTGTGAGCAGATTGACTGTTGGTATGTCAGGTGATTGAGATTGGTTAGAAGTTGGCGATCCTTTAGACGTCACAGTTGAAGGTTGACGGAGGATGCACTTTACATGCGCATTATTGAGGCTCATTGGTCAGATCAGTTTCTGGACCATTGAGGATTCTGGGTAATAATGTGGTCATTGACCTGAGAAACAATAGCTGCCATGAGCCTTTTGTATAAAAATCTGAAATAATTCCTGCTCCCTCTCTCAAATTGTCACATGTTTACTAAAATGTGGTTTGCAAAACTAGACTCCATATAAAAGTAAATCCTGGGTTCATAACAAGTTACTCTTTTCCATTAAAACATATCACACTTGCTTCTCTGTGCTAAATTTCACCCTCCTTGTGTCTACCTGTCTGTGGTGATCCTCCTCACAGTTCAGGACACTTCCACGGTTTGACCAGTTGCTGGCCATGCCTCCAGGGTGTGTCCTGGAACATTGGCTGCAGAGAATGTCTTGATCCCTCTCACTCCACCATCTTCTCTTCACAGGGTTAAGAAAACGATGAGTTTCCAGGCAGGAAGCTACAGACAAGTCACGTTGTGGTCTGACACTCTGACTGGATACCTTGGGACTGTAGTATCAGCAAGTTTTATCGGTGGATTAGGAGAGCGGAGATCACCACACGGAGAAATCCTACAACCGCTGAGTGCGTGAACTGGACTTCAGCCAATAGGCTGAAATGGAGGGTCGGGTGACCAATGAATACACAGATAAAACACTCGAAAGTGAAGCGTGTGATGAGGCAGGGCTTTCTGTGGACTTGCTGAAAACACATCCCTGGGCTCCCACTGGGGAGAGACTGTTCCCCTGTTCCGAATGTGAGGAGGGATTCACCAGCTCTGAGGCACTGCTGCAACACCAGTGTGTCCCCACTAGAGGGAGCCCATTCCCCTGCTCTGACTGTGAGAAGAGCTTCCAAACCTCCAAGGGCCTGGAGGAGCACAGGTGTGTTCCCCCTGGGGAGATTTCATTCACCTGCCACGTGTGTGGGAAGGGGTTCGCCCAGTCCTCCAGCCTCCTGCAACACCAGAACATGCACTCCGGGGAGAGAGCCTTTAAATGCAGTGTGTGCGGGAAGGGGTTTTCTCGATCCTCACACCTGCTACAACACCAGACAATTCACACTGGGGAGAGACCGTTCACCTGCTCTCTGTGTGGGAAGGGGTTCTCTCAGTCCTCCGCTCTGGTGGGGCACCAGAGAGTTCACACTGGGGAGAAACCGTTCACCTGTTCCCAGTGCGGGAAAAGGTTCTCTCAGCCCTTTGGCCTGAGGGCACACCAGCGGGCTCACACTGGGGAGAAACCGTTCACCTGCTCCCTGTGCAAGAAGGGGTTCTCTCGGCAATCCGGCCTGCGGGTACACCTGCGGGTCCACACTGGGGAGAAACCATTCTCCTGCAGCAAGTGTGGAAAGGGATTCGCCCACTTCTCTTCTCTGAAGAGCCACCGGAGAATTCACACCGGGGAGAGACCATTCAACTGCTCCCTGTGCGGGAAGGGGTTCACTCAGCCCTCCACCCTGCTGAGGCACCAGAGAGTTCACACTGGGGAGAAACCATTCAACTGCTCCCTTTGTGGGAAGGAGTACTCTCAGTCATTTGACCTGCGGGCACATCAGCGAGTTCACACTGGGGAGAAACCATTCACATGCTCCCTGTGTGGGAAGGGTTATTCTCGGCGCTCTGACCTGAGGGCACACCAGCGAGCTCACAATGGAGATAGACCATTCACCTGCTCCCTGTGTGGAAAGGGTTTCTCTCAGCGCTCTGGCCTGCAAGCACATGAGCGAGTTCACAACGGGGAGAGACCGTTCATCTGCTCTCTGTGTGGGAAGGGGTTCTCCCAGTCCTCTGCCCTGCTGGGCCACAAGAGAATTCACACCGGGGAGAAACCGTTCTCTTGCAATGAGTGTGGAAAGGAATTTGCCCATTCCTCCTCTCTGTGCCGCCACCGGAGAATTCACACTGGGGAGAAACCATTCACATGCTCCGTGTGTGGGGTGGGTTTCATCCAGTCCTCCTACCTTCTGATGCACCAGAGGGTTCACACCGGGGAGAAACCATTCACTTGCTCTTTGTGCGGGAAGGAGTTCTCTCGGCAATCCGGCCTGCAGGCACACCAGCGGGTTCACACTGGGGAGAAACCATTCACCTGCTCCCTGTGTGGGAAGGGGTTCTCTCTCTCCTCTGCCCTGCTGAGGCACCAGAGAATTCACACTGGGGAGAAACCGTTCTCTTGCAGCAAGAGCGGCAAGGGATCTGCACAGTCCTCCTCTCTGCAGGGCCACCCGTAAATTCACACTGGGGAGAAACCATTCACCTGCTCAGTGTTCAGGAAGGAGTTCACTCAGCTCTCCTATTTGTAGGGACACCAGTGATTTCCCAGAGAGAGAGCATGAGAGCGTTCATCATGGGCAGTCAGCATCTTTTCTCTTTGAGGAGGAAGATTAATAGAGATGTTTGGGATAAATGGTTTACTCAGAGAGTAGTGGGCGCCTGGAACGGGCTACCAGTTGTAGTTGGTTCTTGACAGACCCATGAAGATGGAGGGAGGTAGATCATGTGCGGGCAGCAGTTCAGTTTAACTTGGGCATCCTGTTCAGTACAGACACGTGGGCCGAAGGGTCGCTGTTTCAGAGGCCACAGGTTTAAGGATTGTTCTGTTGTTGTGGATTTTCCTTGTAGCGTCAGCTCCTCCCCATCTCATTCTCCCCACTATTATTTGGGCTTCTTCCCACTTTCCCTGCTGTTCTGAGTGTGGGGTTCCTGCTGTCTGTTGCCTTCCATGGATGCTGCCTGACCTGCTGAGTTGCTCCAGCATTTTGTGCCACGCTGCTGAGGTGAACGTGGTGGTGACCTCTGACCCTGTGCCTGCATGGCTGGGCGTTTGTGATGAGATCATAAACCAGCCAGGAGACGTCAGCGTTGTTAACTGCTGGACAAGACTTAGCTATGCAAGTTCTATTTGATGTTTGCAATTGAGCAACGTTGAAGCTCGACGCTGCAATCTTGGGATTTTCAGATGATGACGATGTGCAGATGCTGGGATCTAATGCAGGACACAAGTGCTGGAGAAACACAAGGTCACCCAGTATTCATAGAAAGTAAAAGGCAGTCAACATTTTGGGCCTGAGTCCTTCCCCAAGAGTGCCAAAAATGAGGCAGATGCCCACATTAAAAGGTATGGGGAAGGGGGAGGAGCACAGGCTTACAGGTGGATACTGGTGGGAGTGTCTAAGGATGAGGTGCAATGCCCATTAGTGTTGGTGAAACTCAGCAGGACTCCCAGCGGTGAGAGAAGGTGAAAGGGCGTCTGCGTTTTGGACTTGGTCAAGAATGTGGGGAAAAAAAAACAGTGGCCTGAAAAAAAAATAATAGGGGCGGGGGGAGCAGCACAGGGTAACTGGTAAGAGGTCCTAGGTTTTCCCTGGTGAGTCACATTGTAGGTAACCGCTTCTTTCCACCTTCTCTTATAGATGCAGGCTTTAAGGAATGGTATAGATCAGGTATTAAAAGTTGCAAAAATGTATTTATTCGAAAGAATGTTGCTTCTTTTGAACAATTGTCAGTTAAATTTAGCACGTTGATAGCAAGACAAGGGGTCTTGATGTAATGGCATATTTAAGTTTGGGTAAAAAAAATTAGATACAACATCAAAGACAAAAATTTCCAGTGTGAAAAGAATTGGGGTTCATTCATAGAATATTATCCTTATTGGCACTTCGGCTTTGTCTGGCTTCTGGAGGTAGTGATCAGATCCAATTTCGTTGTTCTTTCTCTTCTCTTTGTTTGCTTTTCAAAGTAACCTTGATTAGTATCAGTTCAGTTTTTTTTAAATAAGCTGATTAATTAGGGTTTTTATATGATGATCCTAGACCAAGACATTATTTGATATTATACCAAGTTATGAGCAGAATGCCTATAATGCAATTCATTTGATTTTTTTTAAATTTTAACAATATTGATCAATTAATAACAGAAATTGTTAATTAGTGCATTTTTACCAGTTATATGTATATTATGATATTTTCTTTGTTAAATTAATGCAACATGTGTATGGGATTATTGTATTTAACTCAAAAAAAAATTGTTAAAAGAAAGAGGTCATAGGTGGATGCAGATGGGAGGGGAGAAGAGAAAAAAGCTGAGAAGTGACAGGGGAGAGGGGAGGGTGTTTCACTCTGACAGGAGAAGGCAGGGAAGGTGGTGGGGACCTGGAGGAAAACAGTCAGAGAGATGAGGGAAAGAGAGACTCTGAAAGGGGGCTAACAGAAATTGTAAGTCAATGTCTGGTTGGAGATGGGATATAAGGTGTTGTCCCTCTAGTTTTTGGTGGTGTCCAGATGGGGGGTTTTCCTTGCAGCTCCAGTTCTCCATTTGTTTGTAAAATCCCCAGACGTCCTGCTGCACCTGTTCATCGGATTTTTTATCTAAACTGCCTCAGGTCTCCTGGGTCAGGGGGCGTGGCAAGATGGCGTAGAGGGCAGACATGTGGTCCTAATCGTCCCCAGCCAGTTTTTTTAAACACCTGTTTTTAAACTTTAATCTAAGTATATAAACGTTTTATTTCTGCTTCTAAGTACATTAGTTGTCTATAATGGCGGCTAATATTAAAAAACCTAAGACTCAACTACAGAAAAAACTACTTTTTAAAAGTGCTGAAGAACTGAGACCGATCTGTCCAGTTGGAACCACAGAGTTGCCATCGGGAACTTCCAAGCCACAGAGAACTCCAGCTAGGCTAAGTATTATGCCAGTGCCGGTCTTGTCCCCACAAGATGGCACCGGCTTCTTGACGAAATCGACCGACGTTGACCCGCGCATTCGCAATGTCGTGCACACGGATGACCTGACTGAACAAATAGCCATTGGGCCCGTGCTGCTGTCAGGGGAGTTGGGGACGCATAGGAAGGCGTTGGAGACTGTCCCTGCTGGGCATGTGCGGCACTTCCAGGGTCTGCAATTTATTGGAGCGTGTGTGGTCTGCGGGGGGCCCGAGCGGCAGTACCCCGATGTGGTTGGGGTGCCGTCGTTGGGTGTCCATGCAGCCGCATGGGAAAAGCCCTGACAATGCTGGGACAAGAAGAAGCCTTTCATGGCCAGTTCACAAGAACAATTGGAGGAGGAGCTTGTAGAAGATGGGTCTCAAGATGTGGCACTGGAATCCGAACTGAACTCTATGTTTACTGTGCTGGAAGGGATTGCTTACCATTTGGATACCATATCTTATCAAATGCAGTCTACAATGTTTAATGTCTCTGAAGATATATCTACAGTTAAGAGAGATGTTAATAAATGCCTTACTTCAGCAGATGTACAAGAAAATTTTAAAAAGCTTGAGTCAGTTTTCTCTCAATGTAAAGAGCAAGTTGTATGTAATAAAGATAAAATAGAGAAAGTGGAAGATTCGTTCGTGGATTGGGGAATTCAGAAGAGAGATTTATTTTTAAAAATTGATTCATTGGAAAATCAAAGTCGGAGAAATAATGTAAAAATTGTGGACCTTCCAGTAGATATTGAAGGTGCAGATCCAATAAAAAAAATTAGGAATTAAATCCCTGAGATGTTGGGTCAAGAGTTCTTTCCAGGTGGTTTAGTATTGGAAAGGGCACATAGAGCGTTAAGGAGGAAACCGTTACTGGGACAACCATCACGAGCAGTTTTAATTCGGTGCCTGAATTATCAGGATAGAGAAATGATTCTGCGATTGGCGGTACAGAAGGGAAGACAAAGTCAATCTCCAATGATGAGTCAGAATAATAAATTTTCTATGCTGATTTGAGTCAAGAAATTATTAGACGTCGACGGGAATTTAATTCGGCTAAACGTGTTGTGGCGGAAAGGATATAAATTTGCTTTTCGATACACTGCTGTGTTGAAGGTTTTTTTATGGCAATTATCAATCTCCACTTTTTGAGAATGATCAAGATTGATTGGTTTTTGCTAATTCGTTACCGGATTTACGTGGTCAGGGAAGAATCTCACCGTCGTCACCTAAAAGAAGGGCCAATGGAAATGGACAGAATGGGAAAGATGGGAAGAAGGAGGCTTTGACACACAGTCTTATTGATGTTGAAGATTTGAACCAATCTCTGGGACTGGAGTCACTGGGCTGAATATTTCTATGATATTGTATTACATTACTATATATATTGTATTTCTGGCTGGGGGGGAGGTGGATGGCACTGATATCTTAGATATTCATCTGCCATCGGTGGGGTTTACCACACCCAGTTTTTTTTTAGGGAATTACTACCTTTGGGTGGTTCTTTTTTTGGGGGAATTAATTACATTCCTTTTTATATAAACTTTTTTTTATCATATTAGGGGAGGGAGAGTGGGTTTTGTTCACTAGTAGGTGAGTGATTTTTTTGTATTAAGTGATTATATTGTTAGTTAAATATTAAAATGTCTAGTTTGAAATTTGCAACTTTTAATGTTCAGGGATTAAATAATCCAATTAAGCGAAAGTGAGTTTGATCTTATATTAAGAAAAGGAAAATTGATATTGCTTTTTTTTACAAGAAACACATTTAACTGAAAAAGAACATTTGAAATTGAAAAGAGATTGGGTTGGTCATGTTTTTTTTTCTCTTCATTTAATTCCAAGGCAAAAGGTGTAGCAATTGTAGTTCATAAGAATTTATCTTTTGAATTACAGGCTGTAGAGGGGAATGCTGGGAGATTTTTAAAAGTGGACTAAAATCTTTAATGAACTTTGGACTTTACTTAATATCTATGCACCTAATGTAAATGATTGTTTTATTTCAGATGCTTTGTTGTTATTAAGTCAAGCTAATGAAAATATTCTAGTTGGGGGGGGGGGTTTCAATTGTGTTTTGGATCCTTTGATGGATAAATCCCCAAAATGTATTAGAAAATCAAAGATGGCGATACAAATTGGGGCTTTAATGAAAGATTTAAATGAGAAGAATTAATCCTACAGAGAAAGATTTCTCTTTTTATTCTTCGCGACATGATTCCTTTTATAGAATAGATTTTAAATAATATATTGGCACATTTACAAGGAAAGGTATTGCAGGCAGAATATAAGAGTATATCAGATCATTCTTTATTATTTTTTTCTTATGAAAGTTCGGAGGTAGTACATTCATCTTATAGATGGAGGTTTAATACAATGTTGTTGAAAAATCCTGAGTTTGTTGGTTTTGTTAAGGAACAGATTGAATTTATCTTAATTGAAAATACTAATTCAGTTAAAAGTAGTTTTATATTATGGGATCCGTTAAAAGCTTATTTAAGAGGACAAGTAATTAGCTATACTAATATAATAAACTAATACTAATATACTAATAAGAAAGGGTATATGGTTGAAAGTCTTAAATTAGAAAAGCAGATTGATGAACTGGAGAAGGAATTTCAGAAAAGAGTGACAGAAGATCAGAAAATAGCTTTGACTAAATTGAAACTGCGATATAATATGTCACAGACTTATCAATTTGAATGTTTACATAATTGATCTAAGCAACGATATGAATGGGGTGAGAAGGCGCACAAAGTACTTGCATGGCAGTTAAAGAAGGAACAGACCTTAAGGTTTATTAATGCTGTTAAAAAGAATTCAATCGTTACCTATAAACCTCAGGAAATCAATGACCAGTTTTTTTCTTTTTATAAAACATTATATACTTATGAGGTGAGATGGGACAATGGATCTATTGATTCTTTTTTATCTACATTAACGTTATCCGCATTGGAAGAAGAGGATATTATAGATTTGGAAGCTCTGTTTACAGATTTAGAAATTAAGACTGCTATGCTGGAAATGCCTAATGGTGATGACCTGTTTTTCGGTGGAATTTTATAAAAATTTTTCTGAAGACTTATCTTCGGTGTTTGGGGAGGTATTACAACAAGTGACTGAACATTGAGTTACCAGAATCTTGTTCTACTGCTTCAATTACTGTAATTCCAAAGAAAGATAGAGATCCATTAAAGGTGTCTTCATATAGACCAGGGATCTCAAACTAAATTTACCCGGGGGCCGCTGGAGGTAGAGTCTGGGTGAGGCTGGGCCGCATCAGGTTTTCCACAAGAAAAGCTCTTACAAAAACATTCCAATGTTATCAAATGTCTTTATTTTTATTTTTAACACAAAATAAGATGAAAAAATAAATTAACAATTCATAAGAAAAAAAATAAAATCAATCAGTATAAATAAATAAAATGAAAATAATAATAATACAGCAGATATTGAAGAAACCCCATATAGTTGCGTTGAAGTTTCAGTGTTTAGCCGATGCGTCTTTTCCGCTTCTTTTTCTGTCCCGCTGAGCAACAACTTCCGGGTTCAGACTGGACGCAGAAGCGTGTGAAGGTGCCGCAGAAATTGCGCATGTGCCATGTGCATATAATGACAAATAGAAAATGCACACAAATATGCTTATATTCGCAATAAGCCCAGCCGATGTCCCGCCCCCGAGGGCAATATACCCCACCGTGATTGGTAGGTTCGTTCAGCTCCGCACACAACACTGAAAAGTGCCAATCATATCAAACTCGCAGGCCGCACTAACATTAAACTTTCATATTAAGGCGGGGCCACAAACTATTGTCCCGAGGGCTGCAAGCTTGAGACCCCTGATATAGACCTATTTCTTTATTGAATAATAGCTAAAATGTTAGCAAATCGGCTTGCTAAATATTTACCTAAATTGATACATGTAGATCAAACAGGTTTTATTAAAAATAGACATGCTTCAGATAACATTCTCAATTAATTAGTTTAATCAATGCATACTGGCAGCAACCTAACCATCCAATGGTGGTTGCACTCAATGCAGAAAAAGCTTTTGATAGGCTCGAATGGGATTTTTTATTTAAGGTTTTGGAAAAGTTTAAATTTGGCCCTTTTTTTTATTGGTTGGGTTAAAGCTTTATATATGAACCCGACTGCTTGGGTGGTGACAAATGGTCAAGTTTCATCATTGTTTAAATTGACGGGTTCAACTCGACAAGGTTGTTCATTGTCACCAGCCCTGTTTGCGTTGATCATTGAACCATTAACTCAATTAATATGGCAAAAGAACAGATACAAGGGATGAGAGTTCTGGACGAAGAGTATAAAATTAATTTACTTGCAGACGATGTTTTGATAATACTTAACAAATCCAGAACAATCTTTGCCACACTTAGGAATGTTTATTTCAGTATGGATAATTATCTGGATATAAAGTTAATTGGGATAAAAGTGAAATTTTACCATTTGGTGAAGGAGATTATTCAATTTATAAATGTTATTAATTTGAAATTGTTGGATAAAATTAAATAGGAATAATTGTGAATACTGAGTATCAATCTTTATATAAATTAAATTATGTTCCATTATTGAAAAAGATTAAAGCAGATTTAATTAAGTGGAAGGACTTTCCATTAATTTTAATTGGTTGGGTTAATTGTATTAAAATTAATATTTTTCCACGTATTCAATATCTGTTTCAATCAATACCATGTTTTCTTACAAAGAACTTTTTTCAGGACTTAAAGTTACGAGGGAATTTTAATGGAAAATTAAATTACCAAGGGTAGCATTAAATAAACTTACTTGGAAGTATGCATTAGGTGGGTTGCAATTACCTCATTTTCAGAACTTTTATGAAGCAGCTCAGTTCAAATTTATTAGTGGTTTGATGGATTTGGATCGGCCTCCAAGTTGGGCTAAAGTTGAGATGGCATGTATTTCTGAAATTGCAATGTATCAATTTATATTTTGGTGGAATATAAATTTATTACGGGAGTATAATATGCCGATATTAAAACATCTATTGATTTTATGGACAAAAAAGAATAAGATTATAGGATCAAAAGGTAAATTATTTTAATGCCATTATATAATAATCAGCGTATTCCTTTGTCATTATTTAATAATCATTTAAAGAATTGGGATTTTAAGCGTTTAAAAACATTGCAGGATTGTTTTGTAGAAGGACAGTTTCTTTTACACAATTGAAAGAGCGTTTTAATATTGCTGAAAATTCTTTATTTGTTTATCAACTTCGATCGTTGGTAAAAAAATATATATGGTAGAGAGATGATTTTACCTGTATTGTCAGAATTCGAGTCTTTGATTTCTTCTATACCTAAAAAGGGCTATATTTCTGTTATGTGTCAAGTATTACAAGATAATATGGATAAGCCGGAATGGGAGAAATCTAAGCTTAAATGGGAAAATGATTTAACTTTTGTTTTTCCTGAAGAATATTGGACGGATATGTGTCATGATAGTGTTACTAGATTGGTGAATGTATGATATGGAATGGTTAATTATAATTTTTTGCATCAGTTATATTTTAACCATTAGGTCCATCCATTTTTTTTATTGGGTTATGTGATTCCTTTAAAGGGATTGGGGCTGGATAAATTTCAAATTGCATTTGTATATTTAGCATTGTCCATAGCTCGAAAATGTGTAACAAGTCCATGAAATGATTAATAAAATGCAATGGTATAATGAAATGAAAGCTTCTATTGATATGGAAAAAAATTACATATGTTTTGCATGATAATTATACTTGTTAAAAAGTGGTCACTATATTTGGACTATATGCATTTAGATGTACTTTGATTTTTTATTCTTTAGTTTTTCTTTATATTTTTCTTTGGCTCTCCATAAGAGAGCTGGCTGAAGGGGAGGGGGTGGGGATTTAATTTTTAAAAATTCTTTAAAATTTTTTTGTTTGAATTATAATTTTTATTTTATGTTTATGTGTATATATATTATATCTTGTTATGGTCTGTGTTTTGTATGATTACTAATAATTTTTCAAATAAATAAAGTTAAATAAAAAATCTCCTGGGTCATTTCCCCTTTGTACTCGCTGGTACGGACAGACCCTGTCTGACCTGAACCTTAATGGAAATTAAATAAAAAAATTTGCAGCCATAAGATTTTGTCCTCCTTGTTCTTGACCTCTGGAAAAACATCTGGGCGACATTATCTCCAGACCTTACAATATGTAGCTGCCTGAATGTTCTTTAGCAGTACCAGTGCCAGTGTAATGCTATAATTTGGTGAAACACCAGTAATTTTTGTCCTCTTAAAAGTGGAGAGGCAAATTTCAGCTGGAGAGCAGAATTCATAACATGGTGCAGAGAAAAGTAGAGACCTGAGAGGGAGTTAAAGAAAAGATTGAGGTTTGTGAAGAGGCCCAGATTACAGCAGTAAGGGAGTAATGATAAATGTTCAGAAAGCCTTGGTTTTACACTGGGGGCCACACTTTTGAAAATGCAATTCCTAAACATAGGCGTCACGGTTGGCCTTGGTGTTAGCGCGACACTAGTACTGTGCCTGTCGGCGCTGTTTGTAAGGAGTGTTATTATGTTACTCCCATGTCTGCGTGGGATGTTCCCGGATTCTCCGTATTCCTCCCACCCTCCAAAATGTACAGGATTGTAGGTTTATTTGGCTTTAATTGGTCGGCACTTTGTTTACATTATCTCTTCTGTATCTGACACACCTGTGTGGCTGCAGCAAGTTGGAAATCTGGCACCTCTACCTTACAATTTTGTGTTTGACAAACTCTCATTGTCTTCATTCAAGGTGTGTGTGGAATGGGCGGTGATTGGGACGGAACCTGGTTGTGGGAACAGGTTTCGGTCCTGGGAAGGTTCAGTATTGGGAGATTGCTGATGTGTCCTGAGTATTGTATGTGTGTGGGAGGGGCTGCTGGAGCCTTTTTGAAGGGGAGGCTGTGTTTCTCTGGGTTGGGGTACAGTGTCGGATTGTGGCTGGAAGCACGAAGACCTGGAGAGGTTCTGTGGTTCCTGGGCCTGTAGAAATATTTATAATTAAATATTTCCCACTCTAGCCACACTCTCTTCAGATGAAGTTTGACATCACACATCACCAGGTTCAAGGACAGTTTATTTCCCACCGTCATCAGACTCAGGAACAAACCCCAAAATTTTGTGGCCTTTGTCCTGAATCAACTGATCCTTCTGCAACTCTGCATTTTGCACTCACGCACTGTGTCTTGTACTATGAACGAAATATCTATTTGTCTGCTCACTGAACAACCTGTCACTTCCTTTTTGGATTCATATACCACTAAATTTCAAATAATTAGATCCTGGATTTATCCCTTGGGTAAACAGACAGGCAATATTTCGGGTCGGGACCCTTTTCTGAGACTGAAAGATAGGGGTGGGGAGGGGAAACTTTTCTTTGAACGGGGTGTCCTGGAAGTGGGAAACCCCACTTCTGTTGAGACATTTCCTGGGGTCACCAGTTATCTGAGTCACTGGACCATACCGGAAGAGGTTGATTTAGATCTGGAAGGAGATTAAACGAGACAAAAAAGACTCCGTAAAGTGATCGCGACTAATTTATTAACTCCAGGAAAATGTTGAACAACAAGCAAAGCAATGACCCTCTGGCCCTTCAGCCCATCGGACTCAGCTTGAATGCCTGCTGAACAGTGGAGGTGGGGAAAGAGATGGCAACAACGCTTCCTTTGCAATGATGGTGCTTGTGGCAGGAGTTGGGTTGCTTCCTGGAGTAGAGGGAGGTCCAGGCACTAGATAGTGGGAAGGACGGAGCACCACACACAGACCTGGACACTGACCTGTCCGATTGCAAAGTCGAAATTTGCTGAGCGGGATGCACAAAGATCAAGTTGCTTGGGTAAAACAGGACAATCTGCAGAGGTTGTGGTCGATGTAGGATAGCAAGAGCGCTGGAGAAACTCGGGTCATACAGCATCCACGGAAAGTAAAAGGAAGTTGACGATCCGGAACTGAGTCCTTTGTCAGGAGTGCCAAAAAAAAAATCAGTCAGACATCTGAATAAAAAAAATTGTGATGGGGAGGAGGAAGAGCACAGGCTGACAAGTAAGAGTTAGAAGGTGGGAGGGGAGAAGAAGCTGAGAAGTGATAGGGGAGAGGGCAGTGACTAAGAAGGGGCACTGTCTGATAAGAGGAGGAAGGGAAGAGGGTGGGAAGCTGGATCAATGGAGATTGGGGTGTGGGGTAGGGAAAGAGAGCAACCAGGGAAGAGGGTTCATGGAAACTATTAATGCTGTCTGGTTGAAGCACACTCTTTCAATGTTTTGATCTAAATACATACAGAAAAAGAAATAGATGCATAACAAAGATACAATTGTAACACAGTAAGCAAACTCATTATAACAGAAATTACATTATGCAACACTATTAAAAGAAAAAAAACAAAAATAATAAAAAAATAATTTTATCATCCAAACCATTTCAAAGTTGCATGGCTAATTAAAGTGAGAGTTCACTATTAAAAATAAAAAAAACTTCAAATCCACGGGAATCACAGATTACTTAGTCGTCATTACCAGCAATGATGATAATTCAAAAAGGTTATGAAAATAATTCAAAAAGGAGCTTCAAAGATTTGAACATTTTAAACACTTGTTGAACATCTCATTTTCTCTGGTTAAATATGACATCAAATCATGTTAGTTGAGAATAGAGAGTCTCCTCTGGCACCAGGTGTCCAGGATCTTATTACCCAGAGTCAAGGGCATTAAATTATTCTAAGCCAGGGGTGACATAAAGATTTCTTCACCTGATTTAAGAGTAAGAAATTTTTTCTTAAACAAATGTGTTGTGATTCTTAGTAATTGTTATACAAAGGTATGTAAATTGGCTTTTAGTAATCTTGAAAGGAAAAGCAGTGTGCAAAAGGTGTGACTAACATCTTCCCGCCCGTCCATCCCTGAATGTGACAAATTTGTAGTGGGGGTTCACATGCCTCAATTCCACTGGCTCCAGTGGGTCTGTTTTGTGGGGCCTGCAGTGCTTCCAGAGGAGCACCAGTCCCGGTGTCATCAACCATCTAGGCAGCACCGTGCCCGTCGCGGCTTTCCTCGAAAAAGAAAACTTACGGTCATGTGGTGTCGTGTTAGTGGCTGTACACAACAGCGAGTGTATAGAATGTAAAGTCTCCGGTAACACATCTTGCCACGGGTAGGTCTTTTGCCTTTAAGGTCAACAGGACGGTTTTCCAGATAGTGGCATTTTCCCTTTGTGAGAGATAATAGAATATAGGAAGTAAAGCTAGTATGAATGAAATAAGGAATACTAGACTAGACTAGAGGAAGTTAAGTAAGTGCTGAGTAGGGACGAATTCCGATAAGAGTGTGAGGAAGGGTTACGCAAGTATAATAGAATAAGGGTCTTATAGTGATAGACAGAATTAGCAAGTTCTGCATATAGTAAGCTGGGGGTCATGGGTCCTCTACCGGCATCACCTACGGCTCCTAGAACGCTTCCACCAGCGTTGTCTCCGCTCCATCCTCAACATCCATTGGAGCGCTTTCATCCCTAACGTCGAAGTACTCGAGATGGCAGAGGTCGACAGCATCGAGTCCACGCTGCTGAAGATCCAGCTGCGCTGGGTGGGTCTCGTCTCCAGAATGGAGGACCATCGCCTTCCCAAGATCGTGTTATATGGCGAGCTCTCCACTGGCCACCATGACAGAGGTGCACCAAAGAAAAGGTACAAGGAGTGCCTAAAGAAATCTCTTGGTGCCTGCCACATTGACCACCGCCAGTGGGCTGATATCGCCTCAAACCGTGCATCTTGGCGCCTCACAGTTTGGCGGGCAGCAACCTCCTTTGAAGAAGACCACAGAGCCCACCTCACTGACAAAAGGCAAAGGAGGAAAAACCCAACATCCAACCCCAACCAACCAATTTTCCCCTGCAGCCGCTGCAACCGTGTCTGCCTGTCCCACATCGGACTTGTCAGCCACAAACGAGCCTGCAGCTGACGTGGACTTTTACCCCCTCCATATATCTTTGTCCGCGAAGCCAAGCCAAAGAAGAAGAAGCTGGGGGTTGAGATGTGTGAATAAGGACAAAGGCAGATTCATGAATAAGGACAATGACATGATGGGACCCAGACATGATACCCCATGGCCTTTCTTACAGAAACTGCACTTAGGCAGACAGAATTACCAAATGCCAAACCAATCCAGGAGGTAGAAGAATGTTAGGGGGGAGGGTACCTCTACACTGAAATGAACTGTATAAAAGTTGGGTGAGCCCCAGTATGTGTGTGTATTCCCAGGGTAAGGGGAAGCACCCAACTTTGCATTGTTGTACAATAAATGTTCTTTGTTCTCAATTTTTGTCTCGAGCAAAATCTGTGAAGGTACTTCTGTTTCTCACACCTTTCTACTTGCCCATTACCCCTGGGATTGTAGCTTGTGGTACAGCTGGTGGCAATGCCTCTATCCAGTAGGTACTGCTGGACTTCGGCACTCAAAGGCAGCACCCCTGTCTGTGTGTATATATAGCTGGGGTACCCACACATGCTGAAAATGGATTGCATTATATTACCGTGGCTGCCGATACATCAGGGCATGGGATTGCAAAAGGGAAGTGTTAGTATTCATCTATGGCATTAAGGAAAAAGACATTCCTGTCATAGGAAGGGAGCGGCCCTTTAAAGTCGAGGCTGATGCGCTCGAAAGGTGTTGTAGCTATTATCGCTGCGGCTTTATTCAGCCGGTAAAACTGCAGTTTGCATTCTGCACAGATGGGAATGATTACTTACTTCCTCTACCGAGAATGGGAGATTTTATGAAGAAGTGGAACAGTCTAGTGACTCCCGGGTGGCCCAGCTCATTGTGCAAGCTCTGCAGTTGGGACACGTGATTGAGGGCTGCACAGGTGCCCCTGGACAGTGATACTGGGAGCTCATTGAGCCTCCCGGGATGGTATAAAATGTCGTAATTATATGTAGACAATTTTATCCTCCAGTGCAAGATTTTACCTTATTTTATTTTCCCCCTGTTCTGGTTGTCGACCATAAAAGCCACGGATCATTGGTCCGTGACGAGGGTGAAGCGTTTACATGCCAGATAATGTCTCCAATACCTTACCACTTCCACAATGGCTTGAGCCTCCTTCTCCACTACCGAGTGTCTTACCTTGGACCCCTGTAGGGTCCATGAGAAGAAAGCCACTGGTCGCCCCTCCTGGTTCAGTGTGGCAGCTAGCGCTACATCTGAGGCATCAGTCTCCATTTCGAATGGGATTGTCTCATCTATGGACCGCAGGGTTGCTTTTGCAATCAGGTCCCTAATATCCGTGAAGGCTTTGATAGCTGATGGGCAGAGGGGAAAAGCTAAGGTTTTTATGAGTGGGCGAGCCCTGTCGCTATACTTGGGGACCCACTGTGCATAATATGCAAAATGTCCCAAACATCTCTAAGGTTTTCTGTTCGTGTGGGACTGGGAAGTCAAAGAGCAGGTGCATGCGGGCAGGGTCTGAGCTGATTTCCCCATTCTGTTCCACATATCTCAGGACAGCCAGTTTCCTACTGCTAAAGACACATTCATCCCTATTATATGTTAGATTGCGTTCCTTTGCTACCTGAAAAAACGTTTAAGGTTAATGTCATAGGCAGCTTGCAAGTGGCTGCAAATCGTAACATTGTCAAGGTATGGGAACACAGCCTGGAGTTGGTACTCATCTAATATGCGGTCCATTTCCCACTGGAACGGGTTGGTAATGCTGAAGGGGAGACGGAGAAACTGACACAGCTTGCCATCTGCCTCAAACGCTGTGGATATGTGGTCACTCTCTCTAATTGGCAACTGATGATACGCTGACTTGAGGTCTATAGTGGAGAACACTTTATACTGAGCAATGCAGTTTACCATGCCCGCAAAACGTGGTAATGGGTAGGCATCCAGCTGTGTAAACTTGTTGATAGTCTGACTGTAATCAACCACCATTCGCTGCTTCTCCCCTGACCTCACTACAAAAACGTGCTCTCCAGGGGCCAGAGCTCTTCTCTTTAATGCCCTCCTGCAGGAGTCAGCGGACTTCTGCTCCAATGAAATCTCTGTCTCTTGGCTGTACCTCCTGCTCTTGCTGGCTACTGGGGTGCAGTTGGGAGTGAGGTGCGTGAATAGTGGGGGAGGTTCTATATTCAGGCCCGTCAGGCTACAGTGTTGCCTGTTGTTAAGGAGCAGTGGGGGAGGGGCTCATTGTGTACTATCGTGATGATGCTTTTCAATTGGCACTGAAAGTCCAGCCCCAGCGGGACGGGAGCACAGAGGCGTCCAGAGCTAAAGCAGTCCAGAGCTACAGTCTAGCCTTCCAGGTTTGTCTTACAGAGAGACAAGACCTCATAGTGTACATATTAGTTTATTAAAGCTGTCTTATACTCGCACTGCTGTTGTGATTATTGTCAGTACAATTTAATAAACGAATATGATAGGTACTAGGATGGAAGCTGCTTCTGCTCCAACGCACATTCCCGACCACCTGGAGAGTCTTCCTGAGGAATGGAATCCAGGGACGACTAGCACGCACGTGCTTCCGAAGACACAGACGGTGAGGAACCACTGTACCTGAATTGTGGTGGAATTCAGGGAAGACCACAGAAGTACGATAGGGCAGGTAAGAAACGGCCAAGAGCCCTGCCTGCCTGTGGGTTCGCCAGTACAGGTGCCACCGACCCTAAACTCTGGACCGATCAGAAAGGGGCCACTACAAGTGCGAGTGGAAGGATTTCCACAAGTCATGCTCCCAGTCGCCACGTATGTGCAGAATTCCCAACCACTCAATAGCCAGGGAAAGCAGACACCGCTACCGTCACTCCCCCAGCAGCAGTTTCCCCAGTACCATGGAGACCTGACACTACCGCTGGGATCCCCCCTAAGCCCGCTGCAAATTTCCCAAAGCCAGAGACTCAGCAAACAGCCTCAAGCACCCAGGTTACTCCTCCAGCAGACACAAGCCCCACAGAGGCTCTACCAGCAGCTCCCAGTACCCCAGGGTCCACCCTTGCTACACCTAATGGACCAGAGACTGTGGCTTAGCCATGTGCTGCGACCAGACTGGCTGGAGCTCAACCCCAGAAATCCTGGAGCCGGCACTCACTTCGGCTGCTGGCAGAGATGCTTTCTGAATTACGTGGAGGGTGCTGAGACATCAGATAAAGAGCTATTAATGCCGCTGTTAGCCCAGCTGGGAGACCACTCTTACTCCCTTATATA
This sequence comes from Narcine bancroftii, assembly GCF_036971445.1. Lineage (NCBI taxonomy): Eukaryota > Metazoa > Chordata > Chondrichthyes > Torpediniformes > Narcinidae > Narcine > Narcine bancroftii. The sequence continues at coordinate 212,254,486 of NC_091473.1, forward strand.
GGATGCCAGGACCTACCAAGAGGCAATGAGCATTTTATAGAGGCATTACAGTAAGGGGCATAGTGAACTCCACGCCCGGTACAGACTCATGACCAGGTCACAACAAGTAGGGGAGTCTGCCCGAGACTTTATACTCTCTCTGAAAGACCTGGCGAGAGGCTGCAACTTTAAAGCAGTATCAGCTCTATGTGGAGGACTTTATTAGGGAAAGAATTGTTGTGGGCGTACAGTCCACTGAGATGAGACATTGATTGCTGGAGAAAGGAATGGTGGGGCTAGATAAGGCAGAGACTATTGCAGAAGCTTTAGAAAGCACCAGGAAAGAATTGGAGCAGTACTCACAGGACCCTGGGGCTTGGACAAACATCACACTGCTGGACTCTCTAGCCCCATGAAAAGAAAAGTATGCTGCCTCACAGGAAGTCACAGCAGCAGCAGCACCTTGAGGGTCCAAAGTGCTTTTTCTGTGGACAAAGAAAGCACCCCAGAGCCCTCTGCCCTGCCAGAGAAAATGTCTGTTCCAACTGTGGAAAATGTGGGCATTATGCAAAAGTCTGCAGAAGTCCCAAGGTCACAACCAAGGCCCATTCTCATGCTAATGAGAGGCAGGAAAGCTCTTCTTTCTCCAAAGACCAACAGAAGAAGAAGAAGAAGAAGAATGCCATGTGCAGCCGGCCATCTTGGACAAATGCTACAAAGCAGAGGACACAGTCTTCAGGAGATGAATATGATGCCAAGTACTATCGGATGGAAGGACACTCCAGACTTACTTCTCTACACGTGAATCAGGCGATTCATCTATTTGTCGCCACGGTGTGCATCAAAATTAATGATGCGAGGGTAAATTGCTTAATAGATAGTGGAAGCACTGAAAGTTTTATTGACCAGGGATTAGTCAACCATCTTGCCCTCCCCACATGCCCGAGTGAGCACCAGATCCTGTTAGCAGCCAGCAGCCTTGTGGCTGAGGTAAAACAGTTTTGCAGGGTTACTCTAGAAATCCAGGGCACAAAATACGAAAGGTTAAAATTACTAGTACTCCCTCACCTCTGTGTCCTGGTACTATTGGGGTTAGATTTTCAGTGCCAGTTAGAAAGCATTACAATAGTGCACAACGGGCCTCACCCCCCACTACGCCTTACAAAGAAACAACACGGCAGCCTGTCTGTCCTGAACATAGAACCCCCTCCGCTGTTCACACACCTGACCCCAGAATGCACACCAATAGCCACAAAGAGCAGGAGGTACAGTCTGAGGGACAGAGCCTTCATTAGGACAGAGGTCCTCAGGCTACTACAGGAGGGCATCATAGAGCAGACCACCAGCCCCTGGAGAGCCCAGGTGGTTGTAGTAAAGTCAGGAGAAAAACTGCACATGGTAGTGGATTACAGCCAGACAATCAACAAATTTACAAAACTAGATGCCTACCCCCTGCCACGCATAGCAGACATGGTCAACAACATTGCGCAGTATAAAGTGTTCTCCACCATAGACCTGAAGGCAGCATACCACCAACTACCCATTAGAAACAGTGATCGCATTTACACGGCATTTGAGGCAGATGGCAGGCTGTATCAATTTTCTGCGACTTCCCTTCGGTGTCACTAATGGAGTGTCCCAATTTCAGAGAGAAATGGACCGAATAGTAGATGAGTTCCAACTGAAAGGGGTGTTCCCCTACTTAGACAATGTGACAATCTGTGGCCACGCTCAGGAGGATCATGAAACGAATTTAAAACGCTTCTTCCAGGCAGCCGAGGAAAGGAACCTAACGTACAACTGGGACAAATGCGTCTTTAGCGCCAGGAAGATGCCAATCCTGGGCTACATAGTGCAGAATGGGGAAATCAGCCCAGACCCAGCCTGTATGCACCCTCTCCTAGACCTCTCAGTGCCACACATGCTAAAAGCACTCTAAAGGTGTTTGGGGCTGTTCACTTACTACGCCCAATGGGTCTCCAACTATGCCGACAGGGCCCGCCCACTTATAAAAACCTCAGTTTTCCCATTGTGCCCAGCAGCCACCAGAGCATTCAGGGACATTAGGGACCATATCGCTAAAGCTACCAATCGGTCCATAGATGAGTCGATCCCATTTCAAGTAGTAACGGATGCATCCAATGTGGCTCTGGTAGCCACCCTAAACCAAGATGGACGACTGGTGGCTTTTTTCTCATGAACCCTACAGGGTCAGAAGTAAGATACTTAGCAGTAGAGAAGGAGGCCCTAACCATTGTAGAAGCAGTAAGGCACTGGCAACATTATCTGGGGTGCAAACACTTCACCCTTGTCACGGACCAACAGTCTGTGGCTTTTATGTTCGATAACCAGAACAGGGGGAGAATTAAGAATGACAAAATCCAACGCTGGCGGATAGAATTTTCTACATTTAACTACAACATTCTATACCGGCCCGGGAGACTCAACAAGCCCCCGGACACGCTGTCCAGAGGCACTTGTGCCATCCTTAACCACACAACCCAGTTGCAGAACTTACACAATGACCTGGGCCACCCGGGAGTCGCTAGACTGTTTCACTTCATTAAAACCCAAAACCTCCCATTTTCGGTAGAGGAAATGAGGTCAGTGAACAAGAGCTGCCCCATCTGTGTGGAATGCAAACCACAATTTTACCGGCCAGACAAAGCCACCCTGAGAAAAGCTACCAAATCTTTTGAGCGCCTCAGCCTCGATTTTAAAGCCCCGCTCCCATCCAATAATAGAAATGTCTATTTCCTAAACATAATAGATGAATATTCCCGTTTCCCCTTCGCAATCCCGTGTTCTGATGTATCAGCAGCCACTGTTATAAAATGCCTCCAACCCATCTTCAGCATATTTGGGTACCTGAACTACTTACACACAGACAGGGGAGCTGTATTCATGAGCACGGAAGTACAGCAGTACTTGCACGAGAGAGGGATTGCTACCAGCCAAACTTCATTACAATCCCAGGGGGAATGAACAAGTCAAAATGGAAAATGCCACTATCTTGACTTTAAAAGCAAAAGACCTGCCTGTTACTAGATGGCAAGAAGTGTTGCCAGAAGCTCTACACTCTATACTTTATTTGTTGTGTACTGCCACTAACATGACCCCACATGACCGTATCTTTTCTTTCACAAGAAAAGCCACGACGGGCACAGTGCTTCCGAAATGGATGATGACACCGGGGCCTGTTCTCCTCCGGAAGCACTGCAGACCCCACAAAGTGGACCTGCTGGTGGATCAAGTGGAGTTGAGGCACGTGAACCCTCAGTACACCTTCGTCACATTCCCAGATGGAAGAGAAGACTCGGAGGCCACCAGGAATCTTGCGCCTGCCAGATGTGTGAACTACGTGGAGGAAACACAGATATCTATGGATCAACAAGGAGCAGTCACTAGAACAGTTGTCCATCGAGTCACCCCAAGAACTATACCACCCACCCCAGAAATCAGGACCCTGGGTACACCCGCCCCACAAAATATCACCACCCTAGACAATGGCAGGACCTAATCCCATACAAGAGGATCCCCAGCCCACACGGCCACATGGCCATCTAGTACTTCCCACTCCCACACCTCCACCAAGAATGGCCAAAAGCAGACCACACTCCACACCCCTATACCACTACCGAAGAGGTCCAGAAGGCAATGGAAGCCATGAAAAATTTTGGACTTACAAACAAAGGAAGGAGGATGGGGGGGAATTAACAATTTTTAAAGGGGGGGTGAATGTGGTGATATGTAATTACACCACTAGGTCACCAGGGGTCATCCTGGTGACCTTGTATATAAAGTAGTCCAGAGCTACAGTCTAGCCTTCCAGGTTTATCTTGCAGAGAGACAAGACCTCATAGTGTACATATTAGTTTATTAAAGCTGTCTTATACTCGCACTGCTGTTGTGGTTATTGTTAGTACAGCCCTCTGTTTCTGACTACCTGAAGAAGAAGAAGAGCTTTCCCACCCCTTATTTGCATGAGAAAGGGCTTTGGCTGGAGCCTTGGGGTTTCTGCAGACTTTCGCACAATGTCCTCTCTTTCCACATTTTTCTCTAGCTGGGCAGAGAGCTCTGGGGTGCTTGCATTCACTACAAAAAAGGCACGGAGCGCTCCAGTGGGGATACTACTGCTACGTGCTGCCCCTGAGCACTCGTATTCCTCTTCTTGTGAGGGTCTAATGAGTTCAGCAGTGTATGCTCTTCCAGTTCTCTCCTAGAGTCCTCCAGACCCTCCGCAATAGACTCTGCCTCTTCCAGCCTGACTATCCCTTTTTCCAGTAGGCTTTGTCTGATCTCGGTAGATCTGACGCTCGCTACAATCCTGTCCTTTATGAGGTCATCTGCATGCTCTTGGGCTGATACTGCTTTAAAAGTACACACCCTTGCTAGGTCTTTCAGGGAGAGGATGAAATCTCTAACAGACTCTCCTGCTTGCTGTGACCTGGTCATGAGCCTGTATCTGGAGTGGAGCTTGTTGTGCCCTTCATTATAATGTCTCTGTAAGGTTCTCATAGCCTCTTGGTAGGACTAAGCACCCTGTATAATGGAGTACGGGCAATCCCCCAGCTGAGCTAGCAGTAGCATTAACATCTCTTCCTTGGATGCCCCATCAACCCCCACAAAATTTAAAAAACACTTCTGCCACCGGCCGAAGTGTGTGCTTGCTCCAGGGGTTCTGGGGTCCAATTCCAGCCTGTCTGGCCTTATCACCTGGCTGAACCTAAGCATCTGATTCAGTGGCTGTGGGGATGCATACCAAGCCTGATCCCTTCCCCATGTGGCCACTCGGTCCTGGGGAGGCATGTGCACCCTCTGGGGAATTGGGATTAGCTGGTGGTGTCTCAGGGGCAGCAACCCATCCACATGGTCCTGGCAGTAGATCATGATCAGGAGGGCGACTTGCCGTACACTTTCTGCCCGTGCTTGTCGAATCCTTGGTTATAAATCAGGAACCCGGGGGGGTTGCATGGCCGGTCCCAGTTCCAATGAATTAACTAACAGGTGGGGCTCTTGGCCGCTCTTTACCTGCTCCATGATACTTCTGTCCCCCCTCATAGTCCATGGTCGCCAGATGAATCCCTCTCTCCCCCGCGATTTTGGTGCCGCAGCTCTCCATCTGGTCCGTACTCGGTTGCACGTGCGTGGGAGCCATCTCTGTTTCCAGGTCCTTAGATCGGGTTCGGTGGAGTTGGGAGTGTGGGCAAGGCCAGAAATAGCTTAAAGTTTTCAAAAAAAATTCACTCTTTTGTAAGTTTAATTTGTTTCCAGAAAACTGACCAAATTGATGGAGTAAAGTTAAAATAGCAGAAATTAGAATCAGATACAAATAGCAAAAGGTCATCAACGTAAAGAGAGACATTGTGAACTGATCCTCCCCTATTTATTCCAGAAATATCCTAAGATTCTCTAAAGCAGTGTTTCCCAAACTGGGTTCCACGGAAAGGCCCAGGGGTTCTGGGGAAAAAATGACAGGGATCTATCTGTTTCTTTTTACCTTTAATTCCATTTGCTTCATGGGTGGAGGGGTGAGACACAAGATGGCTGCCACGGGGATTCGGGGGAGAGACGTGTGTCCCTCCACTGATGCTCACCTTGGCCACTCATTTGCGCAATACCCGCTCCACTGCTCCAATTGGCGCCCAGGCTCATCCTGTCTGTCAAAGGGTCCGGCGGCGGGGTCCTGCACCAATTAGCAGGCAGAATGATGGGGAGGGGGCATGGATTGTAAAGTCTCTTCCCCTCACCCGTGCAGCCAATCACCGGGATGCCACGCCATTGTGACATTGGCGGGCAGACTGGCTCAGTAGGGGTTAAAGTCCAGAAGCTCCTCCCCATCTAATCCACAGCGCTCACTCCCCATGTGTGATGAGCACGGCAGGAGTTCTTGAGCTCAGTTCCCCCCACCCCCCATCCCCACCCCCACTTGTGTGATGTGCTCCATTTCTCATTGACTGACTGTGCAAACCGTGCCACTGGAGCTAACCTGGTTCGACAAGATGAGGGAGCAGCTGAAAGGGTAGGTAGAGGGGAAACCCATTCATTGGCCTGACTCACCTAATTGCAACAACTTGGATCCAGCGCTTCGCTTCTCGTTAAAGCAAGTGATGCTGCACTGCGATGGTTTGCCTCCTTGCACAGTGATGGGCTGTATGTGCTGGAGCCACCACCAGTACAGATGGGCTGTCCTGCTCCTGCTCCGGGGTCCAGCTCCACATGGGTAGGGGGAGAGGCTTCCCCTAGGAGCTGGACACTTGATTTGGAAAATTAAAAAGCGAATGACAGATGAGGAAAAGACGGCCACAAGAGCCCAGTGACTGTGGTTTTGGGCTTGACGAGGAGTTGAGTGGATGCTGCCTTGACCTGCCCTGGACCCGAAAGAACAAAGAAGTTATTGAGAACCACACAAGCCTGACAACGCTGGAATCTTAGGCAAAGAATTGGTGGAGGAAGTCCGCAGGTCAGACAGCACCCGTGGGGAGAAATGGTCAGTTGTTGAACTCGAAGCAGAACGGCAAGGGGCAACTGGAGTTTGGGTGGGGGGATCCCTTGATCTTGGCTCATATCTTTTCAAGCAAAAACACATCCCACAGCTCTTGATGCTAGTGCTGCAGGTGGGTTGGGGGGCCACAATAACTCATTTTGGAGGGGGGGTATGGCCGATCAATGCTCTCTCCCCCCCACCTCCATGATGCTGACCCTGTGTATATACTAGGTCTTTTACACTAATTGACGAATGGGGTTCCACGATTTCCAAGTGCTCCTCGAAAGGGTTCTGTGAGCCAAAAGGTTTGGGAAGCCCTGCACTTTTCTAAAACTAAATTGAACAACAAAGGGCTAAGAGGACAAGCCCGTCTGGTCCCTCAATAGAGTTCAAAAGGTTTAGATTGCAAAGTGTTAGTCAGGAGATGAGTGCAGTAACAATCCATGAAATAAACGTGGGACCAAAATGAAACCTTTCTAATATTGCAAATAAATATTCCCATTCAACTCTATCAAAGGCCTTTTCAGCATCTAAAAAGATAACACATTCCGAGGAAGAGACAGAAGGGGAATATATAATTTTCAATAAATGGCAAATATTAAAATGTGAATAACAGTTTTTAATAAAGCCTATTTGGTCCTCTGAAATAATAGGAGGAAAAATATCTTTCAATCTATGGGCCAAAATTTTAGAAAAAATGTTAACATAGATATTTAGAAAATAAATTGATAAATCTTTATTCTTTTTTGGAATGACGGAAATCACAAAAAGTGGTTGGCAAGTTCCTGGACTTTAGAGTCAGAAAATACAGGACATAAATCGGGTACCAACAGGTTGGAAAAATGTTTTATAAAACTCGACAGAAAAGCTGTCAGGGCCTGATGCTTTGCCAAATTGTAATGAGTTAATCATTATTAACTCTCCCTGCGAAATAGGTTTTTCTCACTGTGATTGTGCTTCTAAAGAGGAGGTATTGTCAAACAGTCTATAAAATATGTCATAGGAGTTTGATTGGTAATTGCAGTCCTTTCAACATTAGCCTTTTTTCCCCCTATTTTTGCCATATACAAAATAATTTGTCCTCTAATACAAGCCTTAAAAGAATCCCAGACAATTAAGTTAGAAACCTCTGCGGAAGAATGGTTATCAAAGGAAAAATACAATTTGTTCCTTCATAAATTTTAAAAAATCTGAAGAGAGTAAAAGCGCCGTGTCTAACAGATTGAGGTAAATCAGGAAAGCTCAGTGATAAAACCACAGGATCATCTGAAATTACAATAGATTCATATTTATATGCATGAATTAACAAAATCAGTAAGAAAATAATCAATCCGTGAATACGAATGATGGGCACTAGAAAAAAAAGTATTCCTTATCATTAGGATGGAGAAAACACCATACATCTAAAACACCACACTTTAGCAAGAAAAAATGAATGAATAAGGCAGACTTAATTAATGTCGCTGTTTCAGAAGACAAACAGTCTAACCCAGTGGTTCTCAACCTTTTTCTTTCCACTCACATCCCACTTTAAGTATTCCCTATGCCATAGGATGTGATTAGTAAGGGATTGCTTACAGTGGGATGTGGGTGGAAAGAAAATGCTTGAAAACCACTATTTTAATCATCCCTAATTGTCTCATATGTGCACAGTTTCATAACTCCAAAGGAAATGGGCCAATGACAATTTTTCTCAAGCAAAATATTTCAGTAATAATTGGGTCAAAAGCAGTGGTTCTCAACTTTCCCTTTCCACTCACATCCCATCTTAAGCATTCCCTTACTAATCACAGAGCACAGATGGCATAGGGATTACTTAAAATGGATGTGAGTGGAAAGAAAAAGATTGAGAGCCACTGGTCTAACCAACAGTTGAAGTTTCTGCCCATTACCAGAGAATAAAAGTACAGTAAAGAAGAAATGTTCAAAAAAACTCGGGTCATCAACATTAGGACCATAAAAATTAGCAAAAACAATCCTATTATATAATTTTCCATAAACAAGAAAATGACTATTGGTGTCAGAGACAACATTGTGATGAACAAAGGGAATAAATTGGTCAAATAAAATTGAAAACCCTCTGTCATAGAAGATGCCTGAAAGTGCTGTCCCTTTGTGAGAGATAATAGAATATAGGAAGTAAAGCTAGTATGAATGAAATAAGGAATACGACACTAGACTAGAGGAAGTTAAGTAAGTGCTGAGTAGGGACGAATTCCGATAAGAATGTGAGGAAGGGTTACGCAAGTATAATAGAATAAGGGTCTTATAGTGATAGACAGAATTAGCAAGTTCTGCATATAATTTAGAAAGTCTGGGGGTTGAGATGTGTGAATAAGGACAAAGGCAGATTCATGAATAAGGACAATGACATGATAGGACCAAGACAGGATACCCCATGGTCTTTCAAGTTTACGAAACTGCATGTAGGCAGACAGAATTTTACCAAATGCCAAACCAAACCAGGAGGCAGAAGAATGTTAGGGGGGGAGGGTACCTCTACACTGAAATGAACTGTATAAAAGTTGAGGCACCCAACTTTGCACTGTTGTACAATAAATGTTCTTTGTTCTCAATTTTTGTCTCGAGCGAAATCTGTGAAGGTACTTCTGTTTCTCACAAATGGGGGCTCGTCCGGGATCCCACTCCCTCCACTGACAGAGTGCCCGACGACGGGGGTAGGTGCACCCCGGCTGATTCAGCTGGACTCCTGGATGACGGGTGACTGGTCAGTGGATGAAGCGAGTGATATTCGAGAAGAGGCATTGAGAACAAACGATGGGAGAACGTTAAGGAAGCGCACTAGGAATAGCTACTGGATCCAGGTAAGAGGAATTTTATTTACCTGCTAGTATGGGAGGAGTAAGTAGCAAGGGAAACAGTCCTAAAGAAGGATGGGAAGATCAGATACCTAAATACATTCCGTTAGGATTGATGTTATCTGATTGGGGTGCGGGGAAAACCCGTGGGAAAGATAAACAGACCATGGTTAGTTATTGCTGTCAGGAATGGGTTAAAAATCCGATAAAAGTGAGTTCAGTATATTGGCCAAAGTTCGGATCCGACGAGGAGTGGATGTGTCAGGCATTGAACATCTGGCTCTACCAAAATCAAGGAGGTAATACGGAGAGCAGAGAATATGCAGCCTGTTGGCTCAGTGGATCGTTTGATCAAATGATTTTGAGCAAAAAGGAATGTGAGAACAAGAAGGATGAGGAACCTACTGCCCCTGAAATACAAGGATGGGATGTGTTACATTCCTTTCCTCCACCTTATGTTCCCCCTGTGCTGGCTCCTATCTCCCCCCTCTCACCTACGCTTTACCCTCTTTACCTTCCCCTCCTCCTCCACAGTTAGAGAAAGAAGAAGAAAGTAGGGGTGGTATGATGACCTGCTCACAGAGTACAAGATTACCGCCTCAATTGACACGAGAGGGAGGAGACTTTGATTATGAGGGTCATTCAGAACAGTGTGAGACCCTTCGGAGGGAAGGGCAGAACCCTTTGATTTGTCTCCCGGAGGGCAGGAACCTAAACATCAAAGAGGAGGGGATAAGCCAGAAATTAACTGGATGAGACCTTTATGAGAGGTTCCCTTGGGAGGGGGATGTGGAGGGTCTCGGGTTCGTAAATGTGCCTCTGACTAATACAGAAGTGTGCAATTTTAAGAAGGAAATTACCTCCCTGATAGAAGACCCTCAGGGATGTGCAGAACAATTAGATCAATTTTTGGGACGGAATATATATACCTGGGATGAATTAATATCGATCTTTAAGGCTCTATTCACTTTGGATGAGCATGGAATGATTCGCCAGGTAGGGATTAGAGTCTAGGATAGGGAACACCAAGGGGGACCAGAGGCGATACCTGGGGAACTTAAATTCCCCCTGGTAAACCCGAATTGGGATAAGATTACTAATGATGGTCGCACACGAATGGAGGAGTATAGGATGAATCTAATAAAATGAATGAAGGAGTCTGTTCCAAAAGGACAGAACTTTAAGAAGGCATTTGAGGTTCCCCAAGATCCTGAGGAGACCCCCTCTGCATTTCTGAATAGATTGCGTGCGGCCATTCAGCAATATGGGGGGTTGGATATAGAATCCCCAGCAGGTGAACAGTTGGTATTGACGGGCTTTGTTACTAATTCAGCCCCAGATATCAGGAAGAAATTACAAAAGACAGATAATTGGCATGAACAGGGAATAACACAGCTTTTACAGATCGCATAAAGGGCATACGTCCAGAGGTCTGAAGATAAACAGAAAGGAAAGGCTAAGATTTTGATGCAGGCTGTCAAGGAAGTTGTGGAGGGACAGCAGGGAAATGTTAGGAGCTGTGTGCCAGCTTCTGGACGTTGGGAGGAGCGCCAGGAGTGGGGAAGTAGAGACCAGAGCAGAGGCAGGGGTAGAGGAGAATTCCAGGGACGATGACCATTCCCGGGACCTCGTAGAGACCCTGGTAGAAATTGGGAAACAGGAGCATTAGTTTGCTATTATTGTAAAAAGGAGGGACACTTTAAGAGGGAATGCCCAATGCAGCCAGGGAGACGCAATCTTACGCATTGATGGAGGCAGATTATGAATAGGGGGGGGTCACGGTTCTCAGTCAATACACACCGTGGGGCTGCACGGAGAACCATTGGTAAATTTAAGCATAGGACCCCACAGTGACAAGATGACCTTTTTAGTAGATTCTGGGGCAGCCCGGTCTAGTATTTTACAATGGCCTGAGGGTGTTAAAACAGAAGGGACAGTGATGATTTCGGGAATGGGAGGAAGAGATTTTACGGTCCCTATACTAAAGAATGTAAGGATACAAATGGGAGAAAAGATAATAACAGAGGATATTTTACTAGTTCCCCAAGCTGGAGTTTCCTTGTTGGGACGGGATTTACAGGACCAATTGGCTATCGGTATCAGACCACAGGGATCAGGTATCGGGGTTCAATTTTATGTACTAAAAGAGGAGGATCGGGAACTAATAAATCCTAGAGTGTGGGCAAAAAGAGGCAATAGAGGAGGGTTAGATGTTCCTCCCCTGCAAGATACTTTAAAAGACCCTGACCAAGTAATTAGACGAAAACAGTATCCAATTCCAATGGCTGGCCAAAAGGGGCTGCAGCCAGTAATTGACCAATTGGTGAAAGATGGTATACTCGAACCTTGTATATCACCTTTTAATAACCCAATTTTACCTGTCCAAAAACCAGACGGTACCTATCGAATAGTGCAGGACTTGAGGGAGCTGAACAAAATTATTCTCACCCATCACCCGGTTGTACCTAACCCCTATATGTTAATGGGTAAAATTGATCCCCATAGTAAGTGGTTTAGTGTAATTGACCTCAAAGATGCCTTCTGGACCTGTCCGTTGGCAATAGACAGTAGGGACATGTTTGTATTTGAGTGGGAGAATCCTTTTACAAGACGGAAAAATCAATACCAGTGGACGATCCTTCCCCAGGGTTTTACAGAATCACCAAATTTGTTTGGCCAAGTTTTAGAACAGGTACTAGATGAGGCCCCTCGGAGAGAGAATTGTAAATTAATACAATATATTGATGATTTATTAATCACAGGAAAAATGTATGATGTGGTTAAACAATACACTGTTGAATTTCTGAATTTCCTAGGGAATAAGGGTCTTAGAGTGAGCGAATCAAAGTTACAATTTGTTAAATCTGAAGTTAAATATTTAGGCCATCTGGTTAGTCAAGGAATTAGGAAGATAAGTCCAGAGAGAACATGTGGTATTCTGCAGATCTCGCCTCCAAAGGGTGCTCAAGAACTTAGGAAATTCCTTGGTTTAGTGGGATACTGTAGAATTTGGATTGAGAATTATTCTAGCCTGGTCAAATTTCTTTACGATAAACTTGTGACTCTAGGGGGCGAAACTGTTGTCTGGATGGAGGAGGAGATTAAAGATGTTACCTTGGTGAAACAGCGTCTTATTAGTGCCCCAGTTTTGGCTTTACCCGACCTAAGTAAGCCATTTGACCTATATACCAATGCGAAAGATGGTGTGGCCATGGGAGTATTAACGCAAGAGAGGGCAGGCTTTAAACTACCAGTTGCCTTTCTGTCAAAAATTTTAGATCCTGTTTGTCGTGGTTGGCCAGAATGTGTGCAAGCAATTGCAGCCACTGCTATTTTAGTTGAAGAAGGATGAAAGATTACGAATGGTGCCCCGATGTCAGTTCATACCCCTCACACAGTCCGCACCATTCTCTTACAATGTGCCGGAAGGTGCTTACTGATTCTAGAATTTTAAAGTATGAACCGAATCTCATGGATAGGGATAATTTGACACTGATTATAAACAAAGAACAGAATCCAGCCACCTTCTTGGTTTCTCCAGATTCTGATACTGTCCCCAATGATTTAGAGCATGTATGTTTAGAAGTGATCGATTTACAGACAAAAATTAGAGATGATTTAAGTGATGAACCTTTACGGGAGGGTGAAAGATGGTTTATTGATGGATCTTCCTGCTGCATTGACGGCATTCATTATAGTGGGTATAGTGTAGTGAATGGGAATGAAGGAGGTGTGATTGAAGCCAGTCGGCTTCCCGGTCATTGGTCGGCACAATCCTGTGAATTATATGCCCTCTGTAGAGCTCTCCAGGGTTTAGAGGGAAAGGTGGGCACAATCTATACTGACTCACAGTATGCTTTTGGTGTAGTGCACACCTTTGGAAAGATTTGGAAAGAGTGGGGAATGATAACTGGGAAAGGACAAAAGTTGATCCATGAAAACTTAATTGTTCAATCCTTAGATTCTCTTATGTTACCTGAGGAGATAGCTGTAGTTCATGTACAGGGCCATCAATGTATTGACAGTCCTGAAGCACAGGGGAACAGACGGGCAGATGAAGCTGCCAAACAGGCTGCACACACAGAAAAAATAGACATGCAGCTGTTACTCCCCACCCCACATGAGGTTCAAAAAACTCCCATCTTTTCACGGGAAGAGGAGGTTTATATGAAAGACCAGGGAATGCGTCAAACTGCCGATGGGTTGTGGTGGACGGCAGAGGGATGCCAAGTACTGAACAAAGCCTTGGCTCGTCAGATTATTGATCAGCTCTACCAGCAGACACATTGGGGAACACAGGCACTTGTTGATGCTTTGGTACAGTCCTTTAATTGCTCAGGAATATACACCATAGCCAAGCAAAGTACTCGGGGGTGCCCAATCTGTCAGTGAGTGAATAAGAAAGTCATGCACCAGGTAATGCCTGGTGGTCCTGATATAGCCGTACGCCCATTTCAATGAATACAAATTGACTTCACGGAATTACCTAAGATAGGGGTTTATAAATAGCTCCTGGTGACGGTTAATCATTTTACTCGATGGATTGAGGCTTTCCCGACCCCTAATGATCGTGCTAGCACCGTTATCCGGATATTACTAGAGTCTGTTATTCCACATTATGGCATTATTCAAACCATTGACTCAGATCGAGGTACACATTTTACCTCGCAAGTACTCCAGGGTGTGTGTAAAATCCTGGGAACAGATTGGCAGTTACATACCCCTTGGTACCTCCAGAGTTCAGGCCGTGTTGAACGGATGAATCAGACCCTGAAAAATCAACTCACTCGACTTCATGAAGAAACTGGCCTCTCCTGGATTAAATGCTTACCCTTAGCTTTAATCAGGACTCGCACAGCTCCTCGTAAGGACCTTGCTGTCTCACCATATGAAATGATGTTTGGTCTTCCTTACATGGGATTCCACACTGATACCCCTACCCCTGAGGCTAATGACCAGTACATATCTAAATATTTACAGGGACTTTCTACTTCTCTATATTACTTAAGACAGAAGAGTTTATTAGCTCAAAACCCACCCCTGGACTACCCTATTCATTCTGTGAAACCTGGTGATTGGGTATATGTAAAAGCGTGGCAAGACCATAAACTAAAACCGATATGGGACGGCCCTTATTGTGTACTTCTGATTACAGACACTGCAATGCGAACAAAAGAAAAGGGGTGGATTCACATACAACGCATTAAACAAACTAATCCATGGACTAAAGACGTTGATAATATACCCTCCACCTGGCATGCAGTCTCGCATCTTTCTGCTCTGAAAGTTATGCTACGCTGGGAAAAAGTGCTGTAATGTTATTTTTATTATTTGCTGTATTGTTTTTCTGCTGGTTCCCAATGTTTGGGAAACCACCCAATTATACACAATGTATTAAGTCCTCCTGGAATAGGGGCAGCAGAGGTGATAATTACTTTGAGTAATCGACAAGTTTACCTTTAGAATGCAGACAGGGCACAGGTATAGAGTGTATTCATAGTGGAGTACATTATTTAGTATGGTTTAATTTAGGATCCCAACATGGACCAGGGAAACAGAACTGCCCGAGGGGAGTGGATTGGATTTGCATCCCGGCCTCTACAGATATTAAAGAGATGAGTGCTAAAAATATGGTACAAAGAAGATGATGGGAAAATGATAGGTAGAACATTAGTCAGGGCTATACCTGGAGTAGGGATAAAGGAGGTGTATATGCTAATGCTCGCAGACAAGCTGCTACTCACAGGTTAGGTAACAATAAATGCCCCCCCGCCCCCAACTTGGCATCTTGTAAATCATCCTTTGGGTCACGAATACATTCGGAAGGCTAAAGGCTATCACTATAAGGGGGATTCCAGTTGTAAACGGCTCAAGGTGTTCCAGGATACCACAGCTGTTTGTCATTTAAACCATTTAATCAGACTCCAGGCAGTTTTGGAGATTATCACCAAACAGACAGCGACGGCCTTGGATTTATTGCCTGAAGAACAACAACAGATACGAGCTACAGCTTATCAAAACCGCCTGGCTCTCGATTACTTGTTGGCTGCTGAGGGCGGCGTTTGTGGAAGATCGATTGATGACAATGGTCACAATGGTCAGGAGGTTGAACTTTTTACTGGTGACTGGAGGTGGATACACACAGCCCTTATAGACTTCCCTGCCTAATGACTTGTGTGCAGTGTTTAATTCAACAGACCTTTTGTCAGATCCCTACAACCCAAAGGATGTATGTTTCCCAAACTCCGTCTGATGATGCTGAGATTGCAGTTCATTTGCTGACTCGCTGGGAAAAAGACCAAGCTTCCAGTTGAGAATTTACTAAGCGTAGCTAAAGAAAAAGTGGGGATTGTGAGAGATAATAGAATATAGGAAGTAAAGCTAGTATGAATGAAATAAGGAATACGAGACTAGACTAGAGGAAGTTAAGTAAGTGCTGAGTAGGGACGAATTCCGATAAGAATGTGAGGAAGGGTTACGCAAGTATAATAGAATAAGGGTCTTATAGTGATAGACAGAATTAGCAAGTTCTGCATATAGAATTAGTAAGTCCTCAGGGGGTAAGATGTGTGAATAAGGACAAAGGCAAATTCATGAATAAGGACAATGACATGATGGGACCCAGACAGGATACCCCATGGTCTTTCAAGTTTACAGATAGGCAGACAGAATTACCAAATGCCAAACAAATCCAGGAGGCAGCAGAAGAATGTTAGGGGGGAGGGTACCTCTTTCTTCTTTGGCTTGGCTTCGCGGACGAAGATTTATGGAGGGGGTAAAAGTCCACATCAGCTGCAGGCTCGTTTGTGGCTGACAAGTCCGATGCGGGACAGGCAGACACGGTTGCAGCGGCTGCAGGGGAAAATTGGTTGGTTGGGGTTGGGTGTTGGGTTTTTCCTCCTTTGCCTTTTGTCAGTGAGGTGGGCTCTGCGGTCTTCTTCAAAGGAGGTTGCTGCCCGCCAAACTGTGAGGCGCCAAGATGCACGGTTTGAGGCGATATCAGCCCACTGGCGGTGGTCAATGTGGCAGGCACCAAGAGATTTCTTTAGGCAGTCCTTGTACCTTTTCTTTGGTGCACCTCTGTCACGGTGGCCAGTGGAGAGCTCGTCATATAACACGATCTTGGGAAGGCGATGGTCCTCCATTCTGGAGACGTGACCCATCCAGCGCAGCTGGATCTTCAGCAGCGTGGACTCGATGCTGTCGACCTCTGCCATCTCGAGTACTTCGACGTTAGGGATGAAAGCGCTCCAATGGATGTTGAGGATGGAGCGGAGACAACGCTGGTGGAAGCGTTCTAGGAGCCGTAGGTGATGCCGGTAGAGGACCCATTATTCGGAGCCGAACAGGAGTGTGGGTATGACAATGGCTCTGTATACGCTTATCTTTGTGAGGTTTTTCAGTTGGTTGTTTTTCCAGACTCTTTTGTGTAGTCTTCCAAAGGCGCTATTTGCCTTGGCGAGTCTGTTGTCTATCTCATTGTCGATCCTTGCATCTGATGAAATGGTGCAGCCGAGATAGGTAAACTGGTTGACCATTTTGAGTTTTGTGTGGGGGGGCTGGTAGTCATGGTGGGGAGCTGGCTGATGGAGGACCTCAGTTTTCTTCAGGCTGACTTCCAGGCCAAACATTTTGGCAGTTTCCGCAAAGCAGGACGTCAAGCGCTGAAGAGCTGGCTCTGAATGGGCAACTAAAGCGGCATCGTCTGCAAAGAGTAGTTCACGGACAAGTTTCTCTTGTGTCTTGGTGTGAGCTTGCAGGCGCCTCAGATTGAAGAGACTGCCATCCGTGCGGTACCGGATGTAAACAGCGTCTTCATTGTTGGGGTCTTTCATGGCTTGGTTCAGCATCATGCTGAAGAAGATTGAAAAGAGGGTTGGTGCGAGAACACAGCCTTGCTTCACACCATTGTTAATGGAGAAGGGTTCAGAGAGCTCATTGCTGTATCTGACCCGACCTTGTTGATTTTCGTGCAGTTGGATAATCATGTTGAGGAACTTTGGGGGACATCCGATGCGCTCTAGTATTTGCCAAAGCCCTTTCCTGCTCACGGTGTCGAAGGCTTTGGTGAGGTCAACAAAGGTGATGTAGAGTCCTTTGTTTTGTTCTCTGCACTTTTCTTGGAGCTGTCTGAGGGCAAAGACCATGTCAGTAGTTCCTCTGTTTGCGCGAAAGCCGCACTGTGATTCTGGGAGATTATTCTCGGCGACACTAGGTATTATTCTATTTAGTAGAATCCTAGCGAAGATTTTGCCTGCAATGGAGAGCAACGTGATTCCCCTGTAGTTTGAGCAGTCTGATTTCTCGCCTTTGTTTTTGTACAGGGTGATAATGGTGGCATCACGAAGATCCTGAGGCAGTTTTCCTTGGTCCCAACAAAGCTTGAAAAACTCATGCAGTTTGGCATGCAGAGTTTTGCCGCCAGCCTTCCAGACCTCTGGGGGGATTCCATCCATACCTGCTGCTTTGCCACTTTTCAGTTGTTCGATTGCCTTATATGTCTCATCCAGGGTGAGGACCTCATCCAGCTCTAGCCTTAGGGGCTATTGAGGGAGCTGGAGCAGGGCGGAATCTTGGACTGAGGAGTTGGCACTGAAAAGAGATTGGAAGTGTTCTGACCATCGGTTGAGGATGGAGATCTTGTCGCTGAGGAGGACTTTGCCATCTGAGCTGCGCAGCGGGCTTTGGACTTGGGGTGAGGGGCCGTACACAGCCTTTAGAGCCTCGTAGAAACCCCTGAAGTCGACAATGTCCGCGCTGAGCTGGGTTCGTTTGGCGAGGCTAGTCCACCACTCATTTTGGATCTCCCGGAGTTTGCGCTGAAGATGGCTGCATGCGCGACGGAAGGCTTGTTTCTTCTCTGGACAGGACGGCTTTGTAAGGTGAGCCTGGTGGGCAGCTCGCTTCTTTGCCAGCAGCTCCTGGATTTCCTGGCTATTTTCGTCAAACCAGTCCTTGTTTTTCCTGGAGGAGAAGCCCAGTACCTCTTCAGTGGATTGCAGTATGGTAGTCTTCAACTGATCCCAGAGGGTTTCAGGGGACGGGTCCGTGAGGCGGGTTGCATCGTCGAGCTTTGCTTTGAGGTTTGCCTGGAAGTTTCCTCTCGCTTCGTCTGACTGCAGGTTTCCAACATTGAATCTCTTTCTGGGGGCTTTACTGTTCCTGGGCTTTGGCTTAAAGTGAAGGTTGAGCTTGCAGTGAACCAGCCGGTGGTCAGTGTGGCATTCCGCGCTAGGCATGACCCTGGTGTGGTACCTCTACACTGAAATGAACTGTATAAAAGTTGGATGAGCCCCAGTATGTGTGTGTATTCCCAGGGTAAGGGGAAGCACCCAACTTTGCGCTGTTGTACAATAAATGTTCTTCTCAATTTTTGTCTCGAGTGAAATCTGTGAAGGTACTTCTGTTTCTCACACCTTCCAACCTCGAAAAAACGCGGTGTTATTCGAACTGATATGCATTTCTTGTAAAAATATAATGTCTGCTTTAAACTTTACAATGTGCATAAATATTTTATTGCACTTAAGAGGATGATTTAGACCACAGGTATTTCAACTTACAACAGTAATAGCTTCTCATATTAACTAAAATAAAGATATTTGAAAAGAAAATTCATAAACCAATTATTTGCCTGTGAGACTGGAAAAGTTCAACAGAAGAAGAAATGTCAGGGGACATAAATCACCAGAACAACTTCAAAAAAGAATCCAAAAGCAAATCCTCCATTTCCCCCACCCCCAATTCTTGCTTGAAGGCAACACTCCCTACCTAAATGTAGACTTCATTGAATCATCCAACTGAACTGAACTTGTTGTGACTAATGTCAGATTTGGACAGCTCCCCAGAAAATGGCCATTAGGGAGAGAGAAAAAAAATCACATGCTGAGCTATATATTTAGTTAACAGCATAAAATTTCAGTGTAACAGGCCAAATAAATTTAAAATATCTTAACATAATCCAGAAGAATAAAATAAAAATCAAACTCATAAGAATACCAAACCTTAACTCAAAGAGAGATACAAAATAAAATCTTATAATAAATGCAATATAAAAAAACCTGGAACATCCTTATTAGTCATACAAATAAGCACATTAACCTTAACCTGAGTCTCATACATCTTCTCAAACAAGATGTCCACAGAAAGAAGTTATTACTGATTTGCAGCTGTAGAACTGAAAGGTTGTATTGTGTCGAAAGAGTTCATTTTGGGGTACAGCAGACAAGCAAGCCCAGACACTGTGGGGTGCAACAATACTCCTGTGTCAAGAAGAATGCCCAGGGCATATTCAAAGCAGTACGTTGTTGGAGACACTACCTCACTGGCAGGCGCTTTACACTGCTGACGGACCAACGCGTGGTCTCCTTCATGTTTAGCAACACCCAGCGAAGTAAGATCAAGAATGACAAAATCGCCAGGTGGAGAATCGAGCTCTCCACCTTTAATTATGACATACTGTATCGGCCAGGTAAACTCAACGACCCGCCAGATGCACTCTCCAGGGGGACTTGCGCCAACATACAACTGGACAGGCTGCAGAAACTCCATGAGGAGCTCTGTCATCCAGGGGTCACTAGGTTCATGCACTTTGTCAAAGCTCGCAACCTGCCCTACAGGGTCGCGGAGATTCGCTCCATGACCCAAGCCTGCCCGGTATGCACTGAGTGCAAGCCCCACTTCTTCTGTCTGGAGAACATCCACATCATCAAAGCCACCCGCCCCTTTGAGTGTCTCAGCGTAGACTTCAAGGAGCCCCTACCGTCAACCAACTGTAACACCTACATCCTTATGGCCATTGACAAGTACTCCCGCTTCCTGTTCGGTGTGCCCTGCTCGGACATGACTGCCTCCTCAGTCATAGAGGCCCTGCACAGCATCTTCGCCATCTTCGGGTACCCCAATTACATCTACAGTGACAGGGGGTCCTCGTTTATGAGTGCAGAGCTGCGGCAGTACCTTCTGGAGAGTGGTATTGTTTCAAGCAGGACCACCAGCTATAACCCACGCGGTAATGGGCAAGTCGAAAGAGAGAATGCCACCGTCTGGAAAGCGGTTACGCTTGCCCTCCAGTCCAAAGGTCTCCCCATCTCTCACTGGCAGGATGTGCTCACTAGTGCCCTACACTCCATCAGCTCCCTCCTATGCACCATGACCATTGCCAACCCCCATGAGAGGATGTTCTCTTTCCGAGGAAATCCGAGTCCAGTCCTCTTACGATGCCACGTCCGGTACTCAAAGAACGACCCCTTGGTTGACTGAGTGACTCTGCTTCATGCAAACCTGCATTATGCCTACGTTAAGTATCCAGACGGACGGGAGGACACAGTCTCAGTAAGGGATCTTGCCCAAGCCGGATCAGGCGCAGCAGTACCTTTAACCCAACCTCCCCCTAGTCCTTCTCCCCTGATCATGTGCTTGAACAGAGGGACCAGCACCACCCCACCAGTTCAGGCCAGACTGTCGACAACGCCGTTGGGGAATTGAGTGAAGCAATGGCCGCACCCTACGGGCCTGCCAGCGCCACAACTCTAGCGACCCCAATCCTGGCACCACGCCTGTCACGCCAGATGGTCATGCCCCCTGACCGGTACAGCCCCTAAGCTCCATCCATCCTGGGGTCGGTTCTCAAAGAAGGGGTGAATGTGATAGTACAGATTCTATCACCAATCTGTATCTGTACAGATTGTAGTGTAGAATGACTGTGATTGGCTGAGAGTTTAGCCACGCCTACTGGCAGATTTTAAAGATTGCTCCTAGCCAGACCAGGTCATTCTAGACAGGTCGACCTACTTGTTATATGCTCCAGTCTTTTAGTTCATAAAAGCCTTTGTTTGGATCAACAAGTCTTTGGTTCTTTCAACGCACTCCACACTCAGCATAGTCATTCAGCTACATGAAGATCAGCATGGCCAAGCCAGACACAATGATGAACTCTCAGATCCCTTCCCAATAGGTACTGGTGTAAAGCAAGGGTGTGTCCTCGCACCAACTCTCTTCACCAGCGTGAAGCTCCGAAGGGCCACAAAAGACCTTGATGACTTGGACAGTGTCTACATCCGACACCGCACCGATGGCAGCCTGTTCAACCTGAGGTGACTACAGTCCCACACCAAGACATTGAAGCCACTCATTTGAGAGCTACTCTTTGCCGACGACGCTGCCCTTGTTGCCCGTACAGAGAACCTTGCAGCATATAACAACCTGCTTTAAGAAGGCTCCCAAGCTCTTTGGACTGGAAGTCAGCTTAAAGGAGACAGATGTTCTCCATCAGCCCACATCTCAGGCAGAGTGCCACCCTCCCCGCATTACCATTGGCGAGACTAAGCTGAAGGCAGTCCACCAGTTCAGCTACCTGGGGTGCATCATCTCACCAGATGGCGATAGATAATGTGGTTGACAACAGACAAAGACCTGGAGAGGTTCTCTGGTGCCTGGGTCTGTAGAAATATTTAGAATTAAATATTTCCCACCCAAAACAATGGGGAAAAAGAAGAAAAGACACTGGAAAAGAAAGGAGAAGACCTTACCTGCATGAAAGAACAGGGATCCGTAGTGGAGAAGAGTGACGGCCCTGCGGAGTCGCGGCCCCCCGACCGGTGGACTACAAACATGGCTCTCTGAGCCAAACAAAAGTGTGCAGTGCGCAATCTAAGGTGAAAGAAAACACTGATGAGTTGGGGGTTCAGTCGAGGAGCGGGCAACCACCACGCGACCAGCTGATGGATGCCCGACACCAGGGCTCTCAGCTGGAAGATGAGGAAAGTGGCAGGAGAGGAAGTGAAGAACCAGCTGAGAAAGAAAGTTGATGGGGTGAAAGGAAAGAGGAGCAGTAGCAGGAGGCTCAACAGATGAGCAGCTCAGAAGAAGAGGACCAACAGCAAGAGGCCAAGCAAGAAGAGACCCGACAAAGTGAGACAAGCAACTCATCAGAAAAATCAGAAGAGACACAGATACAAAGAAGAAAAGAAGAAGACACAAACACAGGTACAGGCACAGATGAAGAGGAAGAAGAAGACCAAGATCTTCACAGAGAGATAGAAGGTAAAACAGTTGGGCAGAATATAGATAAAGCTTTTTTTGAAGAACAAATGAGAGCATTAAAAGAATGGTTGTCATTAGAATTTAGTGCAATTAAAAGAAAAATGAAAAGAACAGAAGACAAAATGAAAAGATTAGAACTAGTCATGACAGAAATAGGGAAAAGAGTAGAAACTGTGGAAGAATGAGAAACGGCTGAAGAAATGGAAGAAAACAACTTAAGAGGAAAATTGGAAGAAAGTGATAAAAAAATTAAAGAGACACAAGAGTTGTTAGCTCAGAAAATTGATATGTTGGAAAATTATAGTAGGCGAAACAACATAAAAATAGTGGGCCTGAAGCAGGATGAAGAAGGCACAGACATGAAGGAATTTATAAAAGAATGGATCCCAATGGTCCTGGGAATGACAGAAATGCAGGAAGGAATGGAAATAGAAGGGGCACACAGAACACTAGCTCTGAAACCACAGATACATCAAAAACCAAGATCCATTTTAGTAAAATTTTTGAGATTTACGACAAGAGAAAATATACTGGAGCGGGCAAGGAATAAAATTAGAGAAGACAATAAACCATTGGAATACAAGGGTCAAAAAATATTTTTTTTACCCAGACATAAGTTTTGAACTCTTAAAGAAAAGGAAGGAGTTTAATACAGCAAAATTGATCCTATGGAATAAAGGTTATAAATTCATGTTAAGACATCCAGCTGTGCTTAAAATATTTATCCCCAGGGAGCAAAACAGACTGTTCTCGGATCTGGAGGAGGCACAAGAATTTGCAGAACGCTTGCAGGACTGAAGGAGAGATGAAGAGATGAAATAAGAATGATGAATGGCGATAAAGTATATATAAAGATCTAAAAACAATGTATATGTAAAGAACTTGTGAGAGATAATAGAATATAGGAAGTAAAGCTAGTATGAATGAAATAAGGAATACTAGACTAGACTAGAGGGAGTTAAGTAAGTGCTGAGTAGGGATGAATTCCGATAAGAGTGTGAGGAAGGGTTACACAAGTATAATAGAATAAGGGTCTTATAGTGATAGACAGAATTAGCAAGTTCTGCATATATTAGTAAGTCCTGGGGGTTGAGATGTGTGAATAAGGACAAAGGCAGATTCATGAATAAGGACAATGACATGATGGGACCCAGACAGGATACCCCATGGTCTTTCAAGTTTACAGAAACTGCACGTAGGCAGACAGAATTACCAAATGCCAAACCAATCCAGGAGGTAGAAGAATGTTAGCGGGGAGGGTACCTCTACACTGAAATGAACTGTATAAAAGTTGGGTGAGCCCCAGTATGTGTGTGTATTCCCAGGGTAAGGGGAAGCACCCAACTTTGCATTGTTGTACACTAAATGTTCTTTGTTCTCAATTTTTGTCTCAAGCGAAATCTGTGAAGGTACTTCTGTTTCTCACAAACTAAAGAGAGGGAAAGAGAAGGGAAGGAAGAAGTATTGGGAAAAAAAGGGAGAACTTTGTTATATGTGTAAAAAAAAGTGTTTTCGGGGGGGTTGGGGGGGGAGAGAATAACCGTCACTGGGAAATCAGTGTACAGAGTACAGCAATGGTGCATGGAAATGAATAAATGTATTCTATTGAAAAAATAACATATAATTTAAAAAATAAAGTCACATTATTTGAACAAATTTGGGAACTGTACATGGAACATAACAGAGAGGGCTTGCCTCGGACCTCCACCCCCTAAAATGATAAGAAGACAAAATGATTTGATCCAGTGTGTAAAAGTAGATGACACATTTTTCTTGTTTATTTTTCATTGTGTGGTGACATTGTTTAATGGTTTTATTGCATTGTATATGCTGAATATTTATTGGTTTTGGAGGGGGTGGGAAGGGGGTGTAATGGAGGATTTAGACCAGCTGATGCAAGAAGGGATGCAGTTGCATCAGAAGACACAATCTCAATTCCACTATGAGGCCCAGGATGCAGTTGAATAGGACATTATCTAAATTTACACTATGGGGCCCAGGGATGCATATGAATCAGTAGACATTATCCAACTTCCACCATGAGGTCAAGAGATGCAGTTGTCTTTTGTTGGTCGCAGACTGTCAGGAGACCTTGAAGATAATTAAATCATTTGTTCAAAGAGATAAGATCTGAAGTAAACAACTTTTGGGTAATATAAGCCACGGTCCCACTGCTGAAGTTTGAGACTCTCCAAGGGGTGGCAACATCTCTCAGCAAGAAGAAGAACTTCAAGAGTCCAGCTAACGTCCAGGTCGAGGAAGCTGCTACCAGCGCCCCGATAACCTATACAAGTGTGCAGTCGTTGCCTCGCTTCGGCAATTGGGACCAGTCCAGGCGTTGATAAGTATAATTGGGAAGGGCTTGCATATTGTAGTGTGAATTCAGCTTTAGATTTAGTAATAAAGCCTTGTATAAACTGAACTGCTCTCGGTGTGTGTGTGTCTATTTTCTTTCGGTAGCTCAAACACTGTGACCAATCTAAAACGAACAAAATGAGAGGTATAAGTTTACCCAAGACAGGGGGGAGGGAAGGTAGGGAGGAGAAAAGGGAGAAAATGCCACTCTGTATATTTAATGAGAAAGGTTTGTATATATTCTATTTGATATGGTTCAGTGTGAAAAATAAAAAATTATTTAAAAAAATTATTTCCCACCCTGCTCTCTTCAGAAGTTTGACATCACTCACCACCAGGTTCAAGGACAGTTTATTTCTCACCATCTTCAGATTCATGGACAAACCCTCAAATTACGTTGCCTTTGCCCCAAATCAACTGATCCTTCTGTAACTGCATTTTGCACTCGTACAGTGTATCTTGTTGTACTATGAACGAGATGTCTATTCATCTCCTCACTGAACAACCTGTCACTTCCAAGATCTCCCTTGGATGAACAGACAGGCAATGTTTCAGGTCGGACCCCTTCCTGAGACTGAGGGATGGGGGAAAGAGGAAAGACAGCAAACAGAAGGGCTGGGAAAGGGAAACTGCCAAATCTTTTACTTTTCTTTGAATGGGGTGCCACAGAAGTGGAAAACCCCACTTCTGCTGACACATTTCATGGGGTCACAAGTTGTCCAAGTCACAGGACCATCCCAGAATACTGGAGTTCTCTTCTTTCTCCCAATTTGTCTGGACCGTTCACATTCTGAGGTTGGTTTAGATCTGGAAGGAGATTAAATGAGACAGAAAACACCACAAAGTGATTGCGACTAATTTATTAATCACAGGAAAACATTTAACAAAAAGCAAAGTAACGAGCCTCTGGCCCTTCAGCCCATTGAGGACTCGAATTGAATGCTGGCTGGACAGTGGGGGTGGCAGAAGGGATGGGGATGGCTCTTCCTTTGCAAAGATGGTGCTGGTGGTGGGAGTTCAGTCACATCCCGGAGCCGGGGGAAGGGGTGGGGAAGAACGGAGCACCACACACACACACACACAGCTGGACACTGACTTCTCCAAACCCCACTGAGTGGAACTCACAAAAATCAAGTCGCTTGGGTAAAACAGGACAATCTGCAGATACTGGGGTCGAGGGCAGTCCACCAAAGTGCTGGAAAATCTCAGCCGGTCATGCAGCATCCACGGGCAGTAAAAGGCAGTCGACGATTCAGGTTGATGATGGCTGGATCACACAGCAGCTTTTGGACAGAGGCAAAGTGGAGAGAGGGCCACAATCTGGTGCCTTGGATTGACAGGATCCAAGAGACAGACATCATTCACAAGAAAATAGCCCTGACAAGGACAAATATGCTGACTAACAAAGTTGTTCAGACTCTCCGATCGTTATATGCAACAAAGGAAGGCTCTTTGTGCTAACACAACCAACACTGCCACCAAACACACAGCAGCGAGAAGAATAAACTTGGGGCTGAAAGACCACATTCTGGCAACACTTGCAAACTGCAGAGTTTCACAGTTGGAGTCACTCTGTATTGAGACCCTTGCAGGTAGACAGGCGAAAGGAAGGAGAGGTTGTCGGATACCATTTCTCATGGGAGCTTCCTTCACTTTTGTACAGCCAAATCTTGTCGATTGGTTTTTTAACTCCCACGTATATTAGTTTAACCAAACAAAAACTGTTTACCTCTTGGAAAAAGAATTCTGATTAAAAATAAAAGTTAACTGAATGCTCAAATTGAGTCTGTTAATGTTCTTGAAGTTTAACCTGGCAGCAATCCTTTCGTGTAAAACTTCCAGGGAGAGGTTGGACAATGCTGGATATAATTTATTCTAATGAAAGCATGCAGTATCTGTGACCTACACAAGAGATTTGATAGTTTTTTTTGTTTTGTAACTGTAAATTTTAAATGTATTTGGGTCACTTGGCAAAACACAAAAAAGGGATCTCCAGCAAAAGCAACTGGCAGAACAAACTTTGAAATAATTTTTTTACCTCTCTTTGTTACCTGTCTGTTTCCACTTGGTTATGTTTTTCACGTTATCTGGATGTGCTGGAGGCTCGTATTTCCTCAGTGCACAGAAAGCTGACCTCTCCGCTGTGTTAGCAGACTTGTTGCATGACTCTGTTGTCTTGTTCAAACAAAGCCCACTTTACAACCAAGCTCTGTGGATTTCATAAGCAGTGATGGAGGAAATTGGAACCTTTGCACATCTCCTGAGCACAGCAGATAACATTGCAAGGTTTGCTCACCAGGCAGGCATGGTGTGTGCATGATCTGCAATGAGGGCACTGGCACAGTCTGTAGCATTCTGGGATCCAAAAGTGGTCATACTGAGATTGCACGGAACTTTGATAAAGCAGCGATCGGTGTCCACAACCAAGGATATACAATGTCTTTCTCCAAGGAATAGCTACAAGACTGGCCTCCTCCCACTGATTGCAAATGGTTAGGGTCAACTCACTGAGATACCAAGTATCCAAGAAGAATGTCTAAGAACACAAGGGTACATTCCATCTGGTCCAGGAGACTTATCTACTCACTTCCCAGAGAGCCACGAGAGTTTGGTATGTAGCTAATAGCTTCCACAGTGAAGACTGATCCAAAATATTTCTTCAGTTTCTTGTCTCCCATTACAATTTCTCCAGCATTGTTTTCTATTGGTCTGATGTTTGCCTTTGTCTCTCTTTCACTCTTAAAACTTTTAATATCCTCTTTGATATTATTCGCTAACCTCCTCTCATAATTTATCTTTTCCATCCAAATCACCTTCTTAGTTGTCTTCTCCAAGTTTTTAGAAGTTTCCCACTAATTTTTGCTTCCTTATACGCCCTTTCTTTTGCTTTTCCTTTGGCTGTAACTTCCCTTGTCGGCCACATTTGTCTCATTTTTTCCATTCACAATTTTCTTTCTTTTCGGTATGTGTCTGTCCAGCACTTTCCGCATTTTGCGCATAAACTCCATTCGTGGCTGATCTGCTGTCTTCCCACTAGTGTGCTTTTCCAATGGACTTTGGCCAGCTCGTCCCTTGTGTGACTGTAATTTCCGTTACTCCACTGAAATACTGACATGCCCCCCCCTTTCAAATTTCACAGCAAACTCAGCCATATTGCAATCACTGCCTCCTGTGGGTTCCTTTGCCTTCAGCTCTCTAATCACCTCTGGCTCAGTCCACAGCACCCTATCCAGAACAGCCTGGGTGGGCTTATCAGCAGTTTTCTCCAAAAAACGACATGGTTGGCAGAGCGGTTAATGCAACGCCTTTACTGCGCCAGCGCTCTGGATCAGGATTCAAATCCCACAGTCGGGGGGCTTGGCAAGATGGCGTAGAGTCTCGACGTGTAATCTTGACCTCTCTGGCCAGACTTTTAAGAACCCATTTTTAATTTTTTGTTTTTAAGTTTAAACTTTTTAAAAACCTAGTTTAGAGTATCAAGGAACTGTTATGGCCATTAATGGTAAAAAGATTAAACTTCAAGTGCAGAAGAAATTACATTTTTGGAGTGTTGAAGATTTAAAGCCTCAAAAACCTGCTACAGCTTCAGATTTATTGCCTGTGGGAGCTGGAAAAAAAATGTCTACTACTCACCAAGAGAAGGATATCGCTGGAATTACTCATTCTCAGGAGGAAGGTGCGTGTTCCCAAGAAGTGAATTCTGATTCTGGCAGCCTGCCAACTTTAACAGAGAGAACTCGTAGGAAAATGACTCCATTGTTTGAAACCACTCAGGCAGTACTCCAACCTGAAGACCTTAAACTTGTCCGTGAGTTCTTGAAACAACTGCGATTTGTGGGGGGAGCTCGGCATCAACCTTCTGAGGAGGCCGGGGTGCCGTCGCTGGGAGTTCAAACTCGCAGTAAACCTGTTAAAAAATCTGTTGGAATGCCTGCTGTTGAGCTGCAGCAGGAGCTGCAGTTATCTGGTTCTGACACTATGTTAAAGAAAACAGGGTTGAGTCTTTCTGAATTACAATTTAACCTGTTAAGTACTGTTACTCAGCCAATATTGCAAGAATTGGCTCAAATGAAAGATAGTATGAGGTCAGAATTCACTACAGTGAATGCACGTGTGGAAGTAGTTTCTGAAGATTTAAAAAAATTTCAGTCTGCTTTTTTGGAATGTAAACAGCAAGTGGCCTCTAATACAGAAAAAGTGATGGAGGTGGAAAAATCTGTTAAAGAATTGCGAGAACGCGAAAAGGAGTTAGAGAGGAAGATAGATTATTTGGAGAATCAAGGTAGAAGGAACAATGTGAAGATTGTTGGTTTGCCAGAAGGTATGGAAGAACAAGATCCTCTTTGTTTTTTTACAGAATGGATCCCACAAATATTGGGGCAAGAATTTTTCTCTGGAGGCTTGGTATTGGAAAGAGCTCATAGAGCCTTCAGAAGAAGGCCTCTGCCTGGTCAATCACTGAGACCCGTTATATTGAATTATTTGGATAGAAAAACAATACTTCGTCTAGCAGTGCAAAATGTGAGACGACAAGCTCCGTTAATGATTCAGAATAGTAGAGTTTTTTTTTAATCCCGATTTGAGTCAAGAGGTTATTCAACGTCGGCGTTGATTTAATTCAGTTAAAGAAGTTTTGTGGCGTAAAGGCTATAAGTCTACTTTTCGCTATCCGGCAATGTTGAAGGTGTTTTGGGGAGACTTTCAATCTCGGTTTTTTTTGAGAATGAGCATGAAGCAATGATTTTTGATGATTCGTTGCCAGATGTACGAGGACAAAGACGTCGTCCACCATTGTCTCCTAAAGAAAAATCTAGTTGTTCTGGAAATGGAAGAAATGGAAGAAATGGGAATGGAAAGAGTCCAACTTCTCCTGAAATGGGTCCCCGAGTCTGGAATCTCTTGGATGAATAGAAGAACTTTCTTATTCTTACTTTATTTTTATGTCATTATGATAGTTTGTACCTAAAGAAATCTCTTGGTGCCTGCCACATTGACCACTGCCAGTGGGCTGATATCGCCTCAAACCGTGCATCTTGGCGCCTCACAGTTCAGCGGGCAGCAACCTCCTTTGAAGAAGACCGCAGAGCCCACCTCACTGACAAAAGGCAAAGGAGGAAAAACCCAACACCCAACCCCAACCAACCAATTTTCCCTTGCAACCGCTGCAACCGTGTCTGCCTGTCCCGCATCGGACTTGTCAGCCACAAACGAGCCTGCTGCTGACGTGGACATTTACCCCCTCCATAAATCTTCGTCTGCGAAGCCAAGCCAAAGAAGAATGATAGTTTGTTGTTATTCTTTGTTTGGCTGGGGAGGGAGAGATTTGCTTTATGTTCTATTAGTCATCAGCCACTGGTGGGTGATCCACACCCAAGATTGGTTTAGGGATTACTACCTTTTGGTAGTTTTTTGGGGTTTTTTTTTACTTCACCTTTTTTTATATTTTTTTCATTTTTATTTTACTTAGCCTTTAATTTGTGGTTTCTTTTTCTCCTATTGGAGGGCCTATTTACATTGTTTTGAGTTTTTATATATAGATATTATTAATTCTTAGTAATATTAGTAGATATGTCGAAGTTGAGGTTTGCTACTTTTAATGTTCGAGGTTTAAATATATCAATTTTTGTTTAGATGGAATGTAAATTTGTTACAGCAATATAATGTGCCTATATTAAAACATTTAATGAAGTTATGGACAAAGAAAAAGAAAATGATAGATATTAGTGGTGAATTGTTGGCCTTGACTCTGTTGTATAATAATCAACTTATTTCTTTCTCAATACATAATAGAAGTTTTATCACATTGGAGATTTAAAGGTGTGGAAAATTTGGGAGATTGTTTTAAAGAAGGTAAATTTTTTATCTTTTGATCAGATGAGGGACAGTTATGGTATTGATAAGAATTCTTTGTTTCTTTATTATCAAATTCAATCTTTGGTAAAGCATGTGTTTGGTAGAGATATGATTTGACCTGAAGGGTTATATTTCAGTTATGTATTAAATATTACAGGATATAAATTTCAACTTGCTTTTGTATATTTAGCATTATCTGTAGCGAAAAAATGTATTGCTAGTACGTGGAAAGATACGAATATGATTGATATTAATAGATGGCATAATGAGATGAAATATTTTTTAATAATGAAAAAAATCACATATGTTTTGCGTGATAATTATAGTTTTTCTATTAATAAGTGGTTGTTATATTCAGAATATTTACATTTTGATTTACATTCATTAGATCTTAATATGTATACTTAATTTTTCTTTATTTTTTATGGCTCTCCTTAGGAGAGTTGGCTGAAAGAGGGGGGTTCTCTTTTTTTTTCTTCTCTTTTTCTTTTTTTTCTATCTTTTTTCTTTTATATATATAAAATATATTGTTCATGTTTAAGTTTATTGTTATGTATGTTACTTATTATCTGTATTTTGAATGAATAAATAAAGTTTTTTTTTAAATCCCACAGTCCGAAAGGGGTTTATACGTTGTTCCCTTGTTTGCATGGGTTTTCCCAGGAGGGGACGCTCCAATTTCCTCCCACTGTTCAAAACATTGTAGGTTAATTGGGTGTAAGTTGGGCGTCACGGACTTGTGAGCCGAAATCGCCTGTTACCGTGCTGCATATCTAAAAAAATTAAAGGCATCCCACAAAATTTCCTCAGGTTCCAACCGACCTGACTTTCTCAATCTAATTTCATGTTAAAATCCCCCATAATTATCAACACGGTCCACTTCCAATTGTATTTTGCAATCCACATCCGGCCGCTGTTTGGGGGCCTGTATATATCTGCCATTACCGTTCCTTAACTCAACCCACAAAGACTCTACCTCATGATCCCATGTCCTTTCTTTCCAATGCAACTTGATTGAAAAAGTCACTGAGTGTGAGGACAATTTATCTGAACGCCCAGAGAACTGGAAATGGAGGCGAAGAAACTGTTGGCACAAATCAGTCTAAAGGGGGGTGATATTGTAGCCATAACATACACATTGTTACATGTTAGAGGTCATCAGGAATTAAATATCCAGGGGCATCAGGTATTTTGGAAGGATAGACAGGAAGATACAGGAGGTGGGGGTAACACTCTTGATTCAGGATGAGATCAGGGTGAGAGTGAGAGACGATATAGTGTCAGTGGAGCAGAATGTGGAATTGATCTGGAGAGAGATTAGGAATAATAAAGGGGAAAAAAAATCACTTATGGGGGTCATCCACAGGTCACCAAATAATAGCATTAGAGTGGAGCAGGCATTGGTCGAGCGTTTTATTGGACATTTTTAAAAAAAATTATTTTTCACACTATGAACCATATTAACCAGAATACACACAAACATTTCCCTCTTGAATATACACAGTGTCATTTTCTCCCCTTTTTCCCCCTCCCTTCCCTCCCTCCTTCCCACCCCCTCCCTACCCACTAAGCGTTCAACATATACATACAATAAGCCCATTAAACAATGTCATCACACAATAAAAATAAACAAGAAAATTGTGTCATCTACTTTTACACACTGGGTCAGTTCACTTCGTCTTCTTCTCATTCTGTCATTTTAGGAGGTGGAGGTCCGAGGCAAGCCCTCTCTGTTGTGTTCCATGTACGGTTCCCAAATTTGTTCGAATACTGTGACTTTATTTTTTTAATTATATGTTATTTTTTCCAATGGAATACATTTATTCATTTCCATGTACCATTGCTGTACTCTCAGACTCTCTTCTGATTTCCAGGTTGACATTATACATTTTTTTGCTACAGCTAAGGCTATCATAATAAATCTTTTTTTGCACTTCATCCAGTTTGAGGCCTAGTTCTTTACTTCTTATATTACTTAGAAGAAAAATCTCTGGATTTTTTGGTATGTTGCTTTTTGTGATTTTAATACCTGATTTAGATCTTTCCAAAACTTTTCCACTTTCTCACATGCGCAAATTGCATGTACTGTTGTTCCTGTTTCCTTCTTACAGCGAAAACATCTATCTGATACTATTGAGTCCCATTTATTTAACTTTTGGGGCATGATATATAGCCTGTGAAATCAATTATATTGTATCATGCGTAACCTCGTGTTTATTGTATTTCTCATAGCTTTTCCCATTTTTTATCTTTATGTTTAGATCTTGTTCCCACTTTTGTCTGGGTTTACACCTTATTTCATCATTCTCTTTCTCTTGCAGCTTGAGGTACATGTTTGTTATAAATCTTTTAATTATCATTGTGTCTGTAATCACATATTCAAAGCTGCTTCCTTCTGGTAGCCTCAGCCTCTTCCCAATTTGTCTTTTAAGTAGGTTTTCAGTTGGTGGTATGCAAACATTGTACCGTGAGTTATACCATATTTGTACTTCAACTGTTCAAATGTTAATAAATTATTTCCCAAAAAACAATTTTTCAATTCTTTTCATCCCTTTTCTCTCTCATTCTCTAAAGGAAAGATTGTCTATTGTGAAAGGGATTAGTTGATTTTGAGTCAATAATAATTTTGGTAGTTGGTAGTTTGTTTCTTTCCTTTCTACGTGAATCTTCTTCCAAATGTTGAGCAGATGGTGCAGTTCTGGTGAACTTCTATGTTGCACCAGTTTATCATCCCACTTATAAAGTACATGTTCTGGTACCTTCTCCCCTATTTGATCTCGCTCGAACCTGGTCCAATCTGGTTTTTCCCTTGTTTTATAAAAATCTGATAGATATCTTAATTGTGCTGCTCTATAATAATTCTTGAAGATTGGTAGCTGTAAGCCCCCTGTTACGTTTTATTGGACATTAAGGCAGCAACATGCTGTTAGGTCTGGAGGTAACAATTCCCATAATGTACTTGGGAGGTCAAGAATAAGGTAAAAATCCAGTTGCAGCCATTTTTATTTAATGTCCATCAAGGTACAGGTCAGACAGGGTCCATCCGTACCAGCCAGCCCAGCAAGTACAAAGGGGTAGTGACCCAGGAGATCTGAAGCAGTTTAGATGAGAAATACGATGAACAGGTGCAGCAGGTCGACTGGGGATTATACAAACACACAGCTGACTGGAGCTGCAAGGAAAACCCCAACGGTACAACAATCTGGACCTCAATTATTGACACCACCTGCAAACTGGAGGGACATCACCTTTTTTCCATCTCCAACCAGACAACATGAATGTCGACTTCAAATTTTCATTAACTCCCTTTTTGAGTCTCTCCTTTCCTGCAGCTCCCACCCCCTTCCCTCTCTTCTTCTGACAAAGAAAAACCCTCTGCCCCTCTCCCTGTCACTTCTCAGCTTCTTTATCCCCCTCCCCTCCCACCTCTATCCACCTACGACCTCTTACCAGTTCACCTGTGCTGCTCCCCCTGCCCTACCCCTCCCTCCTTTTTATTCAGGCAACTGTCTTTTTTCCACATTCCTGACAAAGGGCCCAGGTCCAAATTGTCGACTGCCTTTCCCCTCCTATGGCCGCTGTGTGTCCTGCTGTGTTTCTCCAGCACTATTGTGCATTTCATCTTATATTCCGTCCCGACCCTCTCCAACCAGGTGGCACCAATATCAACCTCCAGTTTCTGTTATCCTTGTTCCCTCTCCTCCAGCTCCCCACCCCCTTCACTTCCTTCTCCCATCAGAGAGCTACTCCCCCATCACTTCTCACCCTCTCTCTCTCTCTTCTACCCTCCCACCAGTAAGCCCATGCTCCCCTCCTTTCCCAAACCTTTTAAGGTGGGCGTCTGTCTCATTTTCACCGCTCCTGGGGAAGGGCTCAGGCCCGAAATGTCAACTGCCTTTTACTGTCGATGGAAGCTACGTAACCTTCTGGATTTCTCCAGCACTTGTGTCCTGCATTAGATCCCAGAATCTGTACATTGTCATCATCTGAAAATCCAGAGGTTGCAGCATCGAGTTTCAAACTTAATCAATTGCAAACACCAAACGATACTGACGTCTCCTGGCTGGTTTATGAACCGTCACAAAAGCCAGCCACGCAGGCACCAGGTCAGAGGTCACCAGTTACCTCAGGAGCAATGCACAAAATGCTGGAGCAACTCAGCAGGTCAGGCAGCATCTATGGAAGGCAACAGACAGCAGGAACCCCACACTCAGAAAAGCAGGGAAAAAGGGCAGAAGCCCAAATAATAGTGGGGAGAATGAGACAGGGAGGGGCTCAGGCTGCAAGGAAAATGCCCATCAACACAACAATCCTTAAACCTGTGGTCTCTGAAACATCGACCCTTCAGCCCACGTGTCTGTACTGAACAGGATGCCCAAATTAAACTACAACTGCTGCCTGCACATGATCCACTTCCCTCCATATTCATGGGTTTGTCAAGAACCAACTGCACCTGGGAGCCGTTCCAGGTGCTCACAAACCCTCTGAGTAAAATATTTGCCCCAAACATTTCCTTTAACCTTCCTCCCTCCTCTCACCTTGTGAAACTTTTACTGGAGAAAAAATATGGTGACTGTCCATCTTGAGCCTCCCTCTCCCTGTGTGAACTTGCTGGTGTCCCCACAGACTGGAGGGTTGAGTGAGCTTCTTCCCAACTTGGGAGCAGGTGAATGCTCTCCTAGTGCAATTACACTGCTGGCCCTGCAGAGGTTCAATGAGCGAATCCCTTTCTGTGGTGTACCCGAGGCCAGATTACAGAGAGAAGCCGTTCCAGCACAGGGAGCAGGTAAATGGTTTCTCCCCAGTGTGAATTCTGTGGTGGCTATGCAGAGAAGTCAAATGGGCAAATCCATTTCCGCACTTTCTGCAAGAGAATGGTCACTCCCAGTGTGAACTCTCTGGTGTGAACGCAAGCCGGAGGGATGAGAGAAATTCTTCCCACACAGAGAGCAGGTGAACGGTTTCTCCCCAGTGTGAACTCGCTGGTGTGCCTGCAGGCCGGAGGGCCGAGAGAACCCCTTCCCGCACAAGGAGCAGGTGAATGGTCTCTCCCCGGTGTGAACCCACTGGTGTGCCCGAAGGCTGGAGGGATGAGAGAATCCCTTCCCGCATAGAGAGCAGGTGAATGGTTTTTCCCCAGTATGAACCCGCTGATGTGATCGCAGGCCGAATTGCCGGGTGAACCCCTTTCCACACAGGGAGCAGTCGAATGGTTTCTCTCCGGTGTGAACCCGATGGTGGTCCTGCAGACCAGAACTCCGGGAGAAAGCCATCCCGCACAGGGAGCAGGTGAACGGTTTCTCCCCAGTGTGAACCCGCTGGTGTATCTGCAGGTGGGAGGGCTGAGAGAACCTCTTCCTGCACAGGGAGCAGGTGAACGGTCTCTCCCCGGTGTGAACTCTCTGGTGCCTAAGTAGGAGAGAGGTTCGAGTGAATCCCTTCCCACACGCACAGCATTTAAAGACTCTCTCCCCGGAGTGATTGTTCTGGTGTTGCAGGAGGCTGGAGGACTGGGCAAACCCCTTCCCACACACACGGCAGGTGAACAGACTCGCCCCAAGGGGAACACACCAGTGCTCCTCCAGGTCCTTGGAGGTTTGAAAGCTCTTCCCACAGTCAGAACAGGGGAATGGGCTCCCCCTAATGGGGACACACTGGTGATGCAGCAGTGGGTCAGAGCTGGCGAATTCCTCCTCACACTTGGAACAGGGGAATGTTCTCTCCCCACTGTGACCACAGGGATGTGTTTCCAGCAACTCCACAGAAAGCCCCGCCTCACCGCACACTTCACTTTGGAGTGTTTTATCTGCTGTATCACTGGTCACCTGACCCTCCATGATGACCAAATGCCTGAAGTCCAGTTCATGCACTCAACGGGTGCTCCACGTGCTCCTCATCTACCAATAAGGCTGGTTTATACCAGTCCCGAGGAATCCAGTTGGAGTGTCAGACCACAACGTGGTGTTGTCTGAAGTTTCTGCCTGGAAATTCTCTGTTCTTCACCCTGTGAAGAGAAGATGGTGAAGTGAGAGGGAGAAAGACATTCTCTGCAGCCAATGTTCCAGGACGATACACCCTGGAGGCATGGCCAGCAACACGACAAACCATGGAAGTGTCCCGAACTGCGAGGGGGATCACCACGGATAGGTAAACACATGGAGGGTGAAATTCAGCTCAGAGAGACAACGAACACTAGAGAGTAAGGAACTGATTATGAACACTGGATTTACTGTTGTACGGGCTCTAGTTCTGTGAACCACATTTTAATAAACACGTGATGATCTGAGGGATCGCGCAGGAATTATTTCTGATTTTCTACTTCCTCAGGAGTTTGCGGAGGAGCTAGTGGAGTTGTTCAAGTGAACCGGGTCGGACTTGAAGGGCCGACATGGCTTGTTTCCATGCTGTAAACAGTTATATGGTTATATGGTTATGCCAAAGGCTCATGGCAGCTTTTGTTTTGGAGGTCGATTACCGCATTATTACCCAGAATCCTCAACGGTGCAGAAACCGCTCTGTCGTAAACTGCATCCATACGTCACCATAAAGAGCAGGCAGGCGCCTGAATAACAGAAATGGTAGGGGGTGGAACACAGACCAACAGAAAACAGGCGATGATCACATGTGGGGAACGAGCTGCAAAATGGAGGAATGACACCTCACATTACTTCTTGGAATCTGTTATATGTGGATTGTGGAGGAATTCATGGTCTCTCTGTCTGGAACTTCGTGGATTGCAGGTGATCATGTGCCCTCCCTGTTTGAAACTTATTCAAAGGCCCCATCACCTGCCAATCAAAGTGGGAGTCCGGTCACCCATTAGTGCACACTGTCCACTGTCTCATTTAAATGACTCTAATGGTCATCATTCGCCAGATGCCCAGCTCAGAATGGTATAAAACATCGATTCACACATTTCTTCCTCTCTGCCTCATGCTCCAAGCCCCAGGCATTGCTCCACGCCAGGTTCTTACCGTGGATATCACTAGAAGAGTCATGAATAGGATGTGAAGCGCACTTAAGTTGAGCTGTAGTACTGCATAGATCAGTGTTGGTGCAGGGAATGTGTTTGAAAGTCCTTGTCTGTGAAATGTGTACATGTGCTGGAGTGTGGGGTAGGGTAAGCAGCCATTGGTATCAGAGTCTCTCCTACCCGATGCGCCTGCTGTACCTTTATAGTTTTGACTTGCACCTTTTAGAAGTTAGATGGTCACGGGTATCAGATTCCAACCAGGGTCTGATGTGAATGCCTATATAGTTGTTTAGGAGTAATTAAGTATTGTTTGACGTCTACCTCTTTTTGTCTCCTGTGTGTTCAGTAAAGGTGCCTTTAATTGTAACACTTGGTGTCCAGACTCATCTCTCTGTGAACCCACCGAACCTGATCCTTCCCAAACACAACAGGATTATCCAAACCAATGGCATTAACAGCAATTTCTCCATTTCTCCTCAGCTCCCTCCATCTTTCCCTGTTGTTCTCTCTCTTTTCCCTTTTCCATGTCTCAATTAGCCCTCCTTTCACACAGCCACCTCCACCCCCCCCCCCCCCACAATCAACGCTCACCTTTCCTTTCTCCTGTCCTCTTCTCCGTATCCAATGATCACCATTTGCCTTTTGCTCTGACTCTGTTCTCCCGCTGCCATTTCTTCCCTTCTCCCCAGCCTTTTAATTCAGGCACCTTCCTGCTCAGGTCTGGAAGAAGGGCTCAGGCCAGAAAATGTTGTTCCATACCTTTACACCGATGGACACCGAGAAACCTTCCGAGCTCCTCATGCACTTAGATGGAACCCACTTCTGCTGATACAGTTCTCATGGTTCAAAACTGTCCACGTCACTGCTTTCACATTCTGTTCAAACATTCCACCGGGATCTTGCCTAGTTCACAGGAATGTGATGATTCCTAAGTTGGTTTAGATACAGGAGGAGGTCAAATGAAACAAAGTGATTGCAATTAATTTAATAATCAGAGGAAAACTTTCACAAAAAACTCAGTAAAATGCAAAGCAACGTCCCCCTGGAGTTAAAGAAGATAACCTGCAGATGCTGGGGTCAAGGGCAGTTCACCAAAGTGCTGGAGAAACTCGACAGGTCACACAGCATCTACAGGAAGTAAAACCTGAACCACGTTATGGTGCTCCCTCCCCTCTCCTCCCTCCCCTCTCCTCCCTCCCCTCTCCTCCCTCCCCTCTCCTCCCTCCCCTCTCCTCCCTCCCCTCTCCTCCCTCCCCTCTCCTCCCTCCCCTCTCCTCCCTCCCCTCCCCTCCCTCTCCTCCCCTCCCTCTCCTCCCCTCCCTCTCCTCCCCTCCCTCCCCTCTCCTCCCTCCCCTCTCCTCCCTCTCCTCCCTCCCCTCCCTCCCCTCCCTCCCCTCTCCTCCCTCCCCTCTCCTCCCTCCCCTCTCCTCCCTTCCCTCTCCTCCCTTCCCTCTCCTCCCTTCCCTCTCCTCCTTTCCCTCTCCTCTCCATCCCCCTCCCTCTCCAACCCCTCCCCTCCCTTCCTTCTCCATCCCTTCAACCCCTTCCTTTCCCTCCACTCCCACACAAACCTGACAGATCCTTACCTCTCCCCTCACCATTTCCAATTAACCCCTTTTGTTGGTCTGAATTCCTCCCCCGGCCACCACTGTCTGAATGTTGACACGTTCTGACAGTTCCTGTTCCTGCCTCATCCTGCTTGTCCCTTGAAGAGGGGCTCAGGCCCCAAATGGATCTTTGTCTCCTACAGAGGCTGAAAAGACCGGCTAATTCCTCCAGCATTTCACTGTGTTTGCACGGCTTCATCTGTCAATCTGCTCATAGGGCGGGCCTAACGGCCACAGATGACACTGATTGGCCGGAGGGCGGGTGGTATGTGATGTCATTTCCTGTCTGCCCACCCGTCGCCATTTTGAAGCGGGGTCAATGCTCTTGGTGCTTCCTTCTCCATCAGGTTTCACTTTGCATCCGCCAACTTCCAGGTTTGTGTGTTCTTCCCCCGTCCTTCCCCACCACCTCACTCCGTCCTCACTCGGCTCCCGGACGTCACAGGATTCCCGCCGCCGCCGTCTTTGCACCCACACACAGCCATGCCCAAGGCTCCAGCTCTGGGGATCAGGAGGAGCACTAGCAGGGCTCCCCAGGGTCCTAAATAATCAGTGAGCTCAAAAGCACTGATTTGAAATGTTATCTTCTCAATCTGGAATCGGCCTCATATATCACCTGTCAAATTTAGTAGAACACAATATTCACCCTACTTTGCCTAAACATCGTTGCCTCTTCCGACTAAAGGGTCAGTTTGTGACCTTTTAAAGTAACAATTAAATTCTGGAATCCTCTTTCAAATGCTGACATATTGTAAGTAATGTGATCTTAAATTTATAAATTAAAATGTAGATATACAGCAGTGTAACAGGCCCACGAGCCAGTGCCGCACAATTACACCCAATTGACCTATATATGTGGTACCTTTTGAACGGTGGAAAGAAACTGGAGCACCCGAAGGAAACTGCCAGATGCGGTGAGAACATACAAGCTCCTTATATCAGCACCGGATTCGAACTCCAGTTGCTGGCACTTTAAAAGCATGCAAACCTCTACACTCACTGTGCTGCTGTTATGCTAACTGTACCGCCCTCTGTGATCTGCTAAGAAAATTACTCCAGATGAAGGGAACTATCCGATCTCCCCATTTTTCTCCAAGTGAAGTTTTCTTTTTTTAATTATTTACCTTTTTGAATCAACATGAAAGCATGAAATTCATCATTTACATAAAAGAAATATAATCTTATCATTTGATGTGATTTTGAGGAAGGAAAGAAAACAAGAAGAAAAAGAACCATCCACCCAGGGGTTAAAAAAAAGAAAAATAGTCAATAGAATTAAAGCAAGAAAAGAAAAAGAGAAAAAAGGTTTAATTGGATACATCAAACTCTTGCTAAGGGACAATTACCCTGGAATGCCAGGCGGTTCCTGGATGCAAGGGACTGGGGGTTGGGGGAGGGCATCGTTAAGAATCTACACCTTTGTGTTGAAGATATGGACTCCATATGTTTAGACATAGGATATTTTATCCTAAGGTTATAAGTAATTTTCTCCAGGAGAATTCAAGCATATATTTCTGGTTTCCAATGAGTCATTTCTCGATGGGAATCAAATTTCCAGGTAACTGCTATATGCTTCCTGGCCACTGCCAATGCGATCTTTACAAAATCTAATTGGTGTTTTGACAGCCTCATTTTATGTCTTACATTTCCCAGTATAAACAATTCCAGTATCTACAAATCAAATCTTTGTGATTTGACAGTATTATTAGTTCACCATATTTGGTTTTTAATTGATCAAATGACATTAATTGCCTCTGCTCATAACAATCCTCAATACACCTGATCCCTTTTTGGGTCAAGTGAAATTCTCCAATGAAATGATTCTCTGAAATAGAATCCCACAATTCCCTTGGTAATTTTAGCAAGAAATTTTCATCTACCTGTGGGATTTGTGTATCCCTTACATTTCAGAATCTGGTTCCAATATCTCAGTGGTTAGAGCCACTGGTTTTGTTCATTTCTTGCTGTGGCCTCATTTCTATGAGGGGTGCCGAACAAAGTGGTGACTCTCTGACTTCCTTACGGTAGACAAAGTTAAAGAATTTCATGTATGTAACATTCTAAATGTAGTGCTAAAATGACAATAATGTAACATTTACCTTTAAATCATAAATGTTGCTTCATTCCTTATGGTTCTTTATTTTAGCCAGATTAAATCTCCATCAGCTGTAATCTCTCACTTCTTTTAAACTGGAGATTTTGTCTAGATTTGTTTTGGCGTATGCAGTCTTCAACCCATTTTGAGAACCTGTCAGTTATACTAAACAATAGCATTTTTCTGCTACATGATCCTGTCAAATTTGGCATCTTGATATTGTGTTGTTCAACTTCAGTATAAACCAATGGTTTCTAATTTCATTCATCATCTTCTCCCTCCCATTGCAGAGTATTTCACTCCATGAGTTGCTCTGCAAATTTCCTGCATTAACGAGCTCGGTGCCACAATTTTCCCTGTTATAATTTATCTCCACAGGCCTACTGATTTATCCAGGGTGCACCCTTTGCTTTCCCAATCTTGCTTCTCACTCATTAGGCCCTTTCAAACTGCTGTGTAAAATGGAGTTAACCCGGCAATTTGCACGATTAGCACCCCAGTTCCCTCCTCCCTCAACACCATTCACAGCTCAAATCTGTCCTTCCAAGTGAAGCAACACTTCACTTGTGAAACTGAGGGGTTATTTACTGTATCCTGTGCTCCCATTGTGGTCACTACATCAGAGAGACGGAATGCAGAATGGGAGATCGCTACGTTGAGTACCTCGGCTCTACTAGCTGCTGTAGAGGGGATCTCTTAGAGGCCACCCATTTCAATTCACTGCTCCATCTCTTACTGACACCTCTTCTGCATTGGCAGACTGAGACCACCCGCAAATTGGGGGAACAACACCTCATATTCTGACTGGGGACCCTCCAACCTGATGGCATTAACAATAGGCCTTTTCAAACTGCTGTGTAAAATGGAGTTAACCAGGCAATTTGCATGGTTAGCGTCCCAGTTACGTGGCAGTTTGAAAGGGTCCAACTGGATCCAACCGGGTCCCTGACCTACCTTGTAGTTAATCAGGGAACCCAGTAAAACTTGGCTAGGTCTTATTCCATTGATGTGTGTGTGTCACCACAGCAGCCAGCATCTGAACATCCTTCCCGTTCAGCATTTGGACTTCTTAACTTCCGGCAGTACTTCCTTTGAGTGCATGATGTGTCATTCATCGCGTCATAGCAGGGGTGGGATTCCCTTGCAATTTAAAAGTTCCTGCACCTTTGCCCCAGTAATTGCACCCGGGTCCCAGGAGGCCTACCCAGGTGTTGCAATTTGAAAGGGGCTGTTGTTGTGACCTGTTGTGTTTTACCCTGCAGAGGTACCTGTTTTACTTCTAACAATGCTATTTGATTTGCCCAAGGCCAGAACTTCTACCAGTTATGAAATCTTTCAGCTGTGGTTTATGCAATCTTGCCAGGATGGTTATTACCAGTGGACACTGGATCAGGGCCACCTCAGTGTGCTGCACATTTTATCACTGCCAATTTGGATGGTAGTTTCATGGCCACAAGCAATTTCTAACAGGGTTTCTTCCTGGGGGACCTTCTCCGAGCCCATTTATGAACACCCCCCACCCCCCAGGTGTGTATCAGTGCAGATATTGGCAACTTTCCCTTCACCAGTCTGCATGCCTCTACCAACGCTAAGAGTTCAGCTTGTACACTTGCCAGAGAGGAATTATTTTTGCAACAATCCAGTTTTTCCAGGTGTCTGTTTGTTCAATTGCAAATCTGACTTTTCTCACCCCTGTCCTGAGAAAGTTAACCTGGGAGAGTTTGACCACTCAGGATGAGTTAAAGTGGAGATTTCAGAATGGGTTTCCCCCACCCCTCCTGTTACTGCAAGACACATTAATTTTTGGGTGAAACATCATTTGCCCTTACAAAAAATGTCCCCTCAGAAACAGAAAGTAGAGGATCATCACGAGGGCCCACCTCCCCGACCTGTTGGGACACATACTGGTCGTAGTTGATACTGTGGTTACCCTGAGTAGCTGCCGCCACCACTGCTTTGGCTTCAATCCCGATCCGAGCATTCGTCGTGCTCTCCTTGGCTGTACCAGTCATTGCTGTAGGCGCTCCTCTCGCTCTTCCAAAAGGCGCCACCTCTCCTTTGGTTGCCGTGACCACCTCTGCCATCTCCTGTCTACAGCATGGCATACCCAGATCTGGCAGCCGTCAGTGTTTTACAGTTCATGGCCTGCAGCGCCTCTTCCACATTGTCAAAAGTGACGATGTCGAAACTGCACGACGTAGCTGTCCTGCATTCCTTAAAGACAGATCTCTGTAATCTACCAGTACTTGGTTAACATTCGATGCCTCATTGCAAAGAACTTAAAAAATATTAATGAAAATTTAATAATTGTTCAGAGTTCTCAATGAATATGGAATTATGACTGTTGGAAAGGTTCTCAGTTTTTTTTTTAGACCTACAGTCTCTTCCGCCCCATGAGCCCGTGCCACCCAATTACAGCCAATTAACCTGCAGCCCCCATATGTTTTGAAGGGTGGCAGAAAACTGGATCACCCAGAGGAAACCTATAGAGACATGGGGGGAAA
Source organism: Narcine bancroftii (assembly GCF_036971445.1). Taxonomy (NCBI): domain Eukaryota; kingdom Metazoa; phylum Chordata; class Chondrichthyes; order Torpediniformes; family Narcinidae; genus Narcine; species Narcine bancroftii. Next base: position 212,298,199 of record NC_091473.1, read on the forward strand.
CGTAGAAACTCTTTCCAGGCTGCACCGGGGGGGATTGCACTGGCGCTGGAACAGTGAAGCACTAATGCTAGCTGTGGTGCTCTTCATGACTTCCATCTTGAATGTAGAAGCTGGACTAAATACTCCATATTTCACTGTCTGGCCTGGAACACGTGCCTTGTGTGCTCAGCAGTCCTTTATCATTGATTCCGACATGGCTGCAATTGGAGAGCATTCCGTGTGGCCCTTAAACTCAAAAATTACTATTTCCCATTTACTCTTTTTGTCCTTTTCTCTATTTCCTGTCGACCTCTTTTAATATAATCCCTTCTCTTGTTTTCTCATTCGTCATTTATTCTCTTATTCTTCACATTTCACATGATATATTACCCCACTTTTCATGCTAAAAATCCCTTAAATTTTAATGCATGTCTCTCAGCCGTTCATTCAACTCACTCCTGATGTTTAAATTCTCATTTCTACACTCACTGTCATTTGCACGAGACCACATCCGGAGCTGCCAGACTGTGTGGAGTCTCCTTCACAGCCTTATGGAAAAGGTGTGTGCTCACCTTATCCTGAATTGGCCAGTTATCTACTAGAGGAACCCCGCAGTCCAACAGCCTCCTTCCACGGTCTGGGGTGAAGAACCAATCAGCAGTTTACTCTCCTGAGGAATGAATGACTCGGACTTTAACCAATTTCCTTTATTCCAATAACTCTATGAAACTCCCATCTAAATAGTTTTAATCACAATTCAGTGAGACTTCAACTCCCCCCTCTTTACCAAGAGCATGGAGCCTCTATCCCCAAAATGTAAAAACAAAGGAGTCCTTCAACCTCCCCTAGAACATAATAGGGCTTGAACCTACTGTAGTAACAGTATTTACTTCGTCTCTGTAACTGTCAATGTTTCCGTGCCTTTCAAACCTTAGAACAAATTTTAGGACCACAACCTTGTTAAAAGTGGCACTTTATTTCTTCTGAAAAACTTGAGAACTCAGTTAATACAGGATGCGCTGCCATCGTGCAGCTGGTCCTGCAGTGAGTGAGTCTGCCCAAAGGCCAGTCACTTCTGCTTATATCCAGTTCTCTGCCCTTGATCTCAGCCAGTGGACAGGCTGGTTCCTGTCCATGTGTCTTTCTTCCCTCACTCTGGTAAACCACCATAGTGTAACTAGCCCAAAATTCCAATTTCACAATTTGCTTTATTATGGAAGATTCTCCTGCTTTGCATGCAGACAAATTAACAAAAAAAATCCTGCATTTAATAAATATGGTATAAAAAAAAACTTAAGGCTAGAAATATCGAGAAATCGAAGTTGTCATGTTCATTATTGTCATAACATTTGTACATATCTGATGTAAAGCGACTCAGCACAAATGGTGTTGGTTCGAAACTTACAGGAGAAATTGTTTCTGGGCATGTATGGATGAATGTTTAATACTGTCTCCAGAGTTCTCGTTGCATTCTGTTTCTCAGTTTTGTTTTGATAAGGTTCCTCTGAGAGAAAGTTCTTTCCACAGCCATCTTACTGAAAGGCAATGCCAAGTGTGATAGTTCGAAGTTGCCTATTTCATATGTCATGTTCACCTGCTGCATCCGTATGGTTGATGAAATTGTTCCATGTTCATCTCTGTTTGACCATGACATTAAAAGAAGTTTGTTCCACTGTTCTAACAGCCCAAGGTTTTCTCTTCTAGTTAACAGTGGCAAAAATGAGAGCTTAGGCAAAGGCGATCTTTTTGAACTGAGAATGATGGCGGGCTCAAATCAGCTAAAGATTCCAACAACTGGGCACTTGATGCGTGTTTTCTGCATCTGGTTCAATAACTCAATGAAGTAATCTCGGCATCTTGTCTTAATATCCTCTGCTACTGAGAGCATTCGATATTCATGTCTGCTAGCATAACCTAAAATTCAATCCCAAAATTAACTGCACCAATTGGAAGATGATTGGCTTGATTGTTGATATCATAAGCTAGTACCACTGTCCATGTATTAACAGTAGCTGGTCGCATCACCCATTCAATAATGGCACAATACAAGTCCATAAGTTTTTCAACCAATTTAATTGAACTACCTTTTTCAAGCTCGAACAGTTTGGTTTAGTATTGGCCGTAGAAATACAAGATAGGTCTTGTTTTTCAGTGCAAGGCACATCTGAAACTACAGCTTTGCATTGTAATTCCTTTCTGTATGTTTTACTAGTTGAAAGTGAAGTTTTAGTTCTTCATTCTGGTTCAAATGCGTTGAATGCCTGGTGCAATTGAAAGTCATCTTGTATCAGACAACTTCAAAATCTTCAGTGGCTCTTCGCCAACATTTATTCACGAATAGATAGCTTTGGCGAACAGAACTATGAGAGAAGCAGTTGTATGTTTCAGACAGCATAAATTCTACATTTTGAGACATAATTTAAGAGCATATGATGAACACAACTATATAAAATGGCAAATACACTTGATGTGAACAATGCATTTATGATAAATTACTAATGGGTGATAAATTACAGATATCTCCATTACTATCGCCTGACCTACGAATTTTTGAAGTTACGATGGTCAGAATCCGTACTTTCGAGGTTTTTTTTGAAAATTTTATTTATTAATCATGTCATACAATAAAAAATACAATAAGAAAGACATAATACATACATGATATTTTTATAAATGATACCTCTTGCAACCCCCTACCCTAACCCACCCAGCCCTCCCCACCTCCCTCTAAACTACCCTAAAAGAAAAAGAGAAGAGGAGATCACATAACATAAAACTTCAATTATTTGCAATGGTTTGGAGCCACACCATCAATGTGTGGGAAAAAGATTAATAATTCCAAATACGGACTCCAAGTTTTAACAAAAAAAGAATAATTATTATGTAAATTATATGTTATCTTTTCCAACAGAATACAAGATCTAATTTCCAAATGTCATTGCTGAGTACTCAAATTAGTCTAATTTTTCCAAGTAATTGCCAAACATTTTCTAGCCACAGCTAAAGCTAATCTCAAAAATGCAATTTGGAATTTATTTAGTTTTAACTCCAAAATTAATTTCTTAATATAACCCAATAAAAATACTAAAGGATCAAATGGAATTTTCAATTTAAAAATAGCTTCTAAAAGTTCCTAAAATCTAGCCCAAAAAGGTTTCACTGTCTCACATAACCAGGTAGAATGTAAAAAAAGAACCAACTTCCTTATGACATCTAAAGCACAAATCAGAAGAAATAAATTTTATATTTCCTTAATTTTTCTGGGGTTAAATGATAAAGAAAATTATAATGAACCAATTGGTACATTACATTTACAATTTTAATCATACTGTCCTCACATAGATTCATCCAATCATCCTGAGAAATAGATATGGACAATTTTTTTCCCATTTTAATTTAGATTTATAAACATCCAACATAAGCATTTTATTCTGCAAATTAAAGCATACATCTCAGATATAAATCTTTTCTTAACACCATCAGTAAGTAAAATTTCAAATTTAGATCTCCTGGGTAGTCATAACGTATGCCCCAAATTATCCAACAACAGGGCTTTAATTTGATAATTTAAAAAAAGTATTTGAAGATATTTCATATTTCTCTTTCATTCTTTGAAATGAAATAAAATATCCTGCTTCATAACAATCTTCTACTAATTTAATACCTTTCTGATCCCACAAGTTCAAAAGTTGATTATTAAGTGTAAAAGGAAAAACCTTATTCTGAAACAAAGGAGTTTTACCCAAAATTTTACCATGAGTACCAATAATTTCATTTTTTTACTCCATAATTCCATTGTGTTTCAACACATGCAAATAATAATTACTTAATAACTGAGAAATCCATATATAAATAAACTGATCCATCTTCTTCTCACTAATCTGAGATCATTCAATATTAGCCTGAATCAAAGGTTTATCCACTTCAAACATCCACTTCAAAAATTTCAACTGTGCCAATTCATAATAATTCTGAAAATTAGGAAGTTGCAAACCTCCTATTGCATTATTCCAAGTTAATTTCTGTAATGATACCCTGACTGTTTTACCTTTCCACAAAAGTCTCCTCACCAAAGCATTCAAATCGTTTAAAAAATTTTGAGGAATCTTGCAAGGAATAGATTGAAAAAGATTGAATCTGAGGAAAGATATTCATTTTGATACAATTAACACATCCTATTAACGTTATAGGTAAATCTTTCCACTGATTCAAATCATTTTTAATTTTAGATAGTAAAGGTAGGTAATTCAATTCATATAAATGATTATAATTGCTGCCTATCGTAATGCCTAAATACTTAATCCAATCCGACCACTTAAATTTGACAATAAGTCTGCAGAGAGAATAATCCATTTCAGCTAAAGGCATAATGTCACTCTTTTCCCAGTTAATTTTATAACCTGATACTTCACTGTACTGGTTCAATCTATTATGCAGACTCCCCAAAGGTTTCAACGGTTGTGTTAAATATATCAAAATGTCATCTGCAAACAAATTTATTTTATATTCATCAGCTTTCACATTAATACCTTTAATATTACTATTTTGTCTAATCATCTGAGCCAAAAGTTCAATAACCAGTGCAAATAGAGCTGGTGACAAAGGACAGCCCTGCCTAGTTGATCTGGATAACATAAAAGATGAAGATACCTGTCTATTTGTCATGACTAGCAGTGGGTCTTCTATATAAAGCCTTAATCCAACCAATAAAAAAAAGGCACAAAATTAAATTTCTCCAAAACTTTAAATAAAAACTCCATTCAACTCTATCAAAGGCCTTCTCTGCATCGAGCAAAGTTACCATTGGTTGGTCAGACTGCTCCCAAGAAATATTAATTAAAGAAATCAACTTCACAATATTATCTACTGAATATCAATTTTTAATAAAAACCCACTTAATCTACATGAATTAAATCTGGTAAATATTTAGCTAATTTATTAGCTAGAACCTTGGCAACAATTTTATAATTTACATTCAATAAGGAAATAGGTCTATAAGATCCTGCTTTTAATGGGTCCCTATTCTTCTTAATAACTAATAATTGCTTTCAAAAAAGGAATCCAGAAAAAAACAAATTTCCATTGCCTGTTTCAAGACATCCATCAATAAAGGAATTAATAAGTCTTGAAAAGTCTTTAGAAGTAAAACCATCATCTGGAGACTTCCCACTAGGTATAAATCGAAGTGCATCCATCACTTCTTTAACAGTAAAAAATGCATCTAAATCCTTGATATCCTTATCCTTCAAAAAGGTAACGGTAAATCAGATTTTAAAAATTATCAATTTTAGCTTCATCTTCCAACACCAGAAGCATACAATTTTTCATAAAATTTACAAAACTCATTATTAATTTCCTGAAGTTTATATGTAATCATTGAACCATGTCTAATAGCATTTATTGTTCTGGAAGCTTGCTCCATTTTTAACTGCCAAGCTAAAACTTTAAGCTCTCTCACCCAACTCATAATATTGCTGTTTAGTTCTCTGTAATAATTTCTCAAATTTATGTTTGTAACGAATTATAGCATAATTTCATATTAACTAATCATACTTTCTCGATTTCCGTAGAATTTCGTTGTAAATCCTTCTCCAAAATCTCTATCTCCTCCATTTTACTAACCTCAGCCATATGTTATTTCTTAATTTTAGCAGTGTAACTAATCATTTGTTCCCATAAATAAGCTTTGAAGGTATCCCAAATATCAACTGAGTGTAGCGGCAGCAACACCACTAATGAAAGAACACACAACCAGACGGGTTGAGCTCAGTGAGCAGAATTGATTTATTGCAGGCTGCTGCCCAGCCCGGACCCAGCTGAGAACCGCACTGGGCATCACGTGGTCCCCCAGCGTGAGCTTCTGAGCCCTGTGCTGAGAAGAAGGGGAAACCCCCGATGGCTCCATTTTGGCCGACTGCCCCGCCGCATGGATTACAAGCGGGGCCGGTTCGCCTGCCTAGTGGTGTGCCATCACATAGCCCTCCCCCCCCCAGAACTGGTGCCAATGTCCTTTTTAGCTGGGTGGCCTCGCTTCTTGGGCTGGGCCACAATCACTGGTTCAATGGGGTCGAGGTGCGCTGGCTTCAGCCTGTCCACAGTAAACAGTTCCCGCCTGCTGCCGATGTCCAGTGTGAACGTAGACCCTGAATGCTGAACAACCTTGTACAGCCCTTCATAAGGTCTCTGCAGAGGTACCATGGGTGGCCCCCGCCAAATAAAAATGAACTCTGCAGAAAGCACCTCGCTGGGGACGTGAGATGGCCGTGTGGCATGTCTGGGTGATGGTGGGGTGTGAAGGAGTCCAAGCGGGCCTGGAGGTGAGGAAGCAGCTCATGCGGTGACTGCTGGGGGTTGTGAGGTGCGTTGATGAACTCACCAGAAAGTGCCAGCAGTGCGCCATAGACCAGCTCAGCTGATGAGTCCTGCAGATCCTCCTTGGGCGTGGAGCAGATGCCCAGGAGCACCCAAGGCACTTCGTCCACCCAGTCAGGACCGGTGAGGTGGGCCTTGAGTGCTGACTTAAGGTGGTGGTGCAGACGCTCGACCGGCCCATTGGCCTGTAGGTGATAGGCTATGGTGTGGTGTAGCTCGATCCCCAACCTTTTGGCGAGCTGTGCCCAGAGCACAGGTGAACTGGGCAACCTGATCGCTAGTGAGGTGATTCGGAACGCCGAACCAGATGACTCAACCGTGCAACCGCTCGGAAGCAGGAGTCCGTGGAGGGGTCCGGCATCGGGATCACCTCAGATCAACGAGTGATGCAGTCCACCACCGTGAACAGGTAATGGTTGCCCCGGGAAACGGGTAAGGGCCTGACTATATCCACGTGATTGTGGCTGAACCGTTCCCTGACGTGCTCGAAGTCTTGCACAGGCACCCTGGTGTGCCTGTGTACCTTGGACATTTGGCATTGGGTGCATGTTCTGGCCCTGCCCGCGATCTGCTTCCACAGCCCGTGCCAGACGAACCGCTCTGCCATCATCTGGACTGTGGACATGATGGATGTGTGTGAAACGTCGTGGATGTGATGGAAGACTTGCCTGCGCCACTGCTGGGGAACCACTGGCCACGGGATGCCCATGGAGACATTGCACAAGACGGTGCTTCTGCCACTCAGAGTCAGGAGGTCTTGGAACCGCAGGCCTGTGATGGCTGTCCTGAAGGCTCACGTCTCCTCATCGGACTTCTGGTCCCGGGTAAGCTGGTTGAAGTCGAAGCCGGGTGTCAGCGCGCAGATGGCCGGTCACGAGAATGCATCGGCGACCACGTTGTCCTTCCCCGTCTTGTGCTGAATGTTGGTGGTAAACTCCGACACGAAGGAGAGGTGACGCTGCTGGCGGGCCGACCAGGGGTCCTTTCCCATTGCGAGTGCCTGAGTGAGAGGTTTGTGGTCAGTGAAGATGCTAAAAGTCCTCCCCTCCAAGAAATATCGGAAATGCCGCATCGCCAGGTACATGCCCAGTAACTCATGGTCAAAAGCGCTATACTTGCTCTCTGGTGGGCAGAGAAGCCGGCTGAAGGATGCCAGTGGCTTCCATTGTCCGTTCACCTGCTGCTCCAGGACGGAGCCGATGGCTGTGGCAGAGTGCCATATGCAGGTCGGTGTATGGGTGGGCAAGCATGGTAGCCTTCGCGAGGGCATCCTTGGTGGCCTCGAATGCACTGCAGGCCTCTGGGGTCCAGGTGAACATTTTGTGCTTGGCTGCGATGAGGGCGAATAGCAGCTGCATGATGCGCGCAGCTCCTGGGATGAATCGGTTGTAAAAGTTGACCATTCCTGTGAACTCCTGCAACCCCTTGAGATTGTCGGGATGTGGGAACTCCTTGATGACGGCAACCTTCGTAGCGGTGGGTGTGGCTCCCTCGGCTGTGATGGTATGACCCAGGAACTGCATGGGACTCTTTTCCAAACTGGCATTTGGCTGGGCTGATGGTGAGGCTGAAGTCGGCCAGCCAGGAGAAGAGGGTGCGCACGTGGGCCTTGTGTTGTGCCCGATCCCTGCTGGCAATGAGGATGTCGTCCAAGTAAATGAAGACAAAATCCAGGTCCCTGCCCACTGAGTCCATGAGGCGCTGGAAGGTCTGAGTGGCACTCTTGAGCCTGAATGGCATACAAAGGAATTCGAACAAACCGAAGGGGGTGATGATGGCTGTCTTGGGTATGTCCTCAGGGTGCACCGGGATTTGGTGATACCCGCACACCAGGTCAACCTTGGAGAAAACCCTCGCACCAAGCAGGTTGGCCGTAAAGTCCTAGATGTGAGGGATGGGGTAATGGTCAGGAACTGTCGCCTCGTTGAGCTGTCAATAGTCTCCACAGGGGCGCCAGCCGCTGGAGGCTTTCGGGGCCAGGTGGAGCGGCAAGGCCCACGGGCTGTCGGACCGTCGAATGATCCCCAGTTCCAACAGGTGTGAAAACTCCTTCACCACTTGGAGCTTGTCAGGCGGGAGCTGGCGTGCCTTGGCATGAACCGGTGGGCCCTGGGTGAGGATGTGGTGGAATAATCTGAGGCGCAGCAAAAGCAGCAGAGAACTGTGGGTTGAGGAGGGTCGGAAACTCATCAGGATTCGCTGGAACTAGTCTCTGGGCATGCTGAATGTACCTATCTGTGGCTGCTCTGTGTGGGAGGCATCAGGTGAATGGCCTGGAAAGTACGGGCGTCCACCAGGCGCCTACCCCGAATGTCTACCAGAAGCCCATGGGCGAGGAGGAAGTCGGCACCCAGGATGGCGGTCAGAAGGGACGAGATGGGGAACCTCCACGAGACCTTTCGTTGGCCAATCTGGAAGTGGACTGTCTTGTCTCCATATGTCCGGACCTCTGTTGCGTTGGCCATACGGAGGGGAGGTCCTCAAGTTCGGTTCCTGGACTCGATGGCCATGACCAGGATGACGCTGATCTGGGCCCCAGTGTCGACGAGGAACCTCCAGCGCTGACTGAGTCCCACAGGTAGAGGAGGCTCTGTCCTTGGCTAGCCGCCGCAGCCATTAACAGTGGCCGGCCTGCTCATTTCCCTGGAACGAGCAGGGCTGATGACACTTCTGAACCTTGGCTCCCCAGTGCTGGTAGTAGAAGCAGAGCCCTGGAGTGGATGGCGTGCCCCTGGTTATGCTCTTGGTGGCCCCTGAAGGGGCCAGATGCTCTACTGCAGCACTAGGAGCGGGCTTGGCATGGTCATGCTCATGCCTTGTGACCTGCTGGACCGCTGAGCCCTCCAGGAATCGCTCGAGCCATAGCCCTTGGGCCTTCTGAGCGACCTTCCTCGGGTCATTAAAGCTCTCTTGGGCCAATAATGGCTGGATGTCCTCGGGCAGATGGTAGAGGAAAATGCGCTCGAAGATTGGGCAGTTGGTGTGATCACCCATGAGTGTGAGCATCTCGTCCATCAGCTCCATCGGGGACCTGTCCCCCAGGGCGTCGAGGTACAGAATTCGAGCAGCACGCTGGTGCCTGGATAGTCCAAGGGATCTGGTGAGCACACTTGATGGTCTCGTATTTGTCTTCGACGGGTGGGTGCTGAACAAGGTGCAGCACGCGTTTGGCAGTGACCTGGTCCAGGGCGGCGACCACATGGTAGAATTTGGTCATGTCGGATGAAATCTGATGGACGTGAAACTGAGCCTCCACATGGCCAAACCAGGTCTCCAGCTCCTGATCCCAGAATTCAGGCAGCTTGATGACTGTAGCACTAATCCCAGGTTTGCTCATGATGGGTTCAAAGACGTTTGAACCAGTTGTAGTGGCAGCTACACTGCTACTGAAAGAACACGCAACCAGATGGGCTGAGCTCAGTGAGCAGAACTGATTTATTTCAGGCTGCTGGGCTGGACTTGTACTCCCAGCCCGGACCTGGCTGAGAACTGCGCTGGGGGGCACTAATGTCACCCGGGCGTCATGTAGTTCCCCAGCTCTGGCTTCTGAGCCCTGTGCTGAGAAGGGGAAACCCTCAATGGCGCCATTTTGGCCGGATGCCCCGCCGTGTGGATTACAAGCGGGGGTGGTTTGCCTGTCTAGTGGTGTGTATTTGAGCTATATTTGATCTCTTATAAATTTACAAAATTCAGGATTTTTCAACAATGAAGAATTAAATCTCCAACGATAAACATTCTCAATTCTCTCCAAACCTGTACACATAATTAATATCAAAGAATGATCACACAATATCCTACATATTCAGTCTTCAATACCCGACCTTGTAATTGTGCTGATACCAATAATAAATCTAGTCTAGAATAAGGGTAATGACAAAATTAAAAATCTTTCTCCATTTATCTACCAAATTCATATCTTTCATTAACGCCATTAACTGTTTAGCAATTTTAATTCTAATTACCGATTTTGGAGATTTATCTAATAATGGATCTAAACAACAATTAAAATCACCCCCTACCATATGCCTGATTTAAATTTTTTAAAAAGAGTCCAACATGAATTGCTCATCATTTGTGTTAGGAGTATAAATATTCATTGAAGTCCAATATTCAGAATTTTTTTTTACAACTAACAATTAAAAGCCTACCTAATGACTCCAATTTAAAAGCTAACTTTTTATTAATCAAACTAGTAATTCTCTTGCTTTAGAATTAAAAGAAGATGCTATAACTTGCCCAACCCAATCTCTTTTTAATATCTGATGTTCCTTATCAGTCAAATGTGTCTCTTGCAAAAAAGCGATATCAACCTTCAATTTTTTAATATATGCCAATGCTCTTTTTCTCTTAATTGGATTATTAAGCCCATTGACATTAAAAGTCATCAAGTCATATCTATAAACATCCCACCAGAAGTGTAAAGCACCAACAAAACCAAAGATCTCCTCAGAGAAAAGAAGAAATTGAAAAAACCCTCAAAAAAAAGTATCATAGGGATTCAAGGAGGAGTCTACGTGATGGAGTAGTGGCCGGTAGGAGAATACCAGCCCTCTCCAGAAAAGAAGGAAAAAAGTGAGGAAAAAACAAAGCCCCAGACACACAAATCACAACAAATAAAAAATAAAGGTGTGGAGAAAATGGTACCAAAGAAAGAGAAGCTAAAAATAATGGGAAGAAAAGAAGAAAGAAAGACGCCGGAAAGGAAAGGTGAAGGCCTTATCTGTACGAAGAAGCAGGGACCTGCCGTGGAAAGAGGACCCCACTCCCTGAGGTCAGTGGAGACCCTGCAGGGTCGCGACCCATTGAACGCAGGACTGCAAAGATGGCTCATGTAGCCAAACAGAGGTGCGCAATGAGCATGACAAAGACAACACCAATTGGAGGGGGGACCAGCTGAGAGAGACCCGATAGCAGGGCCCCCAGCTGGAAGATACAGAAAAGAGCGGGAGGGGTGAGAATGAAAAAAGGAAACCAGAGACACAACAGATAACCAGCCCAGAAGAAGAGGACCAACATCAAGGCACCATTAAAAAAATACCAACAAACTCAGACAAGCAGCTCAACAAGAAAGTCAGAAGAGACACAGATACAAGGAAGAGAAATAGAAAACACAAACCCAAGAGCAGACACAGAAGAAGAAGGAGAATACCAAGCTCTGCACAGAGAAATAGAAGGTAAAATGAATGGACAGTACATAGATTTTTAAAAATTTCAAGAACATATGAAAGCATTAAGAGAATGGATGACACGAGAATTTAGTGAAATAAAAAGATGAAAAGTACAGAAGAAAAAGTAGTAGAATAGAGCTAGTCATAACAGAAATAGGGAAAAGATTAGAAAATGTGGAAGAACGAGAAACAGCTGTAGAAATGGAAGTGAATGACTTAAAAAGAAAATTGGAAGAAAGTGATTAAAAAAAAGTTAAAGAAACACAGGAGTTGTTAGCTCAGAAGATGGATATAATGGAAAACTATGGTTGGAGAAACAATATAAAGATAGTGGGCCTTAAGGAAGATGAAGAATGCAAAGATATGAAAGAATTTATAAAAGAATGGATCCCCAAGGTCCTGGGAATGCCAGAAATTCAGGAAGGAATGGAAATAGAAAGGGCACACAGAACATTAGCCCTGAAACCACAGTCACAACAAAAACCAAGATCCATTTTAGTAAAATTCCTGAGATATACTACAAGAGAAAATATATTGGAGAAGGCAATGAAAAAAATGAGAGAAGACAAAAAACCACTGGAATACAAAGGTCAAAAAAAAATTCTACCCAGACATAAGTTTTGAGCTCCTGAAGAAGAGGAAGGAGTTTAACACAGCAAAATCGATCCTATGGCAGAAAGGCTATAAATTTATGTTAAGATATCCAGCGGTGCTTAAAATAGTTATCCCAGGGCAGCAAAACAGACTGTTCTCGGATCCGAAGAAAGCATGAGAATTTGCAGAACACCAGCAAGACAGAAAGAGAGATGTAACAAGACCAAAGAATGACGAAAAACTTCATATAAAGAAGAAAAAATAATGTATAAGTAAGAACTAAAGGAGGGAAAGAAAAGGGAAGAAAGGAAGGGGGGAAAAGAGGGTGAGCTTTGTTATATATGAAGATAAAAGTTTTCTGCAGGGGGTTGGGTGGGAGAGAATAACAGTCACTGCGAAATTAGTTGATCCTTGCGAGTGGGTTCGCAATCCAAATGGAGAGAGATGTTGTGGTTGCCCAACAAGGGGCAACTCAGAGGGGGGGGGGATTTGGGGTTAAGGGAATTTTAGATGTGGGAATAGTGGAAATATTTTATGTTTTAGAAGTGTTGTCTTACAGTGCATTCAAAAAAAGAAAACAAATGGATATGGGTGAAAGGTGGCAGTGAGGAAGCAGAAATGAGAGGTAAACAAAGTATGAAATGGCCATATTGAACTATATGACTATAAATATTAACGGAATACATAACCAAATCAAAAGAAAGAGGCTGTTAAATTAACTGAAGAAAGAAAAAATTGATATAGCATTTGTGCAGGAAACACATCTAACTGAAGTGGAACACAAGAAATTAAGGAGAGACTGGGTAGAGCACGTAATGGCAGCATCATATAATTCAAAAGCCAGAGGAGTAACTATATTAATCAATAAAAATGTACCAATCAAAATAGAAGAGGAAATAATAGATCCAGCAGGGAGGTATGTAATAATAAAGTGTCAGATATATTCAGAATTTTGGAATTTGACTAATGTATATGCACTTAATGAAGAGGATCAAAAATTTATGCAAGATATCTTTTTGAAGATTGCAGATACGCAGGGGAATATACTGATAGGATGGGACTTTAACCTTAATTTGGACTCAAAGATGGATAAAACTGGAAAAAAGACTAGCAGAAAGAACAAAGTAACCAAATTTATGGTTAAATCGATGCAGGAAATTCAACTTTTGGATATATGGAGGAGACAAAACCCAAAGGAGAAGGAATATTCATATTATTCGAGTAGACATAAAACATACTCAAGGATTGACCTGTTCCTGTTTTCAGCCCACATCCAAGGGAGAGTTAAGAAAATGGAATATAAAGCAAGATTATTATCGGATCACTCAACCCTGTTATTAGCAATAGAGCTGGAGGACATCCCACCGAGAATGTATAGATGGAGATTAAACAACATGCTACTTAAAAGACAAGACTTTAGAGAATTCATTGAGTGCCAAATTAAAATGTACTTTGAAATAAATACGGAATCAGTGAAAGATAAATTTATGCTGCGGGATGCAATGAAAGCTTTCATCAGAGGGCAGATAATAAGTTATGTAACTAAGATGAAGAAGGACTACAATCGGGAAATAGAACAGCTGGAAAGGGAAATAGCAAGTACAGAAAAAGAACTAGCAACCAGGGAAGATACAACAAAAAGAAGAGAATTGGCAAACAAAAAAATAAAATACAAACTACAAACGTACAAGGTGGAGAAGAAAATAATGAAGACAAATCAGAAGTATTATGAGCTAGGAGAAAAAAATGCACAAAATACTAGCTTGGCAGCTTAAAACAGAGCAAACTAAAAGAACGGTATTGGCATCAAGGAAAAAGGACAAACAAATTACATATAACCCAACTGAGATCAATGAAAACTTCAAGGAATTCTACAAGCAATTATATCGAACTGAGAATGAAGGGAAAGAAGACAAAATAGACGAGTTTCTTGCTAAAATTTAACTACCAAAATTGCAAGAAGAGGAGCAAAACAAATTGATAAAATAATTTGAAATAGAGGAAATACAGGATATATTAAAAAAAACAACTGAACAATAAAATGCCGGGAGAGGACGGACTCCAAATAGAATTCTATAAAACATTTAAAGACATTAATTCCTCCTCTCCTGGAAGTAATGAACCAGATTGAAGAATCACAAAACATGCCAGATTCCTGCAAAACAGCAATAATTACAGTAATACCAAAGACGGGGAAAGATCCACTAACACCAGCATCGTATAGACCAATATCTCTACTTAACTCAGATTATAAGATAATAGCTAAACTATTAGCAAACAGATTGGCCAACTGTACCAAAAATAGTAAAACTAGATCAAACTGGATTTATTTAAAAAAGACGAACAACGGACAATATCTGTAAGTTCATTAACTTAATCCATGCAGTACAAGGAAACAAGACACCAACAGTGGTGGTTGCTTTAGATGCAGAGAAAGCCTTTGACAGGGTAGAATGGAATTATTTATTCAAAGTACTACAGAAGTTCAACCTACCAAAGAAATATATTAATTGGATTAAAGCATTATATAGGGACCATTGGCGAAGGTGATAGTAAATGAATATATATAAAACCAATTTAAATTAAGCAGGTCAACTAGGCAGGGATATCCACTATCTCCCTCACTGTTCATGTTAACTATAGAACCCTTGGCAGAACTGATAAGAACAGAAAATAAAATAAGAGTGATAAAAATAAAAGAGAAGGAATATAAAATCAGTCTATTTGCAGATGATGTCCTAGTATACTTAACAGAACTAGAATTATCAATAAAAGAATTACATTGGAAATTGAAGAAATATGGAGAAGTATCGGGGTACAAGATCAAAGCAAATAAAAGTGAAGTAATGCCAATCAATAATGCGGATTTCACAAAGTTTAAGAAAGAATCACCATTTAAATGGCAAACACAAGCAATCCGATACCTAGGTATTCAACTAGATACTAATCTAGACCATCTATACAAATTAAATTATCAGCAATTAATGAAGAAATTACAAGATGACATTGGAAAGATTCACCATTAATATGATGGGAAGGGTAAATTGCATTAAAATGAATATCTTCCCAAGGATACAATACCTGTTTCAATCGTTACTAATTCACTTAACAGAGAAATTCTTCAATGAGCTAAAGAAAATAATAAGGAAATTCTTATGGAAAGGGGGAAACCGAGGATAGCGCTAGATAAATAACAGAATGGTACAAACAAGGGGGCTTATAGCTACCAAACTTTAAGAATTATTATAGAGCAGCACAATTAAGATACCTATCAGATTTTTATCAAACATGGGAAAAACCAGATTGGATCAGATTAGAGCTAGATAAAATAGGGGAGAAGGTACTTGAACATAACTATATAAGTGGGATGAAAAGCTGGTGCAACATAGGAATTCACCAGTACTGCACCATCTGCTCAACATTTGGAAGAAGATTCACATAGAAAGGAAAAAAACAAATACCAACTACCAAAATTAATATTGATACAAAACCAACTAATTGCTTTCACAGTCGATAACCTTTCCTTTAGAGAATAGGAGAGAAAAGGGATCAAAAGAATAGAAAATTGTTTTTTGGGAAATAATTTATTATCTTTTGAACAAATGAATTACAAATATGGTATAACTCACGTATGTTTGCATACCACCAACTGAAAACCTACTTGAAGGACAAATTGGGAAGCAGGCTGGTAACCACCAGAAGGAAGCAGTTTTGAATATGTGATACAAACACAATGATAATTAAAAGATCTATAACAAACATGTCCCCAGGTAAGGGGTAGCCATGCAAAGGTACGAGACCCTCAAACCCAATAGGTCCCGTTGATAGGATGCTTGAAAATAAAAGGGGAATATGCCAGACAGTCACTGTATCCCAGTGCATCAGCAGGCCTATCAGGGAACTTACAAAAGCAAGCAGAGCCATTCACATGTTGAGAAACAATAAAATAGGGGGGGGGGTTATATTATAAGGGGGGGTGTAGAAACATGCCATCCTTGAAAAATATCCAAAATGTCACTTAGACAAAAGAACCAGGCCTCCTCAGGCGCAGGCTTATTGACATCAATGTGAACCCTGCCTTTAGAGGGCTCAAAATATTTCCAGGCAGCAACCTCCTTTCAGATGAAAGGAATGGGGATGATGGGATTGCCTGTACCGGTATGCAAAGGGCCGATGGTACAAATCCAACAATCAGATATATTCAATCAGTGACCGTAGGCATAGGAAACATGGAGAAAGGAATTGTCGGACAAATCTGAAGGAATGTTAGATGGTGAAGTAGACAACCAACCGTCCACAGAACCGGAATCCTCCCACCACTTAGCGACAGGCGGTGCAGAGTTATCACAAGATAAAAAGCGGGTACAAAAACGGCCATCTCAGAAGTAGGGGGCGACTCCTTCAGTTGGTCCATCCACAAACAGAATAAAGGAACCGTGACCGGCAATAACATATTTATATAAGCTGCACTTGAGGTGGGTGACTGAGGACTTCATTTGTGTAATGCATCGGGCCGTGTCCCCCACGAGCAACTCCCTTGGAACGTCCTCGACATTACAAATCCAATTGCTGGCACCAAAGCAGCAGTTATGGCAGATCAGCAGGACCACAAGATGGAGGAACTGGAACAAAGAAACCTGATATCTGTCACTCACAATGCCATAAGCGTTCAATATTTAAACAAACTAAATCATCCTGTCCCTCAATAGCTACCCATTGAGTGTTACCCTGTGCAGGTATCACTATTTTCCCTTTTACAGGAGGGCCACTACCTGGTGGTGCCACCCATACCTTTTGTCCAGCATTCCTCTGTCTCGGGAATAAGGGGCAATGACTGTTTTTCCTCTGGAATAGGCTGTAGTTCAGAAGTGTGAAGAAGTCAGTGGAAAGGTGTACCTCCCTTTAAAGGGCGATTATTCAAATTGTTGAATGCCTGCTGCAGCACATGGCACCACCCCTTCAGGGTCCCCAGTGGTGTTACCAAACGAATTTGTTCTTCAGTAAGCTGTTCATTTGTTCAACTAACCCGGCAGCCTGCAGGTAATAAGAAATATGGTGGACCCATAAAATACTGTTGTCAGCTGCCCAATCACAGATTGCCTTCCCGGAGAAGTGCGAGCCATTATGAGACTGAATTTCCTCTGGTACATCATAACGAGAAATTAAATGGTTTAGTCCTTGGATAGTGCTAGCTTGGTCAGCCGTCTTGGTGGGAAAAGCAAAAACCAGGCCTGAAAAGGTGTCAACCGTTACTAGGATACAGTCTGGCATAGGGTCTATGTAATCAATTTTCCAGACCGCAGCTGAGTGAGCTCCCCGTCTTATTCGGCCATGTGGACCAGGAGGAACGGTGCAGGACTTCACAAGCTGGCATGCTGGGCATGTACGCACGACCATGCGGACATCATCCTGATGGACGGGTAAGGCATGTGTATGGGTCCACATAGCTGATCCCTTCTCCCCCAAATGGCCATTCTGTTCTTGTGCCCATCAAGCCAGGGGGACAGTATTAGCGCGGCTGATAGTGGCAAGCTGATCTGCTACTGCATTATTTTGTGCCATGTTTGTCGTCGCATTGGTATGGGCGTCAATGTGATATACGGTTATCTCATGATGATGGGAAGCATCCCACAACAGCTGCCACAATTGTTTGCCCCATACTGGGCGGTCATGTATCAGCCAATCATTCTTTTGCCAATCAGGCAACCATACTACTAGTCCATTAGCCACACCCCAGGAATCAGTAAACAGCTGAAGAGGGTGATCATGGGAGTCTAGTGGTAAAGTGACCGCCTTCAACTCAGCATACTGACTGGAACCACCATCCCCCTCCTTCAATAAGTGAATTCCTAACCTGGGATGGTAAGCCACCGCTTTCCACTTCTGCTTTCCTTGCACCCACCGGCTGCTACCATCAGTAAACCAGGCATCCTCTTGTTCTGCTGAAGTGAGCAAATCATATGGTTTACCCCACTGAACTGGTGAAGGGGGTAGGGGAGGAGGCAAGGCGGGTTCAATGTCCTCATGACGAGACGGAAGATCAGTGATCTGTTCATGTATGCGGCCCACCCCTTCAGGCCCTCTGGTCGCACGACTCTGAATATACCACTTCCATTTAACAATAGAAGACTGCTGAGCCCACCAGATCTTCAGATTAGCATCATTAGCCAGGACCCAGTTCATTATTGGAAGTGCAGGTCGCAACTGGACATCTGCATCGCCTGTCATTCTTTCCGTCTCCAGCAGGGCCCAGTAACAGGCCAGTAACTGTTGTTCAAAAGCAGAATAGCGAGTGTCAGCCTCGGGCAAGGTTCGTGACCAGAATCCCAGCGGGACTCGGCTGCCCTCTTGTTTCTGCTAGAGGCTCCAGGAGGCCACATGATCAGTAACGGAGACCTGTAGTTCGTAGTGGGAATTTGGGATGTGGGGAGAAATGGGCAGGGCCTGAAGAATAGCCTGCTTGGCAGACTGGAATGTCCTTTCCTGATCATCACCCCATAAAAAGTCTTTTCTTTCGGGAAACCTTATATAGAGGACATAAATGCAATGCCAAATGTGGAATATGGTGTCGCCAGTATCCCAATAACTCTTGGAAACGCTGGGTCTCCTTTTTACTAGTAGGAGTGGCCAAGACTGCGATCTTATTGCGGACTTTATCGGGAACCACCTGTTCTCCAGCATGCCACTGAATTCCAAGGAAGATAACCATCTGGGTCGGGCCCTGCACCTTGGCGGGGTTAATGGCCCACCCTCTTTGCATCAGGGCATCTTGGACATTCTCCATACCTTCCTGTACCATCTCTTCCGTGGCCCCTTGGATCATCACATCATCGATATAATGGTGAATCGAGAGAGAAGGCGATACTGGAACCGCCTCCAAATCACGAGCAATTAGGCTGTGGCAAATAGTGGGAGAGTGTACATAGCCCTGAGGGAGGGGGATGAAGGTATACTGACGCCCCTTCCAGGTAAATGCGAACTGATCCTGTGAGACCTCAGCTATAAGAATACTGAAGAAGGCATTAGCAAGATCAATGACAGCATACCATGTTCCTGAGTTCCCAGTAGCAATGTTTTCAATAAGGGTAACTGTCTGGAACTGCCGAAGCAAGTGGTGGGGCATGTTTGTTCAAAAAATGATAATAAACTGTCATTCTCCAGGAGCCACCCAGCTTCTGGACTGGCCAAATAGGGCTATTAAAGGGCGACGTTGCGGCCCTCACTACCCCTTCTTCTTGCAAAGCATCGATGGTGGCAGTAATCTTTTCCTCCCCTCCAGGGAGGTGATATTGTGGAATGCATACTGGTTTCGAGGGGGAGGCACCATCACAGGATCCCACTTAGCCTGACCCACCACTAGTCTTTTAGTAATAGTCCGAATTCCAAATGCAAATCCCCCTTGACTAGTATTAAGGGCCGTACTGGCCAACATATTGATACCCAGGATACACTCGTCAGTGGCAGCCACCAGGGCATGTAACCATATAGGGGAAGGGCCATCACCCATCGTGGTGCGGACTTTTATTTCCTTCACCAAGGTGATCGCTCCTCCCATCCCCTCTATTCGAAATGTCGGTGCAGTCCAGAGGTTGGGGTTACCCGGAATCACCGAATGCTCCTCACCGGTGTCGACCAAGGCCAAATATTGGCGGTCATTACCCCCACCCCAATGGATTGTTAACGGTATGTAGGGCCGTGGGTCCCCGTGTATCCACCATATCTCAATGGAGTAGACACGGAAACCCCACCCGCACCCTCATGTCTTAGTAGGGTTCGGGGGCTTCCAGGACCACATGCTACTATTATCCATAAGTGCCTTTTTAACCAATTGTTCTATCTCATCATGGGTAACTGGAGCAAGAGAAGCTGGCTTGATAGGAGCAGCAGTGGGAGCAGAAGGCACAGTTGGGCCAGGAAGACTCAACAGCTGGGGATGATGTTCCCCTGCCTTTCTCTTATAAAGGGCATAAAGGACCGTGGTAAGTTTCCCATCAATATCACTTTTAGGTACGCCTAACTTTAACAAGGTTAGAAAAAGGTCCTTTCTTGTCGGTCTGTTATTACCAGCAGCCCCTCTCTTTTCATCCTGCTTGTCTGATTTAACCTGGGTTGTACGTGAGTGGATTTTACCTCCCAACTCTAATTCTCTAAGCCCAGATAAGGACACAGGGTGCCCAATTAGTGGACTAGTTACGGACAGAACCAGTCCCCGTACAGTGGGTTGGGCGGAACGAACCTATCGGGTATGCATTCTGGCCATGAATATCTCTTCATCAGGGCTCTCCCCATGTACCCACAGCCTCAAACACCCTGCATACAAGGCAGAGGCCAGGGCCTGTTGACAAATTACTGCTATACCCTCCTCTGGGGTTCTCCAATTGTTCTGCAAATGTAAATCCCAATCTACTGGTGAGGGGTATACTCGTAGCAGGGCATCCCCTAGTGTGGCAAGTAAGTAATCCACCTCTCTTCCTCTACCCCGCAGCTCAGCAGTGACCCGGATATCAGTAGTCAATGTTCCTAATCCCAACAATTCATCAGGGGTTAAATATACATTACCCCCTCCTTGTTCCCAAACACGCAGGAGCCAGGCTGCCAGAGTTTCTCCCGCGTTTTGCCTAAATCGATCTCCAATGGCAGCCAGCTCTTTTATAGAGAAGTCATGGATCATTGACTGCTCTTGACCTCTGCTCCCACTTTGGCTCACAGGGTCCTTTGCCCAGTGGACAGGACGAGGACTAGGCCATCCCATAGAGGGGGTGGGCCATAGAGCATAAGCAGGGCTTCGGGTACCTTCCCCTGGATCCTCTAGTAAGATTAGGGAATCATCTGCCTCTTCAATCTCGTCAGTTACATTCCACCCCTTCCCCTCTCTGTCTGTTTGGAAAATCCGCTGCCTTACGGGGTGGGCGTGAACAGCAGGTGGAGAGGGCAGTATGTTAGGCACATGCTGAGGAGTATCTGCATTATTACCATGGTCATCTTTCCAGATATTCCCATCCCAATCATCAATTACATCAGGATCATCACCATTCCTTATCATGGCACAAATACGATGTGGATCGGGTTCTACTCCATGCCTTTCTTTATCTGCACAGAGCTGCTGCCGGAGTTTAATATTACGACAGATCGTTTGGACATGCTTATCCTTCCATTCTTTGGCTCGGTCCTGACTGATGCAAACAATCTCGCTCATCATGGAACAGCATTGTCGCATGGCTTCTATCTCCTCCTCTAGTTGCTCTCTCTTGTGCTGGGATTCTACTTCTCATTATACAGATTCTGCTTCATGCTGAATGGCGCGGCATAAGGCTGTGGCCAGCAGCCAAAAACTGTCTATCAGCATTCCCTTTTTAACAGGAAATTTACTTTCTCGAAGGAGAGTGGCAACCCGCTCTCCCAGAGGCACACTTGATGGATCTAACCTCTCATCCCAACTAATGGGTGGTCCCAACAAAGACAGGGTATCTGCCAACATGCCAAACCCATCGTCTTTGGAAGTCCATCCCGTAATCAAGAACTGCTCAGGGCTCACCTCTTTCTTTTGGTGAAACATCTTGAGACAAATCCTGCTGACTACGCCAATTGTCCTGGGTCAACTTGTACCTCTCACTTTGTTCATTTTAGATTGGTCACAGTGAGCTACCAAAAGAAAACAGACACACACACCGAGAGCACTTCAGTTTATACAAATCTTTATTACTAAATTTAAAGCAATTCAAACTACAATATGCAAGCCCTTCCCAATTATACTTATCAACGCCTGGACTGGTCCCAACTGCTGAAGCAAGGCAACCACCCCACACTTGTAGTAGGTTGTCGTGGCACCGGTAGCAGCTTCTCCACCTCCCTCAACCAGGACGTTAGCTGAACTCTTGAAGTTCTTCTTCTTGCTGAGTGATGTTGCCACCTCTCGGAGAGTCTCAAACTTCAGCAGTGGGACCATGGCTTATATTACCCAAAAATTGTTTACTCATAGCTTATCTCTTTGAATAAATTATTTAATTATCTTCAAGGACTCCTGACAGTCTGCGACCAACAAAAGACAACTGCATCTCTGGGCCCCATGATGGAATTTAGATTATGTCTTCTGATGCAACTGCATCCCTTCTTGAATAAGCTGGTCTAAATCCTCCATTACACATGTACATCAAACTGCAAGAGAAAGAGAATGATGAAATTAGCTGTAAGCCCAAACAAAACTGGGAACAAGATCTAAACATAAAGATAAAGAATGAAACATGGGAAAAGCTATGTTCCGGAACTATGAGAAATGCAATAAACACGAGGTTACGCATGATACAATATAATTGGTTACACAGGCTATACACCACGCCCCAAAAGTTAAATAAATGGGACCCAACAGTATCAGATAGATGTTTTTGCTGTAAGAAGAAAACGGGAACAACCGTACATGCAATTTGGGCATGTGAGAAAGTGGAAAAGTTTTTGGAAGATCTAAATCAGGTATTAAATAAAATCACAAAAAATAACATACCAAAAAATCCAGAGATCTTTCTTCTAAGTAATATAAGAAGTAAAGTTCTTGGCCTCAATTTGGATGAAGCACAAAAAAGATTTATTATGATAGCCTCAGCTGTAGCAAAAAAATGTATAACGTCAACCTGGAAATCAGAAGATTGCCTGAGAATACAGCAATGGTACATAGAAATTAATAAATGTATTCCATTGGAAAAAATAACATAATTTAAGAAATAACATCACAGTATTCGAACAAATTTGGCAACCGTACATGGAACACAACAGAGATGTCCTACCACTGACCTCCACCCCCTAAAATGACAGAATGAGAAAAAGACAAAATGAACTGACCCAGTGTGTAAAAGTAGATGACACAATTTTCTTGTTTATTTTCATTGTGTGATGACATTGTTTAATGGGTTTATTGTATTGTATATGTTGAACATTTAGTGGGTGGGGAGGGGGGTGGGGAGGGGAAAAGGGGGAGAAAATGACACTGTGTATATTCAAGAGGGAAATGTTCGTGTGTAGTTTGGTCAATATGGTTCATAGTGTGAAAAATATTTTTTTTAAAGTATCATAGTATTACCACCTCAATTATACGTGAGTGACTAATGCCACAAAGTGGCCGACGACTTCAGAAAGGATTGGTAGTTGGACCACCTCCCCTGAACAGAGCAACAAAAAATATATAAAAATCATTTCAAGTATGAAATGATTCTTCCAAATCTCGATTAACCTGATCGTCATCAATTCCAATATCAATCAACTGTTGAAATTCCATCTCTCGCTTTCCATTCTTCCCTTTCGGAACCAAAACAAGCTGTTGAGAAAAACTTTCTTGACTTTGCACCTGCTTATTATAAATATTTAGCAAATGTAAGAGCTTCAGCATCATCAATAAAACACTTAATCTCCATTAAAAAAAAACTTTAAGCCCAGCAGGATAATGGAAAAGAAATTTGTATCCTTTCTTCCACAAAACAGCTTTAGCTGAATGAAATTCTTTATGGTGTTTAATTACAGCTTAACTCAAGTCAGCATAAAAAAATACTCTATTATTTTTAACCACTAAAAGGCCCTGATTACTTCTTGCATTTTGAACAGCAAGTCTTAAAATCAACTCTCTCTAATCAAAATAGAACATGGAGCTTGACCAGGAGTTGGTTTCCTTCTTATTGCTCAGTGAGCTCTGTCTCGACCCACCACACCATTCGGAAAATATTCTGTTCCCAAAACCTTGGAAACCACTTCTGAAAAAACTGAACTGAGTCTGGATCTTCAAAATCTTCCGGAAGACCAACAATTTTCACATTATTTCTCTGATTTTGATTCTCCAAGGCATCAATCTTCTTCAATAAATCACTTTTCTAAATTTCCCAGCCAGTAAACGAATCATCCATCTGCCCCATCCTTTCTTTACATTGGTCCACACCATCTTTAGTCAATAAATTATTTTTCAATCTTCTTAAATTATCCCTGAACCTTATCCTCCACTTTCAAACATATTGCTACATCCAGTTTAATAGAAGGTATTTCCTCCTTCATTTCAGCAAACTGTTCCTTCAAAACTGAGAATCCTTGACTCAATTGAATAGCCATGTTCTCCACCTGTTTAGACAAATCAATAGATAAAGTTGGCTCTGAATGATGAGGGTCAGACTTAAACTTTAAACTCTGCTTCACCATGGGCCTACCCTTATATATAACTGTATCCTCCTCCTCCATAACTTGTTCCTCCTCTTCCAGTCCAGCGATGTCCACCTCTTACTCCTCTGACGATACGGATGTTGCCTCGACCTAACTATGGGTATGGATTTCCACCCCCCCCCCCCCCCCGCCATCAATCCAGGATAACTGGACCAAGGGATCCCGCAGCCTGGGCCATATCGGGTATAATGCGCATGCACAAAGTTTCACGATTGCTCATCTTGTTCGGGAAGAGTTCAGATCAGGCACTGGCGCCATCTTCTGCAGCAATGCGTGGAGTCGGCGCCAGTGTAGTATGGATCCTACCAGAGGACTGGCGTGGTCGAGGATGAGAAGAAATTGAGTCTGGAGGCTCCACTTGCAAGGTAGGCCCACATTCTTCAGTGGTTGTTAACTGTTTAATACTTTAAACTTTTAAACGGGTTTTGAGTAGTTCTGCCAGGGGGAGGTGTATTCTAACGTCTTCTCCCTATGCCATCAACCCACTCCCCCCCCCCCCCCATATTTTCAAGTTCTGATATTTATGTGGCAGCAAGTTACTCAAGCGCAATTTTGGGTGATGGCAGCAGATACTGACTCTTGTGGTTGCGCTCATCACCCCAGCTGCCCACCCATCCAACTTATTGATTTAAATGATTTGTCAGCAACTCAACATCAGCGATGTCATAGTTTCATCATATACCGCCCAAAAATAAAACTGCCCACACCCTTAGAAGTAGCCAAAAACCAGCAACCCAGAACGGTTACATTTCCTTGTACTGGATCTCCAAAACTAGCTAGTTGAACGTGGGGTGATAGCGATTGAGTAACAGGTCTCCTGAGCGACTGCTGGTACATCGGGTGCTTTCGATTGGTTGGAAGGTGATATGATGATGCGGTTTATGTGCGTGCAACTGAGCCTCGTTGGACAGAGCAGTTTCTGGACTGTTCAGGATTCTGGGTAGAAATGGAGCCTTCTGTTTAAAAATCTGAAATGATTCCTGCTCTTGCTCACAGATTGTCATGTGATCCAGGTTTTTTTATATATACACAGAGTGGTGGGTGCCTGGAATTCATTGCAAGGGTGGTGGAGGCTGGTACAACAGGGACATATGAAAGATTCTTGGACAGCACATGGATTCATGAAAATGGATACAAGGTCGGGGAGGGTTAGATTGTTGAGTAGGTCTATGTCAGTGGGCACATCATTTGCTGAAAGGCCTGGACTGTGCAGGAAAACAGAAACAGGTCCATCTGCCTAACTTGTCCATGATGGTCAACTTTCATGTATTCAAACTGGATCTGTCCAAATATTTCACATACTGGTCTGAATGTTGTTATACCCTGTAATTGTCCCCTTGCCTCTGGCCCCAGTGTGGAGATCCCTTTCAAAGCTTCGCCCTCTCACATCACACATACACCCCCCAGCTCTCCAAACCCTGACCTTGGAATTGGAGGCTTGAGTGTCAGTGAGGTGGGACCGGCTGGGCTTTTATCCCTGAGAGAGGAGGAGGCTGAGGAAAGGGCATGGAACTACACAGAGGTTGGGGTGGGGTGGGGGATGGTTACAGTGTTCTCTATCAGGTCGATTCTAGAACTCGTCCAGGGTGCAGGTTCAAGATGAGAGGGTGGAGGTTTAAGAGGGGCTGAAGGAGCAACTCTGTGTCAGTGCTACACAATTGCTCAGCCAAAGGTAAAGGTTCCATTATTGTCACGTATCACTACATTTAAAATGTAACATACATGAAATTTTTTACCTTTGTCTACCATAAGGAAGACAGAGAGAAGTGTAAAACAGACTTTCCATCCTATAGCCTACAGGTCACCCTTGGGCAAGGTGTGGTGCCTGTTTAGCCTCATAATCAGGGTAACATGAAGCTATGGATTGCAGATGATGGATGGTTTCCACAAGCAGATTCTATAAATTGGAATTTATGGTTGTAAAACTAAAAACGCTGGGTAGATGAATCTACTGATCAATGGTCAGGGTTACCTATCCAGTATGCAACAGAAGAAGGCAATGGGAAACCACTTCATTATTTTTCTCTTATGTAATCATGAACTCAATATTGACTACAGTCTCAGCTCAAAGTTGGTTACAATTCAGAGGATCAGAGATTGTGATAAATGGAGAGACGTGATCGCCCATGCCGAACCACAAGCCCCCTAAATGAATGAAGGGGCAATATTTTCACCCAGATGGGCATCTGTATCTGGAACCAGCTGCCAGAGAAATCTGTAGAGGTGGGTCCCAACCTCAGACCAAAACCGGACCCTTTACACCTCCAACAATACCCTGTCCTTTCCCTCCTCCATCTGGGACACATCATATGCCCTTCTTCAGTTCAGCAACTTCCAGTACCGTGGGCTGGACCACCACACATTCACCATAGACTTGCAGTACACTTCCATCCCCCTCTCAGCTTCTTCCTCAACAACATATTCTACCATTTCCCCACCACCACCACCACCCTTCTCTGCCTGGCAGAAACTGTACTCCAGTGTAACATACAGCACAGAAACAGGACATGTGGCCCAACCAGTCTGTGCTGAACTGCCTCATCCCACTGACCACAGACCTCCATACTCTATTCATGGACCCAAAAAAAAATCTTTTTAAAAGTTAAAATTAAGTCCACATTCACTCACGACTTACTGTGTGAAGAAGTTCCC
Source organism: Narcine bancroftii (assembly GCF_036971445.1). Taxonomy (NCBI): domain Eukaryota; kingdom Metazoa; phylum Chordata; class Chondrichthyes; order Torpediniformes; family Narcinidae; genus Narcine; species Narcine bancroftii. The sequence goes on from NC_091473.1 coordinate 212,325,156, forward strand.
TTTAATATTTCCTTTAAACATATTACTTTTCCCCCTTAACCCGTGTCTGGCACTTTCTGTTTCACCCAACTTCTATGGAAAAAACCTTTTTGCATTTACTTAATCTATACCCATCATAATGTTGTACACCTCTATCAAATCTCTCCTTATTCTTCTACCCCAGGGAATAAAGTCCAAACCTAGAATGTGGAACATTAGAGAACATGAAATTACACACATTTAATCTTTCCTAGTAACTCAGGTCCCAGCATCATCCTTGTAACTCTCCTTTGCACTTTTTCAATGTTATTGATATCTTGCCAGTAGGTAGGTAATCAAAACTGCACACAATAATCCAAATTTGGTGTCACTAATATCTTCTACAACCACCATAATATTCCCATCTCCCATACTGAATATATTGTCCTACTGCACTTCTCAGTGCCTTGCTGTTTTCTGTGCATGTTCTACCTTGGTTCGTCCTCGCAAGGTGCCACACCTCACACTTCCCTGCATTAAATTCCATCTGCCTTTTTGCAGCCCAGTTTCCCAGCTGGTCCAGATCCCATTGCAAGCTTTGAAAATCTTGCTCGTTGTCCACTGCACCATCAATCTTTGTGTCATCTGCAATTTTGCTGATCCAATTCACCACATCATTGATGACACACCACTACTTCCAGGCCTCCAGTCAGAGAGGCAGTCATCTACTACCACTCCCAGGCTTCTCCTGCAAAGCAAATGTCAAATCCTATGTACTACCTCTTCCTGGATACCAAACAACTGAACCTTCTCGACAAACCTTCTATGCAGAACCTTATGAAATGCCTTACTGAAGTCCATGTACGCAAGATCTACAACTTTTCCTTCATCCACTTCCCTAGTAACCTCTTCAAAAAACAAGATTGATCCCACCACCAGACACATCTTCCCCTCCCCTCTCTGCTTTCCATAATAATCTCTCCATCATCCACTAATCCCTTCCCACCATTCACCCCCACAGTATGAACCCATAACAAACAGCAAGAAATGCTAAAATTCGCCTATGCCCTGACCACTATTCGGGGCCCCAAATAGTCCTTTTTTTTAACCAAAAATATTTTATTTGCAATAAATTATTTACAAAAAAATTGCTACGCCAAGCCTCAGTGCGTTCCTCAGCACATACCCCTGGAGCCCAGAATGTGTCAGTTGGCAGCAATCCCTCACCTACTCCTCTGTATGCTGAAAGACTGACAGAGGTTTCAGGCAGACCAGAGGGCATCTTTCACTGAGGTGACGGACTTCCAGCAGTTCTGCATATCTGGCTCTGTTCCTCGGGAACAGCCCATAAATGAGAGAAATATGTAGAAGTGGGTCCACATCTCAACCCCAGGCCACAACTCTGGTTGTAATACCCCGCACCAACATGTCTGTGGTGGCATGCAGTGCCAAACTGAGGCTACCGCAAATTGTTGGAATAACATTCCGTCTCCAACCAGGTGGCATTAGCATTATCTGCCACCACCAAAACCTTTCTTTCCCCATCTCTCCTCCTCCTATCAGACAGCTGCTCTTCTCCCCCCATCACTTCTCTGTTCCTTTCCCACCTGTATCCACCTATTACCTCTTTACCTGTCAGCTCTTGCTCCTCCTCCTTCCCCTCCCCCACTACTTTTTTGTTTCAGGTTTTATGCACGATTGGGGAAGGGCTCCGACCCGGGTGGTCCACCGCCTTTAACTTCCCGTGGATGCTGCGTAACCTGCTGAGTTTTTCCAGCCCTCTTAAACAGTCCTGCACTCGACCACAGCCTCTGCACATTGTCCAGTTTTATCCAAGCAGCTCGATCTTTCAGCGAGGTTCGGCTTTGCAGTGGGAGAGGTCAGTGTCCAGGTGTGTGTGTGTGGTGCACCGTTCTCTCCCTCCCCCCACTTTTACCCGGACCACCCCTCCCCACCCGATGCGATTGAACTCGCAGTACCGCCACGGTCTTTGCAGAGGAAGCGTGATCGTGATTGACAATTACCAAGGAGATGGCGGATCACGTGGGAGGATCAGCTTGAGAGTGGCAGTTTTAAATGGACGTGGGTCGGATGGGTGCGATTGGTTGGAAGGTGGCGAACCGGGGCGGGGGTGGGGTCTGTGTTTCTGTGAAGGCGGGGCTAGATAGATTCTGGAATCAACCAGACGCTGGAATTCAGTGCAGGTCATCCAGGTGCTGGAGAACCTCAGCAGGTCACGCAGCCCCCGCAGGAAGTAAAGGGATTCAGGTCTGGGCCTTGGTTGGGAATGTGGACAAACAGGTCGCTACCTGAAGGAAAATATGGAAGGAGGAGCACAGGCTGCGAGGTGATAGGCAGGGGCTGAGAAATGATGGTGGTGGTGGGTAGAGCGCAGAGGACTGGCAGGAGGCAGGTCCCTGAAACCTGATGTTGATGCCATCTGCTTTTGGGTGGGTGGGGGGTGGGGGCGCCCAGACGGAATCTAAGGGGTTGACGCACTAATTTACGGTTTAAGATGCAGCGGTTTCTGTGTCGTGGTGCATTATGGGTAATAACGCCCCCATCGTGTGTTTTTCCATTTAGCCCAGTATCACGGTAACAAGCCCTTTTAATTAACTTACACCCTCGGTGGGAGGAAATCGGAAGACCCACGCAATCACGGGGAGAACGTACCAACTCCTTACGGACAGCGTGATCCCGGTCGCTGACGCTGCCACAGCGTTGAGCCAACCGTTTCGCCCGTAAAGGCTCTGAAAATGTAAAAGTCCCCGAGACAGATACATGGGGGAGATATTTCTCAAGTGCAAACGGCAGAGCTTTTGCTTGATTTGGACATCACGTTCAGCACAGGCAGCTGGGCCGAAGGGCTTGTTCCTGCGATGTACATGTACATCCTTGTAAAACCGGCAGAGCTGCTGTGTTGTGAAACCCAAGCTGCCATGAGTTTTTGGCGGAGGAGTCGCGGGATGGACAGATCCGGAAGAGCGGGTCGCCCAGCCGACCCTCTGCGTGCCAGCGGGCACGTACTGGGAGCTCCGATCTGTTGCAAAGGCCTGGAGGGCGGGGACGACGACTTGGCTGTGCCTGGAGAGAGGGTTGGGGCCCTTTCTCTGACATCGATGATGCTGGTTCCCAAGGCCCGCCGCAGACGCTGAAATCCGCATCTGTCTTCCCCCGCCCTGCGTCCCCATTACGACTCCTTCCAGAGTAAAGTAGTAAAGTTTCCAGATACCGTGGTTGAAGTGAAAACACAAAGCTGTTGAAACTCAGCAGGTCCAACAGTGTCCTTTATTTATAAAGATACATCATCGACTATTGCGTATCTTTATCCTTGCTGGATACACTGTTGGACCTGCTGAGTTTCAACAGCTTCGTGTTTTGTCTTCATTTCGAACCTCACTCTCCTTCCGGGTGCGGATGAATTCCCGTCACTGGCACTATCTTTGCAACCGACGCTCTTTCCTTTCCCTCCTCGGTGCCCAGTGTCCGCAAAATACACCGGATCAAAGGAGGGTTAGTGTCTGGTAGAACAACAGGGCGGGAATGCTTTGGTGCATGGTAGGAGGCGGGAATTAGTCTGATTGGTTGGAAAGTGGGTTATGTGAGGTCACTACGCATGGCTTGTGTCAGATTGACTGGTTTCAGACGCGCTGTGTTGACTCATTGACCCTATGTGGAACAGGGTCATCTTTTTTTAAAGCATTTCAGTGGTTCTCAACCTTTTCCTTTCCACTCATATATCACTTTTAAGTAATCCCTATGCTATCGGTGCTCTGTGATTAGTAAGGGATTGCTTAAGGTGGGATATGAGTGGGAAGGGAAGGTTGAGAATCACTGCTCCAGACTCAATTGTTACTGAAATATTTCGCTTGAGAAAATTTGTCATTGGCCCATTTCCTTTGGAGTTATGAAACCGCGCACATAATGAGTCAGTTAGGTACAATTAAAACAGTGGTGATCAAACTTTTTCTTTCCACCCACTAATGGCAGAGGAATTGCTTAAGGTGGTATGTGAGTGGAAAGAAAGCTCTCAGGTGTCTGTTTTCTTGATTCACATCAAGAATTCTGCTCCCCCTTTCATCTCCTCTGCCTTTCCAGTAAAACAGATCATGTGGCCGTTCAGTGTAAAATTTCATCCACCATGTGTCTCCCTTGTTTCACCAGCCTGTCCATGATGATCATCCTCAACGTTCAGGAAATTCCTGTAGTTTGTACTTCCAGGAATTTGTGTTATCCTGGAACCTTGGCTGCAGAGAAGTCTCACTCTGACCCGTCTTCACTTCACAGGGTTGAGAAACAGCATTTCCAGGCAGGAAGCTGAGGAGAAACATCTCGCTGAGGTCTGACAGAGTGACCGGAGCTTTGTCTGAATTGGGAATGCAGGAAGGGATTCACTCGCTCCATGTTGATGGAGCAACAATTGAAAATTTGCAGTGGGGAGAGGCCCTACACTTGCTGCTATTGTGGGAAGGGATTTTCTCTGTCCAAATATGTGTAGCGACACCAGAGGATTCACACCGGGGAGAGACCATTCACCTGTTCCCAGTGTGGGAAGGGGTTCAAGCAGTCATCACAGCTGTGGGCACACCGGAGGATTCACACTGGCCAGCAGCCATTCACCTGCTCCCACTGTGGGCAGGGGTTCAACCAGCCCTCGAACCTGCAGCGACACCAGTGGGTTCACACCGGGGAGAGACCCTATACGTGCTCTGTGTGCAGGAAGGGATTCAGTCAGTCCTCCGACCTGCAGCATCACCTGAGAATTCACACTGGGGAACGGCCCTTCAGCTGCTCCCAGTGTGGGAAGGCATTTGCTCATCCTTCCAGCCTGCGGGAACACCTTAAGCTTCACACCGGGGAGAAGCCATTTATCTGCATTCAGTGTGGGAAGGGATTTTTTAAGTCCTCCGAGCTGCTGAGACACCAGCAAATTCACACCAAGGACTAGCTCATCCAGTCTTCAGCCTATCCAGAGAGCAGTGTGGAGAGGGAATGACTGGACAGAAGCACACCGTGATCCAGCAGCATATTATGCTCTTGCCCAAAGCAGCTCCCCTGCCCCTTTCAATCAGATTTGAAATAAAAGACATGCCTCCAGTGGAAGCCCCACTTTCTGGCCACTCCAAACACTGGCAACAGGACCCACAAATGGGCAGGGGAACTCAATCACACCCAGGCCCAGCAGCAGAGAAGGCACTAACAGCAAGGGTTCCCTTTCTTACATTGAGGTTGGAGGGGGTGGGCGGTTTTTGAGGAGTTCTGGGATGGACCGACCTGAGCAATGGGAGTGTGTCGAAAGCTACGGACAAATGCCACGTTAATGTGGTATCTGACAGAGTGACTGGATTCCCCAGGGCCGGAGTATCATCAAACTTTGGGAGTGAGAGGTTCACAGCAGGGAGAAACCCTGCAGTGAAGCAGGGTTTTCTCCAGATTTGCTGGAAGTTCATAGCTGTGTTCATACTGGGATAGAGGAGAGACTGTTCCCCTGTTCCGAGTGTGGGAGGGATTTCCCAGCTCTGACTGACTGAATCCCTTTCCACACCAGGAGCAGGGGAACAGTCTCTCCCTAGTGTGAACTGCTTCAACACCAGTGTGTCCCCACACCCCATTCCCCTGCTCTGACTGTGGGAAGAGTTTTCAAATCTCCAAGGACCTGGAGGAGCACGGGTATGTTCCCCCTGGGGAGAGTCCATTCACCTGCCCCTGGTGTAGTGAATGATTCGCTCAATCTACTGGCTTGGCAACGTGAGCTGGTACATGCGAGGAGACCTATTCTGAGAGCAGCAAAGTCCAAGGTTGGGGAGGGGCAGATAACTTATTAGAGATGGACACATGATCCAGGGTTACTGCACCAAGGAGATGGGGAACCCCCGGAGGGGCTGAGGTGAACGGATGCATCAAAAGCATGCCAATTCACCAGAGTCGCTTCTCCTGCAGAACCCGAGGAGGCCATTTCCCTTTTCAGTGGCATCCTGTTTATGGCCCAAACAGTGCCCTCGCATCCTGCTGCCCTTTGAGGTGTGAAAACATCCAGCAATGAAGAAGGTAAACTGGTCAGGGTGGCTTGTACCACTTTGTAGACTTTGCTCTCCTCTGGTGTTGTCCCAAGCCACTGCCACCTCCTGAAGGATTGGGCTGTTTCTCAGTGTAGGAAGGGGGGGGGGGGGGGATTCTCTCTGAGTCCCTGGGCTTCTCCTGAGACGTGCAGCACGGGTAGAGCTGGGAAGATTGAGCATTCCAGGCCAGTCAGTGTTCAAGTCATGTCCCTTACGGGTTAAAGGGCCAGAGGCTCGTTGTTTTGTTTGTCTTTGTTGAATGTTTCACTGAACGTTTTCCTCTGGTTAATAAACTAAGTCACAAATCACTTTGCAGAGTCTTCTGTCTCGCTTAACCTCCTCCCGGATCCAAACCAACCTCAGGATGGGAACATTCTTGTGAATCCGGGAAGAACATTCAAACATTCCTGCTTCCCCTTTCCTGCTCTATTTTCTGCTTGTTCTCTCCATCTCTGGAAAAGGTCTCGACTCGAAATGTTCTGTCATGTTTACCCAAGGGATAAATCCAGGGTCTAATTCTTCAAGTTTATTCTCACATGAATCCCAAAACAAGTTAGTACACCAGTTAGTTACAGAAGTATCTGTTGGTTATGGGGTGAAGCCAACATAATTTTACTATTTGAGGAACCATTCCGGAGTCTGAAGGTGGATCTGGTGCTGTGTGATCTCATACTTCTGACAGGGTGAGAGTGAGGAGTGTGGCCGAGTTGGGAAATATTTGATATTTCTACAGATCCAGGTGCCACAGAACCTCTCCAGGTCTTTGTGCTTCCAGCCACAATCAGACACTGTCCCGCAGCCCAAGAAATACCAATGTGAATCCCTAAAAAAAAGCCCCTGGGACCCTCCCTCCCACACAAACAAAATACTCAGGACACATTACTGCTTTATCCCTGGTCACAGACCCCCTCAGCCAGGAGTCACAGCTTCCCCACAATCCTGTCCAAATCTGGTTGGAGACCCCATAGCTGTGGGACACACAGTCCCCATATCCCACTCTGCTCCCAGACACCTCTGCCGGGAAACACACCATCCTCCAAGCTAATCCATGCCTGATCCCAGAGTCCTCTTCCCACCCCTTTGTCCATGTCTCACCCTGGTTTCAGAGCCCTCAGCTTGGAGCCACACCTCTCAAGGCCCCTTTTAATGTAACATGATCCAGTAAAAGTCCTAAAGTCCAGACTGCTCAGCAATTGGACCGGATTTTCAGGCAGCACTTAAAATGCAAATTTAAGGAGAATAAACAGGTCAATTTTGATGATTTGTTAACTGAACATTTTTTCATATGAAATGCAAAGTACAAAAAGAATATTTTTCACACATCATTTTCGTATGGTCGCTTGTTGCCACTGTCAGTGTTGGCACCAAGAGAAGACATCCGCGGGCATTGCCCCCCATACAGAAGCAGCAGCCATCATTTGCTGTCAGACTTACCCCCTCCAATGTCACTAGCCGTTAATGACACTTGATGCCATAAAACCAATGCTCTATGTACCAATGTCAGAGGGGATGATGGTAACAGCACCCACCCCCCCCCCCGAGTTTATGAGCATTGCACCGTGCCCCCTCTAATGGACCCCTTCAACATTTGTTCTGACACTGGCCACTGTGGCACTTATGCACGCACACAACAGCCGAGAGCTTTTGAGAGGACTGGATTCTCGAGTGGTCGGGATTTCTAGTATCTGGATTTTTAGCCTTTAATTGTGTACCTTGACATTTGTCTGCCACAAGGCAAACAAGGCATCACCATGAGCCCGGTGCCCCTAAATACAAGAGAAAGAGAAGCAAAAGAGACCCTTCAGAGTCATTGAGTATGTGGATTCATCTCTTGCCCTCATGCAGCCTCTGCATAAACTCCAGTTCAATTCATTGCAACCCGAGCTTTGGACCAAAACTTCCCAACACCATCAGGAAGTCTTCAGCATCTGGGGACATCCCATCCCCACCCTGGTCCCAGAGCCCTCAGTCTGGGGACATCCCCTCCTCCTATGTCCCACCTAAGAGCCCTCAGTCTGGGGGAATCCTCTCCTCCCATGTCCCACCTGAGCCCTCAGTCTGGGGACATCCCCTTCTCCCATCCCCACCTGGTCCCAGAGCCCTCAGTCTGGGGACATCCCCTTCTCCCATCCCCTACCAGGTCACATCAGGGAGAGAGCCAAACCAGTGTCTCCTGTACCCAACGAATTGTGTCCTGGCAGCCATTCTCAGAAATCTCTGCTGCACTGTGTGACTTTAAGCGAAAGGCTGAGATTGGACTCGGTACCCAAGATGAGCCATTGTTCATGGGTTAGTGTGGATCGAGGTGGGGGAGGAGAGAGAGAGGTTGCTGGTTGGAGGGATGTGGGTGTCAGAGTGGGTTTCGGTGCAAGACACCTGGTTTTCCCTCAGAGATTCCCCTTTCTCTACCTCTGCCCACAGCCTGAGCATTGTGCGGACCTAGCTGCTCCCTGTATCGGTGAGAGGAGAGAAGGCAAACGAGTTCCCCATGTGAACCTGCTGGTGTCTCAGCAGATGGGAGGACCGGGTGAATCCCTTCCCGCACTGGGAGCAGGTGAAGGGTCTGTCCCCAGAGTGCACCTTATGGTGTAACCGTAGCTGCGAGGAGCGGTTGAACTCCTTCCCGCAAATGGAACAAGCAAAGGGCCTCTCCCCGCTGTGAAGACGTCGGTGTGCCCGCAGGCTGGAGGACTCATTGAAAGCCTTCCCACACTCTGAGCAGGCAAAGGGCCTCTCCCCAGTGTGAATCCGCAGGTGTTGCTTCAGGTGGGAAGTCCTAGAGAACGCACTCCCACACTGTATGCAGGCGAAGGGCTTCTCCCCGGTGTGAATTCTCTGATGTGTATGCAGTGAAGAGGACTGAGAGAACCCCTTCCCGCACTGAGTGCAGGTGAAGGGTCTCTCCCCAGTGTGAATAATGCGGTGTCTCAGCAGGCAGAAGGACTGAGTAAACCCCTTCCCACATTCGCAGCAGGTGAATGGCCTCTCCACCGTGTGAGTTCGCTGGTGTCGATGAAGGTATGATGACTGAGCGAACCCCTTCCCACACACATGGCAGGTGAACAGACTCTCTCCAGGGGGAACACACCTGTGCTCCTCCAGGTCCTTTTGGAAACTCTTCTCATGGTCAGAGCAGGGAAATGGTCTCCCCCTAGTGGGGACACACTGGTGTTGCAGCAGTGCCTCTAAGCTGGTGAATCCCTCCTCACACACAGAACAGGGGAACGGTCTCTCCCCAGTGTGAGCCTGGTTGTGTGTTTCCAGCAAGTCCACAGAAAGCCCCGCCTCACCGCATGTGTCACTTTGGAGTGGTTTCTCGTTCGGGTCAGTGGTCACCTGATCCTCCATGTTGACCAATCGGCTGAAGCCCAGTTCGTGCACAATCCAAGGACAAAGTGCGACAATACTCTGGCTCCAATGAGTGCAGTCACTCGGTCAGACATAGGAGAGACCTGAAGGGGAGTGAAAGCAAAAGAAGATTCTGAGCTTTGCAAGCAAGAAAGTTATATTGGAGGTTCAGGAAGCCCAGATTTGACTCCGGAACATTTTCAGGAATTCATGGAGATGTACCTGATTCATACGACCATAACACATAGTAGCAGAAAAGGTTATTCAGCTCAGTAAGTCTGCTCCACCATTCAATCAGAATCGGAATTGATTGTCATGAACGGGTCATGATATTCGTTGTTTTGAGGCATCATCACAGTGCAAACATTTCTCTAAAAACTACTACACAAAATGAATAAAATTAGTGCAGGAAAAAGAAACGTCAAGGTAAGGCAGCGTCTGCAGCTCACTGGTCCTTCAGAAATCTGATGGCAGCAGGGAAGAAGCTGTCCTCGTGCCGCTGACTGCTCGTCTTCAGGTTCTTGAACCTTTTTCCCTTGATAGTAGCAGAGCGAAGAGGGCATGGTCTGGGTGGTGAGGGTCTTTGAGGATAGAGGCTGCTTTATCAGGACATCGCCTCTTGTACAATCTTATAGATTCTACTCTGTTCATGCCTTTCAACATTCAATGAAATCCCCCCTCATTCTCCTAAATTCCAACGAGTACAGGCCAAAAGCCGCCAAACCTTCCTCATAATGATAATCCCTTCCTTCCCAGAATCATCCTTGTGAACCCTCTCTAATGTCAAGACATCCTTTCTTAAATGAGGACAAAAAAACTGCTCAAAATGCTCACCAGTGACTTATGAAGCCTCAACATCACATCCCTGATCTTGGAGACTATTCTCCTTAAAATACCTTCTTTTACTTACCCCTTCTTCAACAGGATCCCGCCAATAACTCATGAAACCACAGCCTCACACACCATCACTCGCGGTCGCATGCCTATCAACCTCATTTATTATCCAACCCCACACTACCTCCTGCCCAAGATCCACAAACCCAACTGTCCTGGCAGACCCATCGATTCCACATGTCCCTCCCCACCTACACCCATCGATCACACGGCCTCCATCACATCAAGTTCCAGTGCTCAGAACCCAATCATCGCATCTTTACCACGGATACCCAATGACAAGACACCTCCATCCTCAAGGCCATAACGCCCTTCACTTTTTTCTCCACAACCGACCCAACAGGTCCCCCTCCCCCATTACCCTTCTCCGCCTAGCAGAACATCCTCACCCTCGATAACTTCTCCTGTGACTCATCCCACTTTATCCAGGTTGAAGGTGAAGCCGTGGGAGCCCGCGTGGCTCCCAGCTACGCCTGCCCTTTTGTTGGCTACGTGGAACAATCCCTGCTACAAGGCTACACAGGCAAGGCTCCTCAACTCCTCCTCCACTACATCGATGACTACTTTGATGCTGCTTCCTGAATTCCGTGATGAATTCATTGACTTCATCCATTTTGCTGTCAACTTCCACTCCGACCTCAAATTCACTTGGTTCAATTCAAGCAACACTCTCCCGTTTCTCAATCTCCCTGTCTCCATCTCAGGAGACAAACTCTCACCAGACATCTACAAACCTCGACAACATCCCTTCATGCCCTGTCCCCGGTAAAGATTCCATTCCTTTCCATCAATTCTTCGGTCTCTGTTGCAACTTCTCCCAGGTCGAGGGCTTCCATGCCAGATCTTCAGAGATGTCCTCCTCCTCCAAAAAATGAACCTCCTCCCTGCCCCGCCCCCCTTACCACCATTAACTCGGCCCTCACCGGCATATCCTCCATTACCTGCACTGGCCCTCTCCGCCCCCATTCACCAACCACTTCACCAGCCTCCGTATCCAACATATTATCCTCCACCATTTCCGCCACCTACTACATGATCCCACCACTAGGCAAATCTTCCCAGCTCATCTCCTCCTCCCTCCTTGACTCCCTCATCCACTCCTCCCTTCCCACAAATCGCCCTCTTTGCACCTAACTCTGTGACTGCAGGAAGTGCTGCACTTGCACCCACACCTCCTCCTTCACCACCATTCGGAGCTCCAAACAGACCTTCCAAGTGAAGCAACACTTCACTTTGTGAATCTGCAGGGATCATCCACTCCATTCAATGCTCCTATGGTAATTTCCTCTACATTGGAGAGATAGGACGCAGATTGGGAGATTGCTTTGTTGAGCATGTCGCTATAGCGTGGATCTCACAGTGGCCACCCATTTCAATTCCTCACCCCATTCCCTTTGCAGGTGTCTGTGTCTCATTGATTGCCAGACTGAGACCACCCATGAATTAGAGGAACAACTCCTCATCTTCCAACTGGATGGCACTAACTTTAACTTCTCCAGTTCCCACTCCATCTATCACTATGTCTCCTTTCCACTAACTCTGTCTCTCTTCCCTTTTCCCTGTCTCCTTTGCCCCAGCTCTGCATTCAGAGCCAAGCCCTCTTCTCCATCAATTCTCACCTTTCCTGTCCTCCCACCCACATTCCATTAATACCTTTTGTCTGTTGCTCTGCACTCCTCCCCCCTTCTCCCCAGCCTTTTAATTCGTGCGACTGTGTGCTTTTTAACTCATAATTTAGACCTATAGCACGGTAACAGGCCATTTTGGCCCACGAGTCCATGCCGTCCAATTTATACCCAATTGACCTGCAAACCCCGCACATTTCGAACGGTGGGAGGAAACCGGAGCTTCCCCCCCCCCCCCCCCCCCACCACACCCTGGGAAAACCCCACGCAGAGACGGGGGAGAACGGACAAAGGTAGGATTCGAGCGCCGGTCCCGATCGTTGGTGCCGTAAAGGCAGGGTGCTAACCGCTGTGGCAACCGTGCCTCAGGCCCGAAACATCAGGGGCTGCGCGGCCATCGGGCAGCATTCGAATCCTGTCTGTAAGGAGTTTGCATGTTCTCCCCGTGTCTGCGAGGGGTTTTCCCCGGAGGATTCGGTTTTCTCCCACCATTCAAAACGCCCAGGGTAATGGGGTGTAATTGGGCAGCACGAGTCGAAATGGCCTGGATGTCAAATTCCTTTTAAATAAAACGGTTCGACCTGCATCTTTACCTCCTGTGGAGGCTGCGGGACCTGCTGAGTGTGTTTATTACCATCACAGCGCCTGCAGGCTGCCCTGCATCACTCCCCATGTGGACTGTCCGGCGCACCCCAAGCACACCGCCGCGCGTCTTGGTGAAGGCCGCTCCCGGGACCGGCGGCGTCAAAGCTAGCGACGCCTAACAGCCAATCAGGCGCCCTTCTCGCTGTTACCTCTCACTTCCCTCAGGCGGATTGGAGAATGCGCCAACTAGCCGCAGTGTGCGGGAGGAGCAACCAATCAGAAAGGCGAGTGGAGATGCTGAGCCAATAGCCGCCTCATTCTAACCCTTCGGATCCAATGTGGCCTGTCCCCGCCACATGGGAACCCCGTCTACTACCAGTGATTGGTGATTCGTTCCGCCTGTCACAGTCCAAACTTAATGTGAACCCTCCTACTACCAATGATTGGTGGTTTGTTCCGCCTGTCACAGTCCAAGCTGAATCTTGTGAGAGATGGGAAAATTGATCTAAAATTATGAACATGGAAGAAACTAAAATTCATCAGTTAATGGCTGTAACCAGTACAAACAGGATGAGCTTGGGGATTAGGATGCAGGAAAGCAGAGTCAGCACGATTAACATAAGAATCTTCTTTGTGACAAGAGCCACCATAAGACTAAGAAAAGGAATGGTAAGGTACAATAGAATGTAGGAAGTTGAGGTAGTCTGGATCAGATAAAGGTCTCTTAGCCCAAGATAGAAGTACCAAGTCCTACATATCTAATTAGCTAACCTTACACAGATTTATACATATTAAATTAGCCAACCCTAGATAGGATGAGTCAACTCTGCATACCAAGAGACTGTAGCCCCGAGAATCAGGAAGGTGTGAATAAGGACAATGACATGATGGGACACCCACAGGATACCCCCTGGTCCTCCAAGTGTACTGAAACTGCACGTAGGCAGGAAGGATTGCCTATGCCAAACCCATCCAGGGGGCAGAAGAATGTAAGGGGGAGGGCACTCTGATACTGAAATTGACTGTATAAAAGTTGGGTGAGCCCCAGTATGTGTGTGTATTCCCAGGGTAAGGGGAAGCACCCAACTTTGCACTGTTGTATAATAAATGTTCTTTGTTCTCAATTTTTGTCTCGAGCTATTTCTTTAAAGGTAAATTCTGTTTCTAACAAATGTGGGCTTGTCCGGGATCACACTCCCTCCACTGACAGAGTACCCCGCCGACGAGAGTAGGTGCACCCCGGCTGATTCAGCTGGACTCACGGGCGACAGGTGGCTGGTCAGTGGAAGAAGCGAGTGATATCCGAGAAGAGGCATTGAGAACAAACGACGGGAGGAAGCGCGCTAGAGCATTGCTACTGGAACTCGGTAAGAGGAATTTTACTTGCCTATAAGTATGGGAATTATGAGTAGCAAGGAAGAGAGTCCTGGTTCAGGATGTGAACACCAGATAGCTACGTACAGCCCGCTTGGGTTGATGTTATCTGAGTGGGGCACGGGAAGGACCTGTGGGAAAGACAAACTGACAATGGTCAGGTATTGTTGTATTGAATGGGTTAAACACCCGGTTAAAGGGAGCTCCGTGTACTGGCCAAAGTTCGGATCCGAGGATGAATGGATGTGTCAAGCTTTGAACATCTGGCTCTATCAAAACCAGAGAGACAATGTTGAGAGCAGGGAATATGCAGCCTGCTGGCTCAAGGGACCCATTGAACAACTGGTTTTGAATGAGAAAGAACTCAGGGATAAGAGAGAGGAGGAACCTTTTGTCCCTGAATCACAGGGGTGGGATGTGCTACATTCCTTCCCTCCACCTTATGTTCCTCCTATGCCGGCTCCTATCTTTCCTTCCCCTCCTATGACCTACCCTTCTGCACCTTCCCCTCCTCCCCCACAGCTAGAGAAAAGAGAAGAGAATAGGAGCGGTATGGTAACTCGCTCACAAAGCGCTCAATTACCATCTCCGTTGACAGGAGAGAGAGATCGTTGTAATTTAGAACAGAGTGAGAACCTACTGGAAGAAAGGGCAGGTAAATGTGCCCTTGACCAGTATGAAGGTAAATGTGCCCTTGACCAGAACGGAGGTGCGTAACCTACTGGAAGAAAGGGCAGGGTCAGAAATAATAAGCTAGAAGTTAGCTGGATGAGACCCCTGCGGGAGGTTCCCGTGGGAGGGGGTCTCGGTTTTGTAAATGTGACTGAAGTGCATAACTTTAAGAAAGAACTGACCTCCCTGATAGAAGATCCCCAGGGATGTGCCGAACAGTTAGACCAATTTTTGGGACCAAATATATGTACAATATGGGGGTCTCAACATAGAATCCCCAGCAGGGGAACAATTGGTACTAACAGGTTTTGTTACCAACTCAGCCCCAGACATTAGAAGAAAATTACAAAAGACAGAAAATTGGCATGAGCAGGGAATAACCCAGCCTCTACAGATCACACAAAAAGCATTTGTCCAGACATCTGAGGATAAGCAGAAAGAAAAGGCTAACATTTTGATGCAAGCAGTTAAAGGAATAGTAGATGAGTAACATGAAAAAAGCAGGGACTGTGTGCCAGCTCCTGAATGTTGGGAGAAGTGCCAGGAGTGGGAGAGTAGAGACCAGAGATAATTTCATAAATCACGATTTCCCACTTCAGTCACTGACCAATATTGATTAAAATTCATGCTAAAATTTAAATGTCATAAATGATCGTTTATCAATACTGTAGAATGAGCGAATTTAACTACCAGTTAATTCCAATTTATAAAATAAATTGTATTCAAATGTGATTTTGCACAGGGAGTACCTGAGAGTTGAGTGATGTTATAACATTTGCAGGGAGAAATGTTTGCGCAAATAGGGTGAGTTCTACACGTCTTATTTTAAGTGTATGTAAGATAAAGAAAGGATCTGATGTGTAAAGTGGCTGGATCAGCCAGTTGAAGGGGGAGTGTGCATGTCCCTTTAAGTGCACTGTGGCACTTGAAATTGAGGCTTCAGGCTCTTGTCTTGCAGTTAGAGGTATGGAGCCCTATCAACAGATTTAGTACATTTCTTCTACACATTCAGCAGTCAAGGTCCGTGAGTTTAAAGATCACCCACCTCTGGAGAATAAAGATACCTCTGGGGATTCCCATAAGTTTAATCATTCATTTCTCTGGTGCATTTACCTCCGGAGTGAAATTAATGCCTCAGCACAATTTCTCTGAATTGCCGCTGTAATTTAATTCATGATAACTTTCTCCCCCATTCATCAGGTTTATATTTAAATCCGGTAGTGCGGAAGTTACATTGTAAATAATCACGGAGGTAAACCCTGCGCAACTGCATTCAGCTTAATGGAGAAATAAACCTGCGAACTGGTCTATGGTGCTGTGTGAGTACTGCAATAGGTGGAATATGATTTAAATTGGTGGCATAGTTCAGAACAATTGGGTGCATAAGAATAATAATATCATTAAGAACTCACAGATCTTGTACCAGATGCTATTCAGTACATCTTGACTTAAGGACTGGAGAAATTGGCATGTTAGAATGAGATTGGCATAGCACCAATATTTCTTGATTCAATAATGACTCCACAAGCTCCAGGATTCATGCAGCAGAACTTTTAAGTGGAATATAATAGAAACTAGCCTGTACTTAAATGATTGTGTGTGCAATCTTCATAAGAACATCTTTTAACTTTTTTTGGTGCCTGTTTTACAGACTGTTTTCAATAAGGCCAGCTCCTGTGAGCTGTGGCACAAGGCATTTTACTTAAGGCAGAACTAAAGGTTGAATATGTTTCAAGTTCTCTTGCAGGGGCTCTTGTGCTGCAATATCTGTTATGTACTCACTCTAACAAATTGGAGGGTTGTGCCCCATACAGACAAGCAGCTCCAACTGCATTTTAATAAGGTCTACCATATTCAAAACCCATGGAAATATGGTTTGTGTTTCATTTTACAATTTTTACACTAACATAAAGGAAAGTCAGATTGTTATTCATTTTATTAAAATCTAGTGATTGGTTATATGTAAAAGCATGGCAAGAGGATCAACTAAAACCTGCCTGGGATGGTCCCTGCTGTGTACTTTTAATTACAGATACCACAGTAAGAACAAGAGAAAAAGGCTGGACCCACATTCAAAGAATCAAACCAGCTTCCGAACCACAACATCACGACACACAGACTCAACCCTCAACCTGGCGTGCAGTTCCTCATCCTTCAGACCTGAAACTTACACTGCGCCGTGACAAAGTGCCGTAATGTTACATTTATTGTTGTATTTTTTTATCTGTTTATACATTTATTGTTGTATTTTTAACTGTTTATTTTTTTAACTGTTTATTCATTTATTGGGGTATTGTTTGTTAACTGTTTATGTCACTTCATTACTCGCTATGTTTTAAGTCCTCCTGGAATAGGGGCAGCAGAGATTACAATTGTGCTACTTTACAGTGTAGACAGGGCATAGATTTAAGGCATTTTCAATACGGACCAGGGAGAACACAGTAGCGATAGTCAGTTAACAGCCTACATAGTGATTAATCAATGTACATTTCGCACACAGGGAGAGACTCACAGGCAAGCTGCAAAACACAATTAAATCACGAGGAACAATCCCCCCCCAGCTTGGTCTCTTTTCATCACCCCGTGAAGGGGAGCACCAGTTACCAACAACGTGAGCTGCTTGGCACCTCAATATCAGACTCCAGACAGCCTTCGGAGATCGGTGGCCCTAGGGTTCGGGCCTGAAGAGGACATCAGATACTAGCCACAATTCAACGGAACCGCCTGACTCTCGCTACTCGTTCGCTGCTGAAGGCAGCGTTTCTCACATACTTCGTCAGGACAATGCTTACAACAGTCGGGCGGTTAAAGACACTGCTTCAAGATTTCAACGAGAATCTGCCCATGCCCATGTTCAGACGTGGCAACTTCGGACTGATGTGGGATGGACTAACTCTTTATTGAGAACTGGAGCCTGATACTCGCAACCCTAATAGCAGCTGGACTCGCTACTCTGACCTTCATGGTGCTCCCCTACCTAAAGACTTTACACAGAGATTACAATTCGGTTATTGACCAGCTGGGTAAAACAACACCTTACACTTTACAGCATCAGTAATACTGATCTAAAAGAAAAGTGAGGATTGTGAGAGATGGGAAAATTGATCTAAAATTATGAACATGGAAGAAACTAAAATTCATCAGTTAATGGCTGTAACCAGTACAAACAGGATGAGCTTGGGGATTAGGATGCAGGAAAGCAGAGTCAGCACGATTAACATAAGAATCTTCTTTGTGACAAGAGCCACCATAAGACTAAGATAAGGAATGGTAAGGAACAATAGAATGTAGGAAGTTGAGGTAGTCTGGATCAGATAAAGGTCTCCTAGCCCTAGATAGAAATATCAAGTCCTACATATCTAATTAGCTAACCTTACACAGATTTATACATATTAAATTAGCCAACCCTAGATAGGATGAGTCAACTCCGCATACCAAGAGACTGTAGCCCCGAGAATCAGGAAGGTGTGAATAAGGACAATGACATGATGGGACACCCACAGGATACCCCCTGGTCCTCCAAGTATACTGAAACTGCACGTAGGCAGGAAGGATTGCCTCTGCCAAACCCATCCAGGGGGCAGAAGAATGTAAGGAGGAGGGCACTCTGATACTGAAATTGACTGTATAAAAGTTGGGTGAGCCCCAGTGTGTGTGTGTATTCCCAGGGTAAGGGGAAGCACCCAACTTTGCACTGTTGTATAATAAATGTTCTTTGTTCTCAATTTTTGTCTCGAGCTATTTCTTTAAAGGTAAATTCTGTTTCTAACAATCTGAACCTGCCTACTACCAGTGATTGGTGGTTCGTTCCGCCTGTCTTCCTTTCGAAAACTTTTCTCAATTATTTTCAAAGTGTACAACAGATTAATTAATTTGGGTTTTTTTTCTACCCCATTGTGATCCATCATAGGGTGGGGCTGATTCTTAGTTTAGCAATAGAAGGGGTTTCCCCCTTTTTTTCCATTTTAACAAGATGGGTTTATTGTTTGTTAACTGTGTTTTGTTATGACTTGGATCAGGGAATGTTTCACTGGTTTAAGCACAGCAAGGTAATGCTCCTTAAAGAGATACTTATGATTTTCTGTAATTGAAAGGAGTTAAGGATTATGGGGATAAGGCTGGAAAGGGGTACTGATGGTAGTGATCAGCCATGATCTGTAAAATGGCGGTGCTGGCTCGACGGGCCGGAAAAACCCAACACCCAACCCCAACCAACCAACCAATTTTCCCCTGCAACCGCTGCAACCGTGTCTGCCTGTCCCGCATCGGTCTTGTCAGCCACAAACGAGCCTGCAGCTGACGTGGACATTTACCCCCTCCATAAATCTTCGTCCACGAAGCCAAGCTAAAGAAAGAAAATACCAACTTGTGAGAAACAGAAGTACCTTCACAGAAATTGCTCGAGACAAAAATTGAGAACAAAGAACATTTAATATACAACAATGCAAAGTTGGGTGCTTCCCCTTACCTTGGGAATACACACATACACTGGGGAAATACCCTCCCCCTTACATTCTTCTGCCTCCTGGATGAGTTTGGCATTAGGCAATCCTGTCTGCCTACGTGCTGTTTCTGTGAACCTGGAGGACCAGGGGGTATCCTGTCGGTGTCCCATCATGTCATTGTCCTTATTGTCCTTATTCACAAACCTGCCTTTGTTCTAATTCACACCCTCCCAACTCTCTACAACTCTTCTTATATGCAGAACTTGCTAATTCTGTCTAAGGCTAGAAGACCCTTATCTTATTCAGACTAACTTTACTTCCTACATTCTAATATCTATTCTTATCCTATTCATACTGGCTTTATTCATTACACATATATCTATACTAGTTTCCTCATCTTCATATTTTTATATCAGTTTTACTCAACTCTCACAATCCTCACTTTTCTTTTAGATCAGTGTTACTCATCTCTCACAATCCTCACTTTTCTTTTAGCTACGCTTCGTGACTTCTCAACTGGAATGTATTACTTGTAAACTTGGTCTTTTTCCCAGCGAGTCAGTAAACGAACTGCAGTCTCAGCATCATCAGACAGAATTAGGGAAACATACATCCTTTGGGTTCTAGTGATCTGACAAGGGGTTTGATGAATTAAGTACTGCACAAAAGTCTTTAGGCAGGGGAGCACCATAATGGCCAGAATAGCGAGTCCAGCTGCTATGAGGGCTGTGGGTACCATAATCCAGTTAGCAATAAAAAGTCTAGTCCATCCCACACCGGATCGAGGTTGCCAAGTCTGAACCTGGGCATGGGAAGATTTTCGAACTCCTGAAGAAGTGTCTTTAACCGCCTGACCGTTGTGAGCATTGTCATTAACCAGTCTTTCACAAACGCTGCCTTCAGCAGCCAACGAGTAATCGAGAGCCAGGCGGTTTTGTTGAACTGTGGCTCATATCTGTCGTCTTTTTTCAGCCCATAAATTCAGGGCCATCGCTGTCTGTTCGGTGATGATCTCCAAGGCTGCCTGGAGTCCGATTAAATGATTTAAATGCCAAGCAGCTGTGGTGTTCTGGAGCAGCTTACGTCGTTTACAACTGGAACTCCCCTTACAGTGGTAGTTCTTAACTTTCCGAATGTCTGTGTGACCCAAAGGATGATTTACAGGAGACCAAGTTGGGGAGGGGTGTTTCTTGTCACTTAACCTGTGAGTTGCAGCCTGTCTGTGAACATTAGCATATGTATTCACTCTATCTCTGCTACATGCACAATCCTGACTAACATTCTGTCTGTCATTGTCCCACCATCTTCTTTGTGCTATCCCTTTAAAACTCCTCTTTTTAATACCTGTAGAGGCCAAAATACAAATCAAATCTACTCCTCTAGAGCCATTTTGTTCCCCTGGTCCCTGTTGGGATCCTATATTAACCCATACCCCACTATGATATTACTCTATATCTATGCCCTGTCTACATTCTAAAGGTAAATAATTGTCATCTCTGCTGCCCTTGTTCCAGGAGGACTTAATACATTGTGAGCAATTTGGTGATTTCTCAAAAATTGGGAACCAACAAGTAAATAAAACAGCAAATGGTAAAAACAACATTACAGCACTTTTTCCCGGCGTAGTGTAACTTTCAGATCAGAAGGATGAAGGACTGCACGCCCGGTGGAGGGTAGATTATCAATGTCGTTAGTCTGTGGTTCAGCAGCTCGTTTAATTCGTTGGATGTGGCTCCATCCCTTTTCTTTCGTTCGCACTGCAGGGTCTGTAATCAAAAGTACACAATAGGGGCCGTCCCAGACAGGTTTTAGTTGGTGATCTTGCCATGCTTTTACATATACCCAATCACCAGGTTTAATAGAATGAATAGGATACTCCAGGGGTGGGTTTTGAGCTAATAAACCCTTCTGTCGTAAGTCATACAGAGAAGTAGAGTCCCTGTAAATATTTAGATATGTACTGGTCATTAGCCTCAGGGGTAGGGGTATCAGTGTGGAATCCCATGTAAGGAAGACCAAACATCATTTCATATGGTGAGACAGCAAGGTCCTTACGAGGAGCTGTGTGAGTCTGAATTAAAGCTAAGGGTAAACATTTAATCCAGGAGAGGCCAGTTTCCTCATGAAGTTGAGTGAGCTGATTTTTCAAGGTCTGATTCATTTGTTCAACACGGCCTGAGCTCCGGGGGCGCCATGGGGTATGCAGCAGTCAATCTATTCCCAGAATTTTACACACACCCTGGAGTACCTGAGAGGTAAAATGTGTACCTCGATCTGAGTCAATGGTTTGAATCATACCATATCGTGGAATCACAGACTCCAGTAGTATCCTGATAATGGTGCTGGCACTATCATTAGGGGTCGGGAAAGCCTCAACCCATCGTGTGAAATGATCTACCATCACCAGGAGGTATTTGTAAACCCCTATCTTAGGTAATTCTGTAAAGTCAATTTGTATCCGTTGAAACGGGCATACAGCTATATCGTGACCGCCAGGCATTACCTGGCACATAACTTTCTTATTTACTCTCTGACAGATTGGACAACCCCGAGTACTTTGCTTGGCTATGGTGTATATTTCCGAGCAATTAAAGGACCGTACCAAAGCATCAACAAGTGCCTGTGTTCCCCAATGTGTCTGCTGGTGTCGATGATCAATAATTTGCCGTGCCAAGGCTTTGTTCAGTACTTGATGTCCTTCTGCCGTCCACCACAACCCATCAATGGTTTGACGCATTCCCTGGTCTTTCATGTAAACCTCCTCTTTCCGCGAAAAGATGGGAGTCTTTTTAAACTCAAGTGGGGTGGGGAATAACAGCTGCATGTCTATTTTCTCCGTGAGCACAGCCTGTTTGGCAGCTGCATCTGCCTGTCTGTTCCCCTGTGCTTCAGGACTGTCACCACTTTGATGGCTTCGTACATGAACTACAGCTATTTCCTCAGGTAATGTAAGAGCATCTAGAGATTGGACAATTAAGTTTTCATGGATCAACTTTTGTTCTTTTCCAGTTATCATTCCCTGCTCTTTCCAGATCTTCCCAAAAATGTGCACTACACCAAAAGCGTATTTTGAGTCCGTGTAGATAGTGCCCACCTTGTTCTCTAGACCCTGGAGAGCTTGACAGAGGGCATACAATTCACAAGATTGTGCTGACCAATGACCGGGGAGGCGACCGGCTTCAATCACCACTCCTTCTTTCCCATCCACTACACTATACCCGCTATAGCGAGTGCCATCAATGCAACGGGAAGATCCATCAATAAACCACTTTTCACCCTCCTGTAAAGGCTCATCGCTTAAATCCTCTCTAATTTTGGTCTGTAACTCTATTACCTCTAAACATACATGCTGTAACTCATTTATGGTATTGTCAGAATTTGGAGAAACCAAGAAAGCTGCTGGATTGTGTTCTTTATTCGTAATCAGGGTCAAATCATCCCTATCCATTAGGATCGCTTCATATTTTAAAATTCTAGAGTCTGTGAGCCACCTTCCAGCACGTTGTAAGAGAATATTGCGGACTGTGTGAGGGGTGTGAACCATCATCGGGGCACCAAACGTAATCTTTCGTCCCTCCTCAACTAAAATAGCAGTGGCTGCGATGGCTTACACACATTCTGGCCAACCACGACAAACAGGGTCTAAAACCTTTGACAGAAAAGCAACTGGCTGTCTATAGCCTGCCCTCTCTTGTGTTAGTACTCCGGTGGCTACACCTCCTTTCGCATTGGTATATAGGTCAAATGGCTTATTTAGGTCGGGTAAAGCCAACACTGGAGCACTGATAAGGCGCTGTTTCACCAAGTTTAAACCTTTAATCTCTTCCTCTGTCCAGACAACAGCTTCGCCCCCTAGAATCGTGAGTTTATCATAGAGGAATTTGACCAGGCTAGAATAATTTTCAATCCAGATACTACAGTATCCCACTGAACCAAGGAATTTCCTAAGTTCTTGGGCATTCTTGGGAGGTGGGATCTGTAGAATACCACGTATCCTCTCTGGACTTATTTTCCTAGTTCCCTGACTTACCAGATGACCTAAGTATTTAACTTCTGATTAAACAAATTGAGACCCTTATTCTCCAGAAAATTCAAAAGTTCAACAGTATACTGTTTAACTAATTCGTACGTTTTTCCCGTAATTTTGTTCAGCTCCCTCAAGTCCTGCACTAATCGATAGGTACCGTCTGGTTTTTGGACAGGTAAAATTGGGGTATTAAAAGGTGACATACAAGGTTCGAGTTTCCCAACTTTCACCAACTGGTCAATTACTGGCTACAGCCCCTTTCGGCCAGCTATAGGAATTGGATACTGTTTTCGCCTAATTACTTGTTCAGAATCTTTTAAAGTAACTTGCAGGGGAGGAATATCTAACACTCCTCTATTGCCTCTTTCTGCCCATACTCCAGGATTTATTAGTTCTCGATCTTCCTCGCTGAACAGATACAATTGAACCCCGATACCCGATTCCTGTTGTCTGGTGCTGATAGCCAATTGGTCCTGTAAATCTCGTCCTAACAAACAAACTCCAGCTTGGGGAACAAGTAAAATATTCTCTGTTATTACCTTTTCTCCCATTTGTATTCTTACATCTCTTAATACAGGGACTGTAAAGTCTCTTCCTCCTACTCCCGAAACTATCACTGTCCCCTCTATCCTAACACCCTTGGGTGGTTGTAAAATACTAGAACGGGCTGCCCCAGAATCTACTAAAAACACCATATTGTCACTGTGGGGTCCTATGCTTTAATTTGCCAATGGTTCTCCGTGCAGCCCCACGGTGTGTATTGACTGAGAACCGTGACTCCCTATTCATAATCTGCTTCCATCATGGCGTAGGATCGCATCTCCCTGGCTTGCATTGGGCATTCTCTCTTAAAGTGTCCCTCCTTTTTAGAATGATAACAAACTAATGCTCCTGTTTCCCAATTTCTACCTGGGTCTCCACAGAGTCCCAGGGATGGTTGTCATCCCCGGAATCCTCCTCTACTCCTCACTCTACTCTGGTCCCTACTTCCCCACCCCTGGCTCTCCTCCCAACGTCCAGGAGCTGGCACACAGTCCCTACCTTTTCCTTGCTGTTCCTCCACAACTCCTTTGACTGCCTGCATCAAAACCTTAGCCTTTCCTTTCTGCTTATCCTCAGACCTCTGGACAAATGCTCTTTGTGCGATCTGTAGAAGCTGGGTTATTCCCTGCTAATGCCAATTCTCAGTCTTCTGTAATTTCCTTCTAATGTCTGGGGCTGAGTTCGTAACGAAACCCGTTAATACTAATTGTTCACCTGCTGGGGATTCTATGTCCAGACCCCCATATTGCTGTATGGCCGTACGCAATCTATTCAGAAATGCAGAGGAGGTCTCCTCAGGACCTTGGGGAACCTCAAATGCTTTCTTAGAATTCTGTCCCTTTGGGACAGATTCCTTGATTCCTTTTATCAGATTAACCCTATATTCTTCCATTAATGTGCGACCATCATTAGTATTCTTATCCCAATTTGGTTTCATCAGGGGAAATTTAGCTTCTCCAGGTATCGCCTCTGGTCCTCCTTGGTGTTCCCTATCCCAGACTCTAATCCCTGCCTGGCGAATCATTCCACGCTCATCCAAAGTAAACAACGTTTTAAAGATAGATGTTAACTCATCCCAGGTATATGTATTTGGTCCCAAAAATTGATCTAATTGTTCAGCACATCCTTGAGGATCTTCTATCAGGGAGATCATTTCTCTCTTAAAGTTTCGCACCTCTGTACTGGTCAGGGGCACATTTATGAAACCGAGACCCTCTCCCACAGGAACTTCCCGCAGAGGTCTCATCCAGTTAGTTTCTGGCTTATTATGTCTAGGTTCCTGCTCTCCGGGAAATGAATCAAAGGGTTCTGCCCTTTCTTCCCGGAGGGTCTCACACTGTTCTGAATTAAAGTCGCCTCCCTCTCTTGTCAATAGAGGTGGTAATCGAGTACTTTGTGAACGGGTCATCATACCAACCCTACTTTTCTCTAGCTGTGGGGGAGGAGGGGAAGGTGCAGAAGGGTAGGGCATAGGAGGGGGGGGGGGGAAGATAGGAGCCGGCATAGGAGGAACATAAGGTGGAGGAAAGGAATGTAACACATCCCATCCTTGTGTTTCAGGGACAAAAGATTCCTTATCTTTCTTGTCCTTGCATTCCTTTTCATTCAAAACCAGTTGATCAAACGATCCCCTGAGCCAGCAGGCTGCATATTCCCTGCTCTCAAGATTATCTCTTTGGTTTTGATAGAGCCAGATGTTCAATGCTTGACACATCCAGTCATCCTTGGATCCGAGCTTTGGCCAATATACTGAACTCCCTTTTATTGGACTTTTAACCCATTCCAAACAGCAATATCTGACCATGGTCAGTTTGTCTTTCCCACAGGTTCTCCCCGCACCCCAATCAGATAACATTAATCCTAACGGACTTTGCTTGGTTATCTGATCTTCCCATCCTTCCTTAGGACTCTCTTCCTTACTACTCTCACACCTCCCATACTAACAGGTAAGTAAAATTTCTCTTACCGAGATCCGGTAGCTAGTTCTAGCGCGCTTCCTTAACATCCTCTCGTTGTTTGTTCTCAATGCCTCTTCTCGGATATCACTCGCTGCATCCACTGACCAGTCATCCTTCGTCCGTGAGTCGAGCTGAATCAGCTGGGGTGCACCTACCCCCGTCGCCGGGCACTCCGTCAGTGGAGGGAGTGGGATCCCAGACGAGCCCCCATTTGTTAGAAACAGAAGTACCTTCACAGAAATTGCTCGAGACAAAAATTGAAAACAAAGAACATTTATTATACAACAATGCAAAGTTGGGTGCTTCCCCTTACCCTGGGAATACACACATACACTGGGGCTCACCCAACTTTTATACAGTTGATTTCAGTATAGGAATACCCTCCCCCTTACATTCTTCTGCCTCCTGGATAGGTTTGGCATTAGGCAATCCTGCCTGCCTATGTGCTGTTTCTGTGAACTTGGAGGACCAGGGGTTATCCTGTCGGTATCCCATCATGTCATTGTCCTTATTCACAAACCTGCCTTTGTTCTAATTTACACCTTCCCAACTGTCAGGGCTACAACCTCTTCATATGCAGAACTTGCTAATACTGTCTAGGGCTTACTAATTACATATGTGGAACTTGCTAATTCTATCTAGGGCTTATCTTATTCAGACTAACTTTACTTCCTACATTCTATTATCTATTATCTATCCTTATCTTATTCATACTGGTGAACTTGCTGATTCTGTCTAAAAGGCTAGAAGACCCTTATCTTATTCAGACTAACTTTACTTCCTACATTCTATTATCTATCCTTATCCTATTCAGGCTTTATTCATTACACATATATCTATACTAGTTTCCTCATCTTCATATTTTTAGATCAGTTTTACTTATCTCTCACAAACTGATTTTTAACAGCCTTAGAAGGAGGATCACCTGACACCTGACACCTGCTGCAGAAAAATTCAATTTAAGAAGCTCACTTTTATGCACATGCAATTTCTAACCTGAGAATTGACCACATTGTGAAATCAAATAATAAAGGGCTCAGCGGGAATCCTTGACAAGGGCCAAGTTGCAGATTAAAAGGTTGAGATTGTTGGGAATTAGTAAGAATTATGGTAGAGGTTCATGAATGCATTAGTATTGAGATCCAGTGGTTCTCAACCTTTTTGTTTCCACTCACATCCCACTTTAAGTAATCCCTCTGCCATCGGTGCTCTGTGATTAGTAAGGGATTACTTAAAGTGGGATGTGAGTGGGAAGGGAAGGTTGAGAATCACTCCTCCAGACCCAATTATTACTGAAATATTTTGCTTGAGGAAAACTGGCATTGGCCCATTTCCTTTGGAGTTATGAAACTGTGCACATAACCAGTCAATGAGGTACAATTAAAACAGTGGTTCTCAACCTTTTTCTTTCCACCAGCATACCACATTAAGCAATCCCTTACTAAGCACAGAGCACAGAAAGAAAAAAGATTGAGAACCACTGGTTAACCCATGTAATAAAATCAGAACCAAAATTAAAATTTTCAAGGGTTGTAAACAAATATGTCCATTCTATCCAATTAAATGCTTTTTTTCAGCATCCAATGAAAGAATACACTCAGGAGTTTTCCCAGAAGGCAAATCCATAATTTTCATTAAATATAATATTCATTCACCAGCAATCTTCTTTATTTCTGGTTCAGAGTCACGCCATTTCTTTTGCCTCATGACCAGTAACCTCATGTGAGTAAAGAATGGTGCTGTTAAACTTGCAAGCCTTCTTAGTGTTTAATAAGGTTTATAGGGATTTTTTTTCTATATGGTATGGGTTTCTATCTATCCCACCGCTGCCACCATATTGTGTGCTCATTGTACCATCGGAGATCTGAAGAAGGCTTATAAGTTTAACACCACTATTCTTTACTCACATGAGGTTACTGGTCATGTATTGACACAATGTTGTACTGAGCATGCTCACCACTCAAGTGTGATGCAGCTCTTAGTCTTGCAGTGTTCATGTTCTAGCATAAAATAGTCCCAAGTTTAACCATATAACCATATAACCATTTACGGAGCGGAAACAGGCCACGTTGGCCTTTCAAGTCCGCACCGGTTCACTGATTTTGTGCACCCTCTTCAGGCATTGGTCCCAGTAGATCTTCATTCAATAACGATGGGCGAATTCAATGCAGGTGGAATCAGATAATAGCAAAACTATGAGCAAACAGATTGGCTGTCTGTGTACAAAAAATATTAAAACTTGACGAAACTGGATTTATTAAGAAAAGACAAACAATGGACAATATTTCTAAGTTCATTAACTTAATCCATGTAGTACAAGGAAAGAAGACTCCAACTGTGGCAGTTGCTTTTCATGTAGAGAAAGCCGTTGACAGGGTAGAAAGGAATTATTTATTTAAAGTACTACAGCGGTTCAACCTACCAGAGAAATATATTAATTGGATTAAAGCATTTCTATTATTGTTTTTAGGAATCATAATAATACAAATACTGATGTAGCCTAAGAAAGTGCTTGTGTAACCTTTCCCATGATTATTTCACACAATGTCTATAAATTGTCAGTTTGATTTTACTATCTGATTTATTTGTTTCTTTCATTATTTATTGGTCACCACTTCTATCTAAATGAAGTTGAGGTTCAGTCAAAGACTTTGTTTCCTAGGGCAAAACATTCTTCTATGCCATGATCAAGGGTATATGAAG
The DNA here is from genome assembly GCF_036971445.1 of Narcine bancroftii. NCBI lineage: Eukaryota > Metazoa > Chordata > Chondrichthyes > Torpediniformes > Narcinidae > Narcine > Narcine bancroftii. The sequence goes on from NC_091473.1 coordinate 212,353,347, forward strand.
GCTAAAAACAGAAGTGCAGATAGACGATGTAAAAATGAGCATCAACATCTGGCAAAGGAGCAGGCAAACTGGCACAACATTATTAAGTGTTTGAAATATTGCATAATTTTTATGATTCAAAGATACAGTTTCCTCAGTATTTAACATTATGTACTGAATGTTGTATGTTTGTAATCTTTTTAATTATGTATCCTTATTCTCTCTGCCCATTACTTATTGTATATTAAAATATAACCATGAGGAACTTTGGGGGGCATCTGAGGCACTCTAGTATTTGCCAAAGCCCTTTCCTGCTCACGGTGTCGAAGGCTTTGGTGAGGTCAACAAAGGTGATGTAGAGTCCTTTGTTTTGTTCTCTGCACTTTTCTTGGAGCTGTCTGAGGGCAAAGATCATGTCAGTAGTTCATCTGTTTGCGCGAAAGCCGCACTGTGATTCTGGGAGAACATTCTTGGCGACACTAGGTATTATTCTATTTAGGAGAATCCTAGCGAAGATTTTGCCTGCAATGGAGAGCAGCATGATTCCCCTGTAGTTTGAGCAGTCTGATATCTCGCCTTTGTTTTTGTACAGGGTGATGAACATGGCATCACGAAGGTCCTGAGGCAGTTTTCCTTGGTCCCAGCAAAGCTTGAAAAACTCATGCAGTTTGGCATGCAGAGTTTTGCCACCAGCCTTCCAGACCTCTGGGGGGGATTACATCCATACCTGCTGCTTTGCCACTTTTCAGTTGTTCAATTGCCTTATATATCTCTTCCCACGTGAGGACCTCATCCAGCTCTAGCCTTATGGGCTGTTGAGTGAGCTGGAGCAGGGCGGAATCTTGGACTGAACGGTTGGCACTGAAAAGAGATTGGAAGTGTTCTGACCATCGGTTGAAGATGGAGATCTTGTCGCTGAGGTTATCCAACTGCACGAAAACCAACAAGGTCGGGTCAGATACAGCAATGAGCTCTCTGAACCCTTCTCCATAAACAATGGCATGAAGCAAGGCTGCATTCTCGCACCAACCCTCTTTTCAATCTTCTTCAGCATGATGCTGAACCAAGCCATGAAAGACCTCAACAATGAAGATGCTGTTTACATCCAGTACCGCACGGATGGCAGTCTCTTCAATCTGAGGCGCCTGAAAGCTCACACCAAGACACAAGAGCAACTTGTCCGTGAACTACTCTTTGCAGACGATGCCGCTTTAGTTGCCCATTCAGAGCCAGCTCTTCAGCGCTTGATGTCCTGTTTTGCGGAAATTGCCAAAATGTTTGGCCTGGAAGTCAGCCTGAAGAAAACTGAGGTCCTCCATCAGCCAGCTCCCCACCATGACTACCAGCCTCCCCACATCTCCATCGGGCACACAAAACTCAAAACGGTCAACCAGTTTACCTATCTCGGCTGCACCATTTCATCAGATGCAAGGATCGACAACGAGATAGACAACAGACTCGCCAAGGCAAATAGCGCCTTTGGAAGACTACATAAAAGAGTCTGGAAAAACAACCAACTGAAAAACCGCACAAAGATAAGCGTATAGAGAGCCATTGTCATACCCACACTCCTGTTCGGCTCCGAATCATGGGTCCTCTACCAGCATCACCTACAGCTCCTAGAACGCTTCCACCAACGTTGTCTCCGCTCCATCCTCAACATTCATTGGAGTGACTTCATCCCTAACATCGAAGTACTTGAGATGGCAGAGGCCGACAGCATCGAATCCACGCTGTTGAAGATCCAACTGCGCTGAGTAGGTCACGTCTCCAGAATGGAGGACCATCGCCTCCCCAAGATCATGTTATATGGCGAGCTCTCCACTGGCCATCATGTCAGAGGTGCGCCAAAGAAGAGGTACAAGGACTGCCTAAAGAAATCTCTTGGTGCCTGCCACATTGACCACCGCCAGTGGGCTGATATCGCCTCAAACCATGCATCTTGGTGCCTCACAGTTCGGCGGGCAGCAACCTCCTTTGAAGAAGACCGCAGAGCCCACCTCACTGACAAAAGACAAAGGAGGAAAAACCCAACACCCAACCCCAACCAACCAATTTTCACCTGCAACCGCTGCAACCGTTTCTGCCTGTGCCGCATTGGACTTGTCAGCCACAAACGAGCCTGCAGCTGACGTGCACATTTACCCCTCCATAAATCTTCATCCGCGAAGCCAAGCCAAAGAAAGAAGATTAAAATATACAAATCATATATTAAATTGTACATTAAAATCAATAAAAATATTGAAAAAGGAGAGGAGCCTCCCCCACCAGTCCTCTCCTTCCCTCTCTCTTGTCCTCCCATCCACATCCGATTGTGAGAGATGAGTAAAACTAATATGAAAATATGAGAGATGAAGAAAGCTAGTATTGATATATGTGTAATGAATAAAGCCAGTATGAATAGGATAAGATAGAATGTTGGAAGTAAAGTTAGTCTGAATAAGATAAGGGTCTTCTAGCCTTAGAGAGAATTAGCAAGTTCTGCATATAAGAGTCAGTAAACCCTGAGGGTTGGGAAGGTGTGAATAAGGACAAAGGCAGGTGAATAAGGACAATGACATGATGAGACACAGACAGGGATACCCCCTGGTCCTCCAAGTTCACAGAAACAGCACGTAGGCAGACAGGATTGCCTAATGCCAAATTTATCCAGGAGGCAGAAGAATGTAAGGGGGGGGAGGGTACCTCTACACTGAAATGAACTGTATAAAAGTTGGGTGAGCCCCAGTATGTGTGTGTATTCCCAGGGTAAGGGGAAGCACCCAACTTTGCATTGTTGTATAATAAATGTTCTTTGTTCTCAATTTTTGTCTCGAGCAAATTCTGTGAAGGTACTTCTGTTTCTCACACGATTAATACCTTTTGTTTGTGGCTCTGTTCTCCTCCCCCTGCCTTTTCTCCCCTTCTCCCCAACCTTTTAATTCAGGCACTTCCTGCTTTCAACACCCCCTGAAGAAGGGCTCAGGCCCATCCCATCAAGAACAGGTCTTTACCTCCTGCAGATGCTGTGGGACCTGCTGAGATCCTCCGGTGTTTCCCTGTTTCCACTGCAATCACAAGGTCAGCATGTTTCTCTCATCCTCCTGGAATCTCTGCCTCCTTCCCTGATTGACCTGCCCCACCCCCTCCCCCCATCTGAACTGTCTCCCCTCTTGTCCTCTTGGTAATTGTCAATCAGAGAAACATGTTGGAATCTGAAGCGAGAAGAGCTTAGCAATAGACATGGGAATAGCTGGACAAGTTGATATCAATACCATCTGCTTGGAAAGGGCTGAGGTGGTGGGGGGATATAAAGTGTTGTTCTGACTTAGAGTGAAAGGTTAGGACTTTATTCCCTGGAAGTGTCAGGGGAGGAGAGGAGATTGGATACAGAATTCTGAGGGCGAGAGATAGGATAAATACAACTGTGAAAGATAATAGAATATAGGAAGTAAAGCTAGTATGAATGAAATAAGGAATACTAGACTAGACTAGACTAGAGGAAGTTAAGTAAGTGCTGAGTAGGGATGAATTCCGATAAGAGTGTGACGCAAGTATAATAGAATGTGAGGAAGGGTTACACAAGTATAATAGAATAAGGGTCTTGTAGTGATAGACAGAATTAGCAAGTTCTGCATATAGAATTTTAGTAAGTCCTGGGGGTTGAGATGTGTGAATAAGGACAAAGGCAGATTCATGAATAATAACAATGACATGATGGGACCCAGACAGGATACCCCATGGTCTTTCAAGTTTACAGAAACTGCACGTAGGCAGACAGAATTACCAAATGCCAAACAAATCCAGGAGGCAGAAGAATGTTAGGGGGGGAGGGTACCTCTACACTGAAATGAACAGTATGTATGTGTATTCCCAGGGTAAGAAGAAGCACCCAACTTTGCATTGTTGTACAATAAATATTGTTTGTTCTCAATTTTTGTCTCGAGCGAAATTTGTGAAGGTACTTCTGTTTCTCACAATTGGGGGCTCGTCCGGGATCCCACTCCCTCCACTGTCAGAGTGCCCAATGATGGGGGTAGGTGCACCCCAGATGATTCAGCTTGACTCCCGGACGACGGGTGACTGGTCAGTGGACGAAGCGAGTGATATCCGAGAAGAGGCATTGAGAACAAATGACGGGTGAACGTTAAGGAAGCGCGCTAGGGATAGCTACTGGATCCCGGTAAGAGGAATTTTATTTACCTGCTAGTATGGGAGGTGTGAGTAGCAAGGGAAACAGTCCTAAAGAAGGACGGGAAGATCAGATACCTAAACATAGTCCGTTAGGATTAATGTTATCTGATTGGGGTGTGGGGAAAACCCGTGGGAAAGATAAACAGACCATGGTTAGGTATTGCTGTCAGGAATGGGTTAAGAATCTGATAAAAGGGAGTTCAGTATATTGGCCAAAGTTCGATCTGACGAGGACTGGATGTGTCAAGCATTGAACATCTGGCTCTACCAAAATCAAGGAGGTAATACCGAGAGCAGAGAATATGCAGCCTGTTGGCTCAGTGGATAAGTGGTTTAGTGTAATTGACCTCAAAGATGCCTTCTGGACCTGTCCATTGGCAATAGACAGTAGGGACATGTTTGCATTTGAGTGGGAAAATCCTTTTACAGGACGGAAAAATCAATACCGGTGGACGGTCCTTCCCCAGGGTTTTACAGAATCACCAAATTTGTTTGGCCAAGTTTTAGAACAGGAACTAGATGAGGCCCCTCGGAGAGAGGATTGTCAATTAATACAATATGTTGATCATTTATTAATCACGGTAAAAACGTATGATGTGGTTAAACAATACACTTGAATTTTTGAATTTTCTAGGGAATAAGGGTCTTAGAGTGAGCGAATAAAAGTTACAATTTGTTCAATCTGTAGTTAAATATTTAGGTCATCTGGTTAGTCAAGGAATTAGGAAGATAAGTCCAGAGAGAACACGCAGTATTCTGCAGATCCCGTCTCCAAAGAATGCTCAAGAACTTAGGAAATTCCTTGGTTTAGTGAGATATTGTAGAATTTGGATTGAGAATTATTCTAGCCTGGTCAAATTTCTTTATGATAAACTTGCGACTCCAGGGGGCGAAACTGTTGTCTGGGCGGAGGAGGAGATTAAAGATTTTACCTTGGTGAAACAGCATCTTATTAGTGCCCCAGTTTTGGCTTTACCTGACCTAAATAAGCCACTTGACCTATATACCAATGCGAAAGACGGTGTGGCCATGGGAGTATTAACGCAAGAGAGGGCAGGCTTTAGACAACCAATTGCCTTTCTGTCAAAAATTTTAGATCCTGTTTGTCGTGGTTGGCCAGAATGTGTGCAAGCAATTGCAGCCACTGCTATTTTAGTCGAGGAAGGATGAAAGATTACGTTTGGTGCCCCGATGTTAGTTCATACCCCTCACACAGTCCGCACCATTCTCTTACAACGTGCCAGAAGGTGGCTTACTGATTCTAGAATTTTAAAGTATGAAGCGATTCTTATGGATAGGGATGATTTGACACTGATTATAAACAAAGAACAGAATCCAGCCGCCTTCTTGGTTTCTCCAGATTCTGATACTGTCCCCAATGATTTAGAGCATGTATGTTTAGAAGTGATAGATTTACAGACAAAAATTAGAGATGATTTAAGTGATGAACCTTTACGGGAGGGTGAAAGATGGTTTATTGATGGATCTTCCTGCTGCATTGACGGCATTCGTTATAGCGGGTATAGTGTAGTGGATGGGAATGAAGGAGTTGTGATTGAAGCCAGTCATCTTCCCGGTCATTGGTGGGCACAATCCTGTGAATTATATGCCCTCTGTAGAGCTCTCCAGGGTTTAGAGGGAAAGGTGGGCACAATCTATACCGACTTAAAGTATGCTTTTGGTGTAGTGCACACCTTTGGAAAGATTTGGAAAGAGCAGGGAATGATAACTGGGAAAGGACAAAAGTTGATCCATGAAAACTTAATTGTTCAATCCTTAGATGCTCTTATGTTGCCTGAGGAGATAGCTGTAGTTCATGTATGGGGCCATCAAATTATTGACAGTCCTGAAGCACAGGGGAACAGACGGGCAGATGAAGCTGCCAAACAGGCTGCACACACAGAAAAAATAGACATGCAGCTGTTATTCCCCACCCCACATGAGGTTCAAAAGACTCCCATCTTTTCACGGGAAGAGGAGGTTTATATGAAAGACCAGGGAATGCGTCAAACTGCCGATGGGTTGTGGTGGACGGCAGAGGGACGCCAAGTACTGAACAAAGCCTTGGCTCGTCAGATTATTGATCAGCTCTACCAGCAGACACATTGGGGAACACAGGCACTTGTTGATGCTTTGGTACGGTCCTTTAATTGCTCAGGAATATACACCATAGCCAAGCAAAGTACTCGGGGGTGCCCAATCTGTCAGCGAGTGAATAAGAAAGTCATGCGCCAGGTAATGCCTGGCGGTCGCGATATAGCCGTACGCCCGTTTCAACGAATACAGATTGACTTCACGGAATTACCTAAGATAGGGGTTTATAAATAGCTCCTGGTGATGGTGGATCATTTTACTCAATGGGTTGAGGCTTTCCCGACCCCTAATGATCACTGTTATCCGGATATTACTAGAATCTGTTATTCCGCATTATGGCATTATTCAAACCATTGACTCAGATCGAGGTGCACATTTTACCTCTCACGTACTACAGGGTGTGTATAAAATCCTGGGAACAGATTGGCAGTTACATACCCCTTGGCACCCCCAGAGTTCAGGCCGTGTTGAACGGATGAATCAGACCCTGAAAAATCAACTCACTCGACTTCATGAAGAAACTGGCCTCTCCTGGATTAAATGCTTACCCTTAGCTTTAATCAGGACTCACACAGCTCCTCATAAGGACCTTGCTGTCTCACCATATGAAATGATGTTTGGTCTTCCTTACATGGGATTCCACACTGATACCCCTACCCCTGAGGCTAATGACCAGTACATATCTAAATATTTACAGGGACTTTCTACTTCTCTATATGACTTAAGAAAGAAGGGATAATTAGCTCAAAACACACCCCAGGACTATCATATTATTCATTCTATTAAACCTGGTGATTGGGTATATGTAAAAGCGTGGCAAGACCATAAACTAAAACCGATATGGGACAACCCTTATTGTGTACTTTTGATTACAGACACTGCAGTGCGAACAAAAGAAAAGGGGTGGACTCACATACAACGCATTAAACAAGCTAATCCACGGACTAAAGACATTGATAATATACCCTCCACCTGGTGAGCAGTCTCGCATCCTTCTGGCCTGAAAGTTATGCCACGCCGGGAAAAAGTGCTGTAATGTTATTTTTCCTCCTTGAATAGGGGCAGCAGAGGTGATAATTACTTTGAGGAATCGACAAGTTTACCTTTAGAATGCAGACAGGGCACAGGTATAGAGTGTATTCATAGTGGGGTACCTTATTTAGTATGGTTTAATTTAGGATCCCAACATGGACCAGGGAAACAGAACTGCCCTAGGGGAGTGGATTGGGTTTGTATCCCGGCCTCTACAGATATTAAAAAGATGAGTGCTAAAAATATGGTACAAAGAAGATGGTGGGAAAATGATAGGTAGAACATTAGTCAGGGCTATACCTGGAGTAGGGATGAAGGGGGTATATATGCTAATGCTCGCAGACAAGCTGCTACTCACAGGTTAGGTAACAATAAATGCCCCCCTCCTGTCGGACTCTGGCTTTATCTTACTCTTAATTTAGTCTATGTGTAGTCTGAGCGCGTTCTTTGAATGAAGTGATAGGAGAAGGTATTCGGTTCAACAGTCAATTTATTACACAGCACAAGAATAAAACTTAACAGAGCTCTGGGTCACTCATTAGTTCATAGGTCACCTGCACAGTGAGCTACTCCCCAAGACTGACCCCTATTGTCCAGTTGGTTCAGTTTATATAGGTCAACCTTATCATACAGAACAAAAGTTGGCTTCCTTTGCTAGATTTCATTATCATACAGAACAAAAGTTGTCTTCCTTTGTTAGATCTTTTTGCATAAGGGTTATCACAAGTCATCTCCTGTTTTGCAGATATCTGGGGTGTAGCACTCCCATCTTAATCCTCCAGGCCAGACTATCCCGTTGTGTTGATCAGAAATTAATTCATCCCCAGATATCTCTAATCACCATTCTGTTCTTGTCCTGCCAATTTCTGCTGTTCTCTTTAACACCTCCTCCTGCCTTAATCTTCCTCCTAGACTTGTTTTCCATTCCCTTTGTTTCTTACAGGCCATTCTTTGTTCTGATCTGGCCTGTGTCTCCTGTGCTACTCACCACCTCCTTCAGTTTGAGCATTCCTCCTAAATTCTGGCCTGTGTCTCCTGTGCTACTCACCACCTCCTTCAGTTTGAGCATTCCTCCTAAATCGTTTTATGCATTTCCTCTCCCTGTATTTGGGAGCAGACCATTTTGCTCAGCCAACTTTGCTCCATGCTGTGATTGCCACTTAATCACATTCCTCTTTTTCCCTGAACCATCCAGTAAATATCAACTTATTAATTAATCATTTCTTTCATAATGTTTTAACCCCTAGATTCCAACACTCCCCCAACTTGGCATCTTGTAAATCATCCTTTGAGTCACGAATACATTCGGAAGGCTAAAGGACATCAATATAAGGGGGATTCCAGTTGTAAATGTCTCAAGCTGCTCCAGAATACCACAACTGTTTGGCATTTAAACCGTTTAATCAGACTCCAGGCAGTTTTGGAGATTATCACCAAACAGACAGCGACGGCCTTGGATTTATTGGCTGAAGAACAACGACAGATACGAGCTACAGCTTATCAAAACCGCCTGGCTCTCGATTACTTGTTGGCTGCTGAGGGCGGCGTTTGTGGAAGATCGATTGATGACAATGGTCACAATGGTCAGGCGATTGAACTTTTTACTGGTGACTGGAGGTGGATACACACAGCCCTTATAGACTTCCCTGCCTTATGACTTGTGTGCAGTGTTTAATTCAACGGACCCTTCGTCAGATCACTACAACCCAAAGGATGTATGTTTCCCAAACTCCGTCTGATGATGCTGAGATTGCACGTTTGCTGACTCACTGGGAAAAAGACCAAGCTTCCAGTTGAGAATTTAATAAGCATAGCTAAAGAAAAAGTGTGGATTGTGAGAGATAATAAAATATAGGAAGTAAAGCTAGAATGAAATAAGGAATACTAGACTAGACTAGAGGAAGTTAAGTAAGTGCTGAGTAGGGATGAATTCTGATAAGAATGTGAGGAAGGGTTACGCAAGTATAATAGAATAAGGGAAGGGTCTTATAGTGATAGAAAGAATTAGCAAGTTCTGCATATAGAATTAGTAAGTCCTGGGGGTTGAGATGTGTGAATAAGGACAAAGGCAGATTCATGAATAAGGACAATGACATGATGGGACCCAGAGCACATAGCAGACAGAATTACCAAATGCCAAATCAATCCAGGAGGCAGAAGAATGTTAGGGGGAGGGTACCTCTACACTGAAATGAACTGTATAAAAGTTGGGTGAGCCCCAGTATGTGTGTGTATTCCCAGGGTAAGGGGAAGCACCCAACTTTGCATTGTTGTACAATTAATGTTCTTTGTTCTCAATATTTGTCTCGAGCAAAATCTGTGAAGGTATTTCTGTTTCTCACACAACCAGGCTCTTTCCACTGAAGTTCGGGGAGACAAGAGCTAGAGGACATGGGCTAAGGGTGAAAGGTGAGATGTTTAAATTAAATTTTTAAATTTAGACATACAGCACGGTAACAAGACGCTTTGGCCCATAAGCCCATGCTGCCCAGTTACTCCTGAATGGCCTACAATCCCAGTACGTTCTGAAGGGTGGAGGGGGAACTGGAGCCCCCAGGGAGAACACACAAACTCTGACAGACAGTGTCACACTAAGCATGATGACCATCTGGCTTTTTGCACATGACAAGCCCTACCCTATCAGCAACCCACTCCTCATCTGCAAATTATGTACGATCAAAGCTCACAACCAGGTTCCCCCTCACTCAGGAGAACACGAAAATCTGCAGGTTGAAGTAAAAACACAAAGTTAAAAAAATACATCACCCACATTTCGGGCTTGAGCCCCTCATCAAGCATCAAGATAATTTTCTCTCCCCCCCCCCCCCCCCACAACCTTTGCTCAAGCATTGTTCTTGCACATCACCTGATCTGGGGAAGCTCCATGCCCATGGACATTTCATTCCACACACCATTGCCACACAGATATATGAGCTGTCCACAGTCTCATGTAATGCCATGTTAATGCTGTCTGTAGCGTGGCATCAACATCCACCTTAAATTTCCGTTAGCCCTCTCTTTCCCTCATCTCTCTGCTGACCCCCTACCTCCAGTTCCTCAGCCCTTCTCTTCCTTTCCCCCATCAGGCAGCTTCTTTCTCAGCCACCTGCTCACCTCAGCTCATTTCTCATCTGCCCCCTCCCATTTGCATCCACCCATTGTTTTATCTTGTATTCGTCTGTGTGAGTACTCAGGCAACACATGGATGAAGGAAAATGTTCTTTACTTTAAAGTTGATGTAAACAGCCCATGAGGCTGAAGATTCCAATACAGATCTTTCATACTGCAGTCTCCTGCTCTGTGTCAGCCCCTGCTGGTGGCCAAGTATAATCAAACGGGAGCTATAATCCTTAAGGCATTGGTAGAGGCCATGCAAACATGATAACTATCATTACATCCTCCTTTCTTAAAGTAGCTTACTTTTAACCAACATGGCCTAACTCTGCAATTTTAACTTTGACACCAGGAACTTATTATTATCAACATTGTTAACATTTTTTTTAACTTGTTTTTAAAACTTGAAGAGCCAATAAGATAACACTGCTTCATTCTAGAACAGGAGTCTTTAAATTTGCTCAATGAGTCTCTTAGGAGGATTCATGTGTCTTGATGATCTCCTGATTGATTGTCCTTGATTCTGAGTTTTTGTCTCAGATGATGTCTTATCAGATGTGCATTCAGGTTGTTTAACAGTATCCGCCTTTCCATCTACTGTGGCTGGTACCATTTGAAGGTCTCGATGATTTATTCACATCTTCATCTGTCTGAATGGTCTATGATCTTGATTGGACTTCACTAAGGACAGTTCCCTTCTGAGTCCATAAGTATGTTTTGTCTTTTAGGCTTACTTGGTCACCAGTGTAGAGTTCCAGTAGGTTTTTTTTGTTCCTCTGTCATAGTAATACTTTTGCTTATCTTTCTGTTCTTTGTATTTCCTCACTTTCTCCCCCTCTTTTGTTTTTAGGAGCTTTTCCTGAATGGGTAAGTTTGATCTTAGCCTATGTCCCATAAGGATTTGTGCTGGTGACATGCCACACTCGAGCGGCATTGTGCGGTATTCTAGCATACTCTGGTAGAAGTCCATACCAATCTCTTTTGCCTTGTACATCAGTCTTTTCACTGTCTGTACTGATTTTTCCACTAGATCATTAGACTGTGGAAAATGAAGACTTGATGTGGTGTGTACAAAGTCCCACTCTTTGGCAAACTGTCAGAACTTTGAATTGCCATGCCATGTCTGGAGAATATGGCTTTCATACCTGTTATTACAGCATCTGCATTGGTGGTGTTCAGTCTCCATACCTTTGGATACAGGGAGTAATAGTCTGTGACTACAAGATAGTCCTTCCCTTGACATTCGAATAGGTCAGCGCCTACCTCTGGTAAAGTCTGTATGGTACTGGGTGTGGCTTTAGTGGTTCTGCAGGATTGCTTGCTTGATATTTCCGACACATATTTCTGTTATTCATTCGTTATATCATTGTTGATTCTTGGCCAGTACATCCCCTCTCAATTCTTTTCTTACATTTTTCGATTCTGAGATGTCCTCCATGGATCCTTTTTAGCATCTCTTTTCTCAGACTCTTTGGGATAAGGATTTTACTTCCTTTCCAGATTATGTCTTCAACCACTGAAATGTCAGGTGAGCAGTCCTCCTTCATGTTGGCCATCTATCCAAGATGGGGTTTTTTCTCAGAGATCCGCACTATCAATGACTCCAAAGACTGAGTGAGGAACAATAAGCTTTAATACACATTTGATATCAGCTGTGCCAACTCCATATGCTGGAATCAATGGAAGGGGGCAGGGAGATGAAACTTTATGGCCAGGTCACAGTGGAGGGGGAGGGGTTACAGGGAATCAAATCATCAGTGAGTGGGCCAGCCACTTATACACAGGACAGCACAGAACAGTATGTACATATCATCACATTCACCCCCTCTTTAAAAAATAATACCCAATCCTAAAGGTTCAGCTGGTCAGGTGGGTTCCTCTGCCTCTGTGACCAGTGCAGGTCCGCTGGGGGTGTACTGGTCAGCTCCGTTGCTGGTCAGGTGTCTTGAGGTTGGAGGGGGCAAGGCTGTCGCCGTAGGTGGTGGGATCTGTTTGTCTGTGGGGGCAGATGTGGTGGTCAGCTCGGCTGTGTGAGGGTCCCGGGCATGTGGTGGGGGTGCCCATGGGGCATTGCTAGCCTGCACCATCCCTGTAAGGGACGATGTGTGTGTATGTGGTGGTCAGGGATGGGGTTGGGTGGGTGTCTCCGGGCACACACCATTTCCCAGACAGGGACTGTGTCCTCATGACCATTGGGATTTGCATGCAGGAGCTGCACTTCTTCTACCAACAGGTTAGTCTTATGGCCCCTCGTGTGTTTCCTCAGCAGGACAGGTCCTGGAGATGAGAGCCAGGACGGTAGATTGGTTCCGGTCACTGACCTTCTGGGGAAGGAAAACATGTGTTCATGTAGAGTCATATTTGTAGCAGTGCATAGGAGAGATCAGACAACTTGTAGTGCCTCTGGTAGGACTTCCTGCCAGTGAGATATAGCCAGGCCTTTTGACTTTTGAATCCTCTTTGGCCACAGGAGAGGTTCTGGAGGATTGGGGAGTGGCAAATGTAGTACCCTTGCTTTAAAAAAGGAAATAGGGTGAATTCTGGGAATTATAGACCAATGAGTCTGATGTCAGTGATGTGCAAAGTATGGAGAGGATTCTATGAGCATTTGGATAGTCGACTCAAGGATGGCTTTGTGAAGGGAAGATCATACCTTGTCTAATTGAGCTTTTTGAGGAAAAGAAATTGATGAGCGTCGGGCAGTAGATGTGGTCTAATGCATTTTAACAAGGCATTTGACAAGTTCCCACGAGAGACTCATCCAGAAAGTCATGAGGCACAGGATCAGTGGAACATTGGCTGTGTGGATAAAAAATTAGCTTGTAGGAAGAAAGCAGAGAGTAGTAGTGGAAGGAAAGTTTTCTGCCAGCAGGTTGGTGACTAGTGGAGGGGCTGCAGAGATTTGTTCTGGGACCCCTCCTCTTTGAGATTTTTATACGTGACCTGGATGAAGAAGCGCAAGGATGGGTCAGTGTTTCCGAATGACACGAAGGTTGGAAGAGTTGTGGATGGAGCTGAAGGTAGTCGAAGGTTACAAGAGGATATAGACAGAATGCGGAGTTGGGTGGAAAAGTGGCAGGTGAATTTTAATCTGGATAAGTGTGATTTTGGAAGGACTAACCAGAAAGCTGAATACAGTGTTAATGGTCAGTTACTTAAGAGAGTGAATCAACAGAGGGGCCTTGGGGGTGCAAATCCATGCAGCCCTCAGGTCGCTGCACAGGTTGATAGGATAGTTAAAAAGGCCTTCGGGACGCTGGGCTTCGTTAATAGGATGATTCAGTTCAGGAATACAGAGGTCATGTTACAACTCCACAAATCTCTGGTAAGACCAGTTCTGGTCACCTCATTATAGGAAGGATGAGGAAGCTATGGTGCAGAGGAGATTTACCAGGATGTTGCCTGGATTGGGAAACAAGTCTTAGCAGAGCTGGGACTTTTTGGAGCATAGAAGGATTGTTATAGATAGAGAATTTGGGTTAAAAAGGGTTTAAGTTAAAATGTAATGATTAGTCATAAAAGGGGGCTATCCACTAGAGTTTAGCTGGAAAATGTTACAACAGACTTGCAATAGATTTAACTACAGAGAGACATGCAGGAGCCAAAGATTGATAAAGAGTGAAAAACAGGATTTGGTGTGAGCAGAGGTCATGAATGATCGTGGTGTGCGTGACTAACAGTAATCAGGATGATTACATATCATCACATTCACCCCCTCTTTAAAAAACAATACCCAATCCTAAAGGTTCAGCTGGTCAGGTGGGTTCCTCTGCCTCTGTGACCTGTGCAGGTCCGCTGGGGGTGTACTGGTCAGCTCCGTTGCTGGTCAGGTGTAGTGGAGATGCCGAAGGACAAGCAAATTGTATAAAAAAACAACGCACTGTATGTATCGGGGCTTGACTTGGCGAGAAGCCGGTTGAGTCCAACTCTGCAGACTTGTGAATAAAGCTTGTCGTGTCACCGATCTTAAAAAGACTCTTGTGAGAATTTGTGTTTCTGACAAGGATGAGAGGAGACTTGATAGAGATCTACAAGATTACAAGAGGCATAAATTGGGTGGACAGCCAGCACTTGTTTCCCAGGGCAGGATCAGCAAACACCAGAGGATATCTGTGAAGGGAGGGAAGGGACATCAGGGGTAAGGTTTTTTTTACACTGAGAGTAGTGGGTGGCTGGAATGCCTCGCCAGGGATGGTGGTGGAGGCTAAAATATTGGGGGCATTTAAGAGACTCTTAAGTAGGAACATGGACGGAAGAAAAACAGAGGGTTAGGGGGTAGGGAGGGTTGACACCACATGGGCTGTAGTGTTCTATGTATCTAATTTGCGGGTGGTCTCAGTCTGGCAGTGCATGAGTCCATGGTCAGACATGTCGGCGAGGGAATGGGATGGAGATTTGAAATGGGTGGGGAGGGAGGCAGTGGGACATCCATAATATTGCGGAGGACAGAGACGCAGCGCTCAACAAACCAGTCTCCCCGATGTACAGGAGACCCTGATTGGGTAAAACAGGCAGCGGCTGCGATTGGTGAGATGGTGGATGAGAGGATCACCCAATTTAAACGTCATGGCTTGGCCTATTGGTCAGACACAACAGACGAGGGCGGGATCTTATCGCTAGCCGGGCTTTGAGACGTCATCAGAGGTGGGCCGATTTCGCACCCCACCCGAGATGGCTCCTATTGGTCAATCCACCGATGAGGAGGCGGGAGCTGCTGATTGAGGCCTGCGAATGGTCGATGTGGGACGCCCGGGTCGTGAAAAGCAAGAGATGCGCCACCCAGAGCAAGCGAGCACGTGACTCGCGTCCTACGTCTGATTCGCCGGGTCACGTGTGCGGGCGCGGCGGTCAACGTGAAGAGGCCTCGCTCGGTAACCGGGAAGCTCAGGTCGGTGCACCTTGCTTATTCTCGGCTTCCTTACCCCCGTTCCATCCATCTCAGCCCTCCACTCGATCCACAGCTCCCGATCGACCCTACGCCCAATCTCGATCGAATGCCCGCTCACACGCCCCGCAGGGCGCTGCAAGCCAAGGGCCGAGCTCGAGAGCTGGATGTCTCCGCGCAGGCGCGAAGCCGGCTGATTGACAGCCTCAGGGCTGACGGGCGGGTTTGTCACCACGCATGTGTAGAATTCAGGCCGGCCGCCGGCCAAGAGCGACGTGGCTGATTGACAAGAGACAAATTTGCCACTGCGCGTGCGCGGCGCCAGAAACGTACCGCCATGATGGAGCGGTTGCTGAAGCGCAGTGCATCCTGGTTCTACAATCCGGCCATTGGTCGCAGCAGGACAAAGCTGAAATTGCTTTTTTGCAATATCTCATTGAAGATTAGGTCCATTAGCTAGAATATCTGCATGAATCGTTACATTTTCAAGTCAAACCAGGGCAGGGCAAATACGATGAATAGTGGGGCCCGGAGAGTATTGCAGGACACATCGGGGTCCAGGGACATGGAAGGTTGCAGGGGTGGGCAACCTTTTTAAATTCGCATTCCATTTTAAGTTATCCCTATGCCATAAGTGCTCTGTGATTAGAAAGGGATTCTTAAGGTGGTACGTGAGTGGAAGAAAAAGGTTTGAAAACCATTGTTTTAATGGTACCTAATTGACTGATTACGAATAAGCCAATGACAATTTTTTTCTCAAACAAAATATTTCATTATCAATTATAGAGCAGTGGTTCTCAACCTTCTCTTCCCACTCATATACCACCTTAAGCAATCCCTTATTTACTCCCTCCATAAATCTTCGTCTGCGAAGCCAAGCCAAAGAAGAAGAAGTAACCACAGCACTTATGGCACAAGGATTGTTTAAGGTGGAATGTGAATTTTTTTTTTAAAAAAGGGTTGCCCATCTCTGGTTCAGAGGGAAATGGGTCTGGGGATTGGGATGTTCGAAGTCAGAAGGGTCCAGGAGGATAGAGAAGGTTCAGAGGGAAATGGGTCTGGGGATTGGGATGTTCGAAGTCAGAAGGGTCCAGGAGGATAGAGAAGGTTCAGAGGTAAATAGACTGAACACAGGTAGATGGGACTATCTTGGGGAACAAATGGTTGGTAGCATTAGCCAAAGCCTTTTCTTTTGAATAATATCCCTCCCGCTCTCTTCCCCCCCCCCCGCTCTCTTCCCCCCCCGCTCTCTTTCCCCCCCCCGCTCTCTTTCCCCCCCCCCGCTCTCTTTCCCCCCCCCGCTCTCTTTCCCCCCCCGCTCTCTTTCCCCCCCCGCTCTCTTTCCCCCCCCGCTCTCTTTCCCCCCCCGCTCTCTTACCCCCCTCCCGCTCTCTCGCCCCCTCCCGCTCTCTCGCCCCCTCCCGCTCTCTCGCCCCCCTCCCGCTCTCAGCCCTCCCGCTCTCTCGCCCCCCCTCCCGCTCTCTCGGCCCCCCTCCCGCTCTCTCGGCCCCCCTCCCGCTCTCTCGGCCCCCCTCCCGCTCTCTCGGCCCCCCTCCCGCTCTCTCGGCCCCCCTCCCGCTCTCTCGGCCCCCCTCCCGCTCTCTCGGCCCCCCTCCCGCTCTCTCGGCCCCCCTCCCGCTCTCTCGGCCCCCCTCCCGCTCTCTCGGCCCCCCTCCCGCTCTCTCGGCCCCCCTCCCGCTCTCTCGGCCCCCCTCCCGCTCTCTCGGCCCCCCTCCCGCTCTCTCTCGGCCCCCCTCCCGCTCTCTCGGCCCCCCTCCCGCTCTCTCGGCCCCCCTCCCGCTCTCTCGGCCCCCCTCCCGCTCTCTCGGCCCCCCTCCCGCTCTCTCGGCCCCCCTCCCGCTCTCTCGGCCCCCCTCCCGCTCTCTCGGCCCCCCTCCCGCTCTCTCGGCCCCCCTCCCGCTCTCTCGGCCCCCCTCCCGCTCTCTCGGCCCCCCTCCCGCTCTCTCGGCCCCCCTCCCGCTCTCTCGGCCCCCTCCCGCTCTCTCGGCCCCCCTCCCGCTCTCTCGGCCCCCCTCCCCGCTCTCTCGGCCCCCCTCCCGCTCTCTCGGCCCCCCTCCCGCTCTCTCGGCCCCCCTCCCGCTCTCTCGGCCCCCCTCCCGCTCTCTCGGCCCCCCTCCCGCTCTCTCGGCCCCCCTCCCGCTCTCTCGGCCCCCCTCCCGCTCTCTCGGCCCCCCTCCCGCTCTCTCGGCCCCCCTCCCGCTCTCTCGGCCCCCCTCCCGCTCTCTCGGCCCCCCTCCCGCTCTCTCGGCCCCCCTCCCGCTCTCTCGGCCCCCCTCCCGCTCTCTCGGCCCCCCTCCCGCTCTCTCGGCCCCCCTCCCGCTCTCTCGGCCCCCCTCCCGCTCTCTCGGCCCCCCTCCCGCTCTCTCGGCCCCCCTCCCGCTCTCTCGGCCCCCCTCCCGCTCTCTCGGCCCCCCTCCCGCTCTCTCGGCCCCCCTCCCGCTCTCTCGGCCCCCCTCCCGCTCTCTCGGCCCCCCTCCCGCTCTCTCGGCCCCCCCTCCCGCTCTCTCGGCCCCCCTCCCGCTCTCTCGGCCCCCCTCCCGCTCTCTCGGCCCCCCTCCCGCTCTCTCGGCCCCCCTCCCGCTCTCTCGGCCCCCCTCCCGCTCTCTCGGCCCCCCTCCCGCTCTCTCGGCCCCCCTCCCGCTCTCTCGGCCCCCCTCCCGCTCTCTCGGCCCCCCTCCCGCTCTCTCGGCCCCCCTCCCGCTCTCTCGGCCCCCCTCCCGCTCTCTCGGCCCCCCTCCCGCTCTCTCGGCCCCCCTCCCGCTCTCTCGGCCCCCCCTCCCGCTCTCTCGGCCCCCCCTCCCGCTCTCTCGGCCCCCCTCCCGCTCTCCCGGCCCCCCTCCCGCTCTCCCGGCCCCCCTCCCGCTCTCCCGGCCCCCCTCCCGCTCTCTCCGCCCCCCTCCCGCTCTCTCGCCCCCCCTCCCGCTCCTCGCCGCCCCCCTCCCGCTCTCTCGCCCCCCCCTCCCGCTCTCTCGCCCCCCCCTCCCGCTCTCTCGCCCCCCCCTCCCGCTCTCTCGCCCCCCCCTCCCGCTCTCTCGCCCCCCCCTCCCGCTCTCTCGCCCCCCCCCTCCCGCTCTCTCGCCCCCCCCTCCCGCTCTCTCGCCCCCCCCTCCCGCTCTCTCGCCCCCCCCTCCCGCTCTCTCGCCCCCCCCTCCCGCTCTCTCGCCCCCCCTCCCGCTCTCTCGCCCCCCCCTCCCGCTCTCTCGCCCCCCCCTCCCGCTCTCTCGCCCCCCCCTCCCGCTCTCTCGCCCCCCCCCTCCCGCTCTCTCGCCCCCCCCTCCCGCTCTCTCGCCCCCCCCTCCCGCTCTCTCGCCCCCCCCTCCCGCTCTCTCGCCCCCCCCTCCCGCTCTCTCGCCCCCCCCTCCCGCTCTCTCGCCCCCCCCTCCCGCTCTCTCGCCCCCCCCTCCCGCTCTCTCGCCCCCCCCTCCCGCTCTCTCGCCCCCCCCTCCCGCTCTCTCGCCCCCCCCTCCCGCTCTCTCGCCCCCCCCTCCCGCTCTCTCGCCCCCCCCTCCCGCTCTCTCGCCCCCCCCTCCCGCTCTCTCGCCCCCCCCTCCCGCTCTCTCGCCCCCCCCCCGCTCTCTCGCCCCCCCCCCGCTCTCTCGCCCCCCCCCCGCTCTCTCGCCCCCCCTCCCGCTCTCTCGCCCCCCCTCCCGCTCTCTCGCCCCCCCCTCCCGCTCTCTCGCCCCCCCCTCCCGCTCTCTCGCCCCCCCTCCCGCTCTCTCGCGCCCCCCCTCCCGCTCTCTCGCCCCCCCCTCCCGCTCTCTCGCCCCCCCCTCCCGCTCTCTCGCCCCCCCCTCCCGCTCTCTCGCCCCCCCCTCCCGCTCTCTCGCCCCCCCCCTCCCGCTCTCTCGCCCCCCCCTCCCGCTCTCTCGCCCCCCCTCCCGCTCTCTCGCCCCCCCCTCCCGCTCTCTCGCCCCCCCCTCCCGCTCTCTCGCCCCCCCCTCCCGCTCTCTCGCCCCCCCCTCCCGCTCTCTCGCCCCCCCCTCCCGCTCTCTCGCCCCCCCCTCCCGCTCTCTCGCCCCCCCCTCCCGCTCTCTCGCCCCCCCCTCCCGCTCTCTCGCCCCCCCCTCCCGCTCTCTCGCCCCCCCCCCCGCTCTCTCGCCCCCCCCCCCGCTCTCTCGCCCCCCCCTCCCGCTCTCTCGCCCCCCCCCCGCTCTCTCGCCCCCCCTCCCGCTCTCTCGCCCCCCCCTCCCGCTCTCTCGCCCCCCCCTCCCGCTCTCTCGCCCCCCCCTCCCGCTCTCTCGCCCCCCCCTCCCGCTCTCTCGCCCCCCCCTCCCGCTCTCTCGCCCCCCCCTCCCGCTCTCTCGCCCCCCCTCCCGCTCTCTCGCCCCCCCCTCCCGCTCTCTCGCCCCCCCCCGCTCTCTCGCCCCCCCTCCCGCTCTCTCGCCCCCCCCTCCGCTCTCTCGCCCCCCCCTCCCGCTCTCTCGCCCCCCCCCCTCCCGCTCTCTCGCCCCCCCCCTCCCGCTCTCTCGCCCCCCCCTCCCGCTCTCTCGCCCCCCCCTCCCGCTCTCTCGCCCCCCCCTCCCGCTCTCTCGCCCCCCCCTCCCGCTCTCTCGCCCCCCCCTCCCGCTCTCTCGCCCCCCCCTCCCGCTCTCTCGCCCCCCCCTCCCGCTCTCTCGCCCCCCCCTCCCGCTCTCTCGCCCCCCCCTCCCGCTCTCTCGCCCCCCCCTCCCGCTCTCTCGCCCCCCCCTCCCGCTCTCTCGCCCCCCCCTCCCGCTCTCTCGCCCCCCCCTCCCGCTCTCTCGCCCCCCCCTCCCGCTCTCTCGCCCCCCCCTCCCGCTCTCTCGCCCCCCCCTCCCGCTCTCTCGCCCCCCCCTCCCGCTCTCTCGCCCCCCCCTCCCGCTCTCTCGCCCCCCCCTCCCGCTCTCTCGCCCCCCCCTCCCGCTCTCTCGCCCCCCCCTCCCGCTCTCTCCGCCCCCCCCTCCCGCTCTCTCGCCCCCCCCTCCCGCTCTCTCGCCCCCCCCTCCCGCTCTCTCGCCCCCCCCCTCCCGCTCTCTCGCCCCCCCCTCCCGCTCTCTCGCCCCCCCCTCCCGCTCTCTTTCCCCCCCCTCCATTACAGCTCTTATCGACGTCGATTGGTTCCTGGCCATGGAGGCCTCTCTGGCCGCTGAGGGTCCCCACATCTGCTCGGACTGTGGCCTGAGCTTCATTCACCTGTCAGAGTTGGAGGCCCATGCCAACCAGGCCCACACCCAGCCCCGCCGCTACACCTGCGAGGTGTGTGGCCGCTCCTGGCTCTACCCCCGTCTGCTGGAGGCTCATCGCCGCATTCACACCGGCGAGACACCTTACGCCTGTCCTGACTGCGGCAAGGGCTTCACCCGTTCTGGCAACCTGCTGGCCCACCAGCGGGTCCACACTGGTGAGCGCCCCTTCCCCTGTCCCCAATGCCCCAAGGCCTTCAAGACCTCGCAGCACTTGAAGGAGCACTGGAGGCAACACGCTGGCGGTAAGGGGGTTGGAGCCTCAACATCCCGCCTTACCGCAGCTCCCCCTGTCCCCACGCGGCGACCCCAGCCCCCTGAACCCCCGCGGGATGTCGGCGAGCGCCCGTTCTCCTGCTCAACCTGTGGCAAGTCCTTTGCCCGTGCCTCAGGCCTCCGGCGCCACCGAATTGTCCACACTGGTGAGAAGCCCTTCACCTGCGCTGTTTGCGGCAAGGGCTACACCCAGTCATCCAGTCTGGTGGCCCACAGCACTGTGCACACCGGCGAGAGCCCCTATGCCTGCCCTGACTGCGGCAAGGGCTTCACCCGGCTCTCCCACCTGCAGCAGCACCGGCGGATCCATACTGGCGAAAGGCCCTTCACCTGCCCCCAGTGCAGCAAGGGCTTCACCCACTCCTCCAGCCTTCTCCGGCACCAGCGGGTCCACACTGGTGAGCGACCCTTCGCCTGTCCTGTCTGCGGCTCTGAGTTCTCCCAGTCCTCCCACCTCCGCCGCCACCTGCCTTCCCACACTGGCCTCAAGCCCTTCATCTGCTCCGAGTGCGGCAAGGGCTTCACCGAGTCCTCCAACCTGCTGCGGCACCAGCAGATCCACACCCGAGAGTGACCCCCCCCCCCCCGCCACACACCATGCCAAATCGGTTCCGCTGCACGAAAACAGCTCCAACCTGCCCACTCCAACTGTTCTGGCCCAACTACATATGTCCCGTCTGTCTGTGTATAGATCAATGTCCCTCTGAACCCATGCTATCTACGGATCCATCCAGATGTCCCATCCCATCCACATTTGTCCAACCTGCCTATATGTGGCCCCACATTCCTCTGAACCCATCCCATCCATGGGTCCGTCAAAATGTCTCAATCCATCCACAAATTGTCCAAATGTTCCATCCCATCCATGGATCCATCAAAACGGGCAGCGCGATTAGCATACTGATTAGTAAAATGCTGATCAGTGCCAGTGATTGGGACTGGGGTTCAAATCCCGCACTCTCTGTCAGGAGTTTATACTTTCTCCCCATGTCTGCATGGGTTTTCCCCAATGGCTCTGGTTTCTTCTCACCGTTCAAAATGTACCGGGGTGTAGGTCAATTGGGTATAATAGGGCAGCACAGAATCGTGAGCCGAAATGGCCTGTTACCGTGCTCTATGTCTAAATTTTTAAAAATAAAATAACATTTTTTAAAAATCTAAAATAACATTTAAATGTCACATCCACACTGCACCCACCTTCCTCTGTGTGTTCCCACATCCCTCTGAACCCATATCATCTTATGTCCAAATGTCCCATCCATACTCGTCCCACCTGCCTTTGGCCTTACATCCATCTGAAACCATCCCTTCTGTGAACACGTCCAAATGTTTCTCAAGAAGTACCTCACCTTAAGTCCTCTAGATACCAATTTCCTGACTCTGGACAAAAGTCTCACCCAATCTATTCCTCTCTTGATTTTGTGCACCTCTCTGAGATCACCCCTCATCCTCCTGCACTCCAAGGAATAAAGCCCCAGCCTGAACCTGCATCTTAGGCCCATGAGTCCTGGCATTATCCTCATCCATCTCCTCTGCCCTGTGACAATATCTTTCCCAGATCACGATGACCAAAACTGAATGCAATCCAACAAACGGGGCCTCCCCGTTGTCTTGTTCACTGCAACATGGTCTCCCAACTTCTGTAGTAAAAACGACTCTGCAGGCACCGTGGTCAAATAAAAACACAATACTGGAGAAACTCAGCAGATCAAACAGAGTATATACATAACTGACATTTCGGCTTGAGCCCTTCATCAAGGTGTGAAAAAATGTGGGCAGGCACCCAAACAAAATGTTGGGGAGGGGAGGAGCATGGTCCCACAGGCAGGAGGTAATAGGTGGATAAGGGCGGAAGGGCACCCCAGCAAATGGAGGGGAAGAGGATGGAGAGCTGGAGGAAAGAAGACCAAGGGACGGAGAAGAAAGGGAGAATGGGGAGTGCGCCAGCAGAAACCATCACTGTTGATGCCATCTGGTTGGACAGGTCCCAGACTTAATATTAGGTGTTGCTCTTCCAATTTATGTGTGGCCTTGGTTTGACTGAACATGGCATGTCTGTCCATGGCCTCGTACTGTCAAATTAAGCCACACGCAAATTGGAGGAACAACACTTAATAATCCATCTGAGGCCTCTCCAACCAGATGGCATCAACATCGACTTCTCCAGTTTCTGCTAGCTCACTCCCCGTTCGCCCTCCCTTCCCCATCCCTCTGTCTTCCTTCCTCCAGCTCTCCACCCCACTTCTCTCACTATTCCCAGAGCCAACCCCCTGTTTACTGGTGTTCCTTTCCTCCCTTATCCACCTATTATCTCCTGCCTCTGAGCCCTCATTTCCCCTCCACCACACCCCACTATTTTGTTTGGGCACCTGACTACATTTTGCTCACACCTTGATGAAGGGCTCAAGCCTGAAACATTGGTTATCTATCTTTATCTTTGCTATACTGCAGATATTCTCCAGTGTTGTGCTTTTACTCCCAACTTCTGTACTTGATACTGACTAATGAAGGCTTTTTTACCACCCTATCTACCTGTCTCATTACCTTCAAGGTACTATATACCATTCCTAGTCCCCTGTGCTGTGCAACATTCCCAGATCACCACCATTCACTGCAAAAGTTCAACTTCCAGTTTATTATACAACTCTGATGGAGCAGCATTTCTCCGGACCACGGTGCACGCGCGTAAATGGCATGTAATATCATCCTGCCTGTGCATCAGTCGTTTGGAGATGGTTGCAGTGAAGAGAGGACAGGGCCTCCCTTGGTTGTTTATGTCAGAGGGGAGAGGCTCCCCCTCACCTGCTCCCCCACCCTGGTGGCAGTGGAAGGGATACACCTACCGCTTCTGCACCTCCATCACTAGCGGACTCGACACCAGGAACAGCTTCACAGGGATTGCTTCTCCCATCCACTCCTTAAGGGGTTGGGGGGGGGTGTCTCATAACACAGGCATTCACAGAGCTGGGGAGGGAGAAAGAGAGAGGGCAGACCCCACACCCTGTCTGCATTCACCGGGACAACCTTATTGAGAGGATGGTCCGATCACCAGTGCCTCCGCTGTCTCAGAAGACCAAGGAAGTTTGGTGTGTTCCCCCCCCCCCCACAAATTCTGCAGGGGCACTACTGAGAACAGACTCGTTGGGAATGCCCCAGCATGGGACAGGAGCTGCTCTGCTCCAGGTTGGGAGAGGCTGCTTGGGATATCACTCCCTTCTGTTCATGGTCTCCATCCATCCCTCTGGCTGCCAATCCCTCACTCTCTCCTCCCATCTCCCTCTGCCTTCCTTCCACGCTCTCCCCTTCTCCCTCTCCTCTGTTCTCTGTTCTACCCTCTCCCCTGCTTGCCCATTACTCCTCCCCTTTCTCACTCCTTTCCCCACTCCCTCTTGCCCCCTCCCTTGCTTCTTGCCCCCTTCCCCATTTACCCCCTCCACATTTACTTCCTCACGCCATCCCCTGACTCTTCCTCCGCTCTCCCCAAGCCTGCAGGGGTCCCATTGAGACCATCCTTCCCGGGTGCTTTCCAACATGTGACAGGACCTAATCTGCTCTGGGTCTGGAGAAGCTGCAGATGATGGTGAATGCAATTTGCGACATTCCCTTCCTTCCCCCTTCACGGAACCATGTCCACACCTCCCACTGACTGAGGAAGGTAGCTGATGCACTGAGGACCCGCTACGCCTTGGACACTCTCCCCCACCATTGGGGAAAAGGCAGGATTGTGTACCAACTGGTCCCTCCCAACAGCTGTCACTATCTTGAATGAACCCCAGGACTGCACCCTCGAGCTGTGTTGGATGGGCTCGCTGGCCCTCGACACCCCACGAACTGTGCTGTGTGAAGTTAGATGTCCCGTTGGACTACTCGCTGTCAAACCTTTCTCGCTGTACTCGGTAACGCTGTGACAAATAAAATTCAACTCAAAACCCGAGCTCAGGACGTGAGCCATCCATAATTTGCCCATTCCACACCGAGAAGTAAAAGAGCCAGAGAATTGTGGGAAACAGGATCAGAAGGCAACTTGGCCCTCCTGAGTCTGATTCACCTCGGTCCACTCCACTTGTTCCTCCCCTCTGTCCCACCCTCTGTTCCCTCTGGAGTCCCCGGAGACTTTCCGTTTGGGGGGGGGGTTCACACAACCTCTCACTCTCTGAATGAGGACCCTTCTGCCTTGCCTCCCTCTGGAACATTCTTCACCTCCTCCCTTCTAGGGCAGTGACACCACCCCTTGTCATGGAGCTTTCCAACATGCAGAATGTTCCACCACTTCTGGAACATTGACGTTCAGAAGATTTTCCTCCTGGGATGGTGTCCCTTTGCAGACATCTGGAATGTTCTCGCCTCCCACTCATTCCGGTCCTGACACATTTATGACGAGATCTCCTCTCGTCCAAACAAGGGTTTCCCATCCTTCATCCATGAGACATTGGGGCAGAGAGGTTATTCAGCCCATCGAGTCTGCCCTGTCATTCAATCAGAGCTGATCCATTTTCCTACTCGGCCCCACTGCCCAGCCTTCTCTCCATAACCTTTGATGCCCTGGCTAATCAATCTATCAATCTCTGCCTTTAAAAAAACCAGTGACCTGGCTGCCTCAACCACCTGTGGCAACAAATTCCACAGATTTTCCACACTTCAGCTGAAGAAATTCCTATGCATCTCTGTTCCAAGTGAATGCCCTTTAATCCTGAAGTTTTGCCCTGTCCTGGACTCTCCCACCATGGGAAACAATCTTTCTATATCTCTCCATGCCTTTCATCACCCAGTCCCAGGTCTTGGTCCATTCCCTCCCCTGACCGGTCCTGAGACTCAGCCAGCACCCCCCCAATCCATCCGTCCTATCCTGGATCCTCTCCGGGGACTCAGATCGGCTGTCTTCTCCCGTCATGGGACTTGGCCTGGCCTTCAGCTGGGCCCCCCTTCCTAGACTGGCCCCCTCCCCTCCCAGGCCCCAGTCCCCCCATCCACTCCAAGGACTCAGATCGGCTGCCTCCTGTCATGGGACTTTGCAAGGCCATCCCTTCCATCCTGGGAATGCTTGGCCCTCCTTCCTAGACTCGTCCCCCCATCCCATCCTGGTCTCAGGCCCTGGCCCCAACCCCACCCCCTCTCAGGTTCCAACCCCATCTCCTCCTGGGTTGACACTTCCACCATACCCTCCTGGGTCTCATGTCGCACCCCCTCCCGTCCAGGACCTTCCTCTCCTCTAGGAACTTGAGAAGAGCCCCAATTCCATCTTGGGTCTCAACCTCCCAGCTCAGGAAGGCCTGGCCCGGGGTTGGACTCACCTGCCCGGGACTCGCCAGCCTGCGACTCATCCTACAACCCCCACCTTCCTGGGCTGGGAGTCACTCTGATGAACCTTCCCTGCACCCCTGCCGATGAGATTCATCATTCTTCAGATGAGTGGACCAGAACTCCCCACTGCACCCTGCTGTGTTCTCAACCTTTTCTTCGGACTCTGTTCAAAGTTTATGGGCCTCCTTCCCTGTGAAGTAGTCAGATTTAGGTAGTTTTCCATACTTCTGACTACATAAGAAACATTTTAAAACATGTTGCACGAGTTGAAAAGAAAACGAGCCTTTTACTCTAGCATCACAAATGTGGCTCGTGAGTCCCCAACAGACAAATAGGAAATCATTTTTATTACACATATAGGAAAGAAGAAAATATGAACATACATATTACAAAAAAAGATTTAAAAATCTTAGAGTAATAAATCATTGAGCATTAAATCAAGGATGTGAAAACATGATAAAGTAGCTTTAAAAAATAATTCCTATAAAATGAAAATTTTAGCAAGATCCTTGAGTTTGATGTTCCTGTGCAATTCTTTTGATGTCGGGCTCCAAATTGGGTAGTGACAGTCGAAGGTCGCCTCTTGTGATATCAAGTTTGTTCCTAGATTTGTCAAGGAAATTACTTGCTGAATCCAGATTCAACTGAGAATGTGGAGGGAAAGGTAATGTGACTTTTCACATAGTTTTGGCAGGTCACTCATAACCTCAAAATATTTTTTCAATTGATTGAACTTGGAGAATGCAATTATATCACTCTGAAGATCAATCAAACCCTGGAATACTGTTCTCGTTTATATAGTCAGTCCCTTCGTAATCTTTCTGGCAAATAACGTCTCTTCCATCAACTCGTTTCCATTCTAGAATCTGGCATAAGCCATGAGGTTTATAATTGTAAAGAGCATTTCTTGGAATGTAATGGAATGCCTAATTGTTTTTCATTAATTCTTCTTGAAACACGGGAATTACTCAAAGGAATTGCCTGAATAGGTTACTTGGCATTTATATTTATGATGTCCAATATTATTATGGACACTGAAGACAGAATAAGTGAATTTGCGTCATTATCAGTATTTCCACTCTTAGAAATCAATTCACTTATCCTGTATGATGCAAGATTTCAAGAGACGTTTAATGTCTCTTGACATTATCTTGAAGGGTTTTGAAGTAATCCAAGGTCTTATCTTTATGTACAGTTATAGCTGCGTGCTACTCAAAAGAAGACACACACACACATGCAGTGTAGTCAGGTTAAGCTCTGAGTTTTATTAGGGCCCAGATCTGACTTTTATACTTCCACTGTTCCTGCCGTGGCCCTCCTTGGCTGACATCACAACATGCATACCAAAAGCAGGTTTCCTGTGTGGGTATTTTCCTGCATAATGAGCCCCACGCACTCTCCCTGTCGGCTGCGCAGCAAGACCAGTGCCATTTTGAGGTCACTGGCCTTTAAGCTGCCCTTGCTGTTCACCCGCTGGTTCGCTTGTTGGGGTCAGTGCCGTTGCGCGGGCTCCTGGCCTTTGGTTGCGCTCACCGCTCAGAGGGTTGGCTTGATTGCTGCCACCATGGGTCGCCATATGGTCCCTAAATGTTTGGCCTCATGCTTTTTGAAAATGTATTCAAACAAATCAAAGACCTGGGCAGAGAAGGGTTTTGCAGAGATGTAATGAAACTATGCGATGAGTGCTCCACCGAATACTGCTGACGCTTCCTTTTTGCTGAGGAACTCGTTGATAAAATTATTTCTGCTCAAAAATAACTATTTCAAAAGGAAACTTTTTCATGTGAGGTTTAGCTCAAAAGTCAGCTTAGATTTTATGCAACATAATGAACAATACGTGCCTAATAACTTCCTGTCATGAAAACTCTAAGGAAAGTGAGGACGTGAGAAATCTGGAGCAAAACTTTGGCCTGGATGCTTATTTCCTGGAATTGAAGACGATAGAAGCGGAAAACTGTGGAAGGTGATCTGGAGCCAAATCTAGTTCCACGTCAGCAATATACAATCCTATCGAAGCAAGGAACGCATTTATCTAGGTCATCCTAGGCTATCTCCAAATGCTTCCAATCTTGAAAACATGTTGCTTAGCAACTGCACAGCCAAAGCCAGGTGCAAAGTCCTTCCCCCTAAAAAAAAATGTTCAGTTTCCAACCCCCACATACCTAGGCGCCCTTGTATTAAGATTTCAGACTTTGTTCCATGCCCCCAAATGTTCTGTGGGGCCCATTGAGAATGGCTGATCTGCACTATCCTCAACACTTCCAACTTTTGTATCATCAGTAAACATATTGACCCCCCCCCCCCCCCCCGCTTCATCCAAGTGATTTATAAAAATGATCATAGAGTGCGGGGCTTCCAGAACAAATCCCTGTGGCCACTAACCTCCGTTATCTGCGGCAAGACAATCTCAAATCCAAACACCCAAGGATCTGTGAATCCCATTCCTCAAGACTCCATGGGGGACTTGGCAAACGCTTTTATGAAATCCATATCCAACACATCCACCGCACCAATTTCTTTGGTCACTGCTTCAAAAAAAAAACTCAATTAGGGATGACTTGGTCCTCATGTAGAAGACTATGCTTTTCTTCTAGATGGTCCTGTCCCTAAGACTCTTCTCCAGTAGATTTCCCACTGGTGAAGTAAGACTGCCTGGTCTATAATTCCCAGAATTCTCCCTCTTACATTTGCCATTCTCCAATCCTATGGTACCTCTTCTGAGGGCAGGAAGGGTCATAGCAATCTCTTCCTGTAATAACCTCGGATATCTACCAGCCAGTCCTGGGGATTTATTTTTCTGAATATTTTTTACAAGATCCAGCACTTCCTCTTTCTTTGCCTGTTGTACCTGCGTCCCATTTTTTACCAACTCATACACTCTGACTCCAAGTATTGCCACCTTTCCGAACCTAACACACTCAGTAACCCCCGTTCTCCAGGTCCCCACATCCTGATCACAGCTCTTGATCTCCTGTTCTTGAATCTCCCTCCCCCACCCCACCTGTAAAGCCTGAAGAAGCAAACACCACTCCATCCATGGAAATTGAAGGGCCAGGGGCTCAATGCCAGGACAACCCTTCCTCTGGTATCAGCTGGACTGGGGAGCTCACTGCCCACCCATGAGGGTGATGGGTGACTGCTCTTGGTCCCTGGGTGGTGGAGAATGTCACCCCTGTCCATCCTGGGTCAACTGTTCACCAGTGCCTTGACACCTTCAGAAAACAGAGTTCATATCTGCTCCCTATGTCCCATCCCACCCCACTCCCAGAACCTGCAGTGAGCTATTGTGAGTTGTGGGAGCAGAATGAGGCTGTTTGGCCCATCAAATCTCCCCATTCAAATATCTGATATATTTCCCTCACAACCCCATTTTCCCCAGAGCCTTTGACACCTCACTCATCCAGAAACCATCAACCTCTGGTGATTTGGGGTCCGTGGCAATGAATTCCATGATTCCTCACCCTCCAAATTAAGACATTCCTGCTCATCTCTGTTCTGAAGGTACGTCCTTTTATTCTGAGGCTGTGTCCTCTGGTCTCAGACTCTCCCACTACTGGAAAAATCTTCTCCATGTTCACTCAATACAGCCCTTCCAAATGCTTCAAAGAGATCCCCACTCATCCTAAACTCCGGCAAGTTCACACTTAGAGCCATCAAACACTCCTCATGCATTAAGCTCCTCATCCCTGGGGCCATTCTTGAAAAGCCCATCAGGGCCCTCTCCAATGCCAGCATGTCCTTCCTTAGATGTGGGGCTCCAAACTGGTCACAACACTCCAAATGTGGTCTGTCTCATGTCTTGTAAAGCCATGGCGTTTCACCCTTGCTTTTATATTCTAGTCCTCATGAAATGAATGCTAACATTGCATTTCCCTTCCTTACTACTGACTCAAGCTGCAGGAGAACATTTATAGAAATTCTGCACTAGGATTCCCTTTGGACCACCACTTTCTGAATTCCCTGCCAATTTAGAAAATAGTTTACCTCTTTATTCATTCCACCAAAGTGCATGGCCATACACTTCCCTACTCTACATTCCCTCTGCCACTTCTTTGCCCATTCTCCCAAAGTGTTCGAGTCCATCTGCAGACTCCCTGCTTCCTCAACACTACCCGCCCCTCCACATATCTTTGAATCATCCACAAATCTGGTCACAAAGCCATCAATTCCGCATCATTTTCAGACAGCGTGAAAACTAGTGGACCCAACACTGACTCCCACCGACCTCTAGTTGCCAGCAGCAGAAAGCGGCCCTGTGTGATAGTACAGATTCTATCACCAATGTGTACAGATGGTAGTGTAGGATGACTATGATTGGCTGAGAGTGTAGCCACACCTACTGGAAGGTCTTAAAGGATTGCTCCTAG
The DNA here is from genome assembly GCF_036971445.1 of Narcine bancroftii. Classification (NCBI taxonomy): domain Eukaryota; kingdom Metazoa; phylum Chordata; class Chondrichthyes; order Torpediniformes; family Narcinidae; genus Narcine; species Narcine bancroftii. The sequence goes on from NC_091473.1 coordinate 212,383,790, forward strand.
CCAGACCAGGTCATTCTGGACTGGTCGACCTACTTGTGATATGCTCCAGTCTTTTAGTTAATAAAAGCCTTGGTTTGGATCAACAAGTCTTTGGTTCTTTCGACACAATGTTATTAACTAAAATAAATTTTGAAGGGATGGAGCGTAAGCTACGGCTGGAACGCTTCGACATCGACCCACAGTCAGCTACAGCCTCGAATGACTTTAAGTACTGGGTGAGATGCTTCGAAACATAATTACAGCTCTCTGATCCTACTGTGATAGAGGACAGCCGTCGACTACTAATATTGATGACTGTGGTGTCCCTGAGATTCTACCAGAGTGTCCAGGACGCGACCACTTATGCTACAGCCAAGAAGGTGCTGGAAGGGCTCTACGAACAACCAGTGAACAGGGTCTATGCTCGGTACAAACTCTGTATTCCCACTATCTGTCTTCTGCCAGTCAGCCAATCTTGGAAAAGGGTTCAGGCCCAAAAAGTTAGCGATATATCTTTACCTCCTATGGATGCTGTGAGACTGGCTGAGTTCAAGCATTTCTGAATGTTTTTAAGCCAGTCTTCTACCCATGCTGCTACATTCACAGGTTTCTATCTTGTTTACCAGCCTCGTGTGGCTGAAAGCCCAGATCAACAATATCCACTTATATTTGTCTATCCTCTTCGTTACCTCCTCAAATAATTCCAACAGATTTACCAGGCAAGAACTCTCCTGATCTTGGCCAATTTGATATTGTGTTTTCAAGCACCCCAAAACCTGATCCTTCCTAATGGAATCTGGAATCTTGCCAATTTTCCAGTCCTCTGACTTGAGCAATTCCTGAAAGATGATGACTAAAGTCTCCACAATCTCTTTAGCAACCTATTTCAGAACCCCGAGGGTGAAGTCCATCCAGTCCAGACAACTTACCCACTGTCAGCCCCTTCAACTTCCCAAGCCCCTTCTCCTCAGTAATAGCAACTACACTCACTGACCTCTTTAATTTCTGGCATGTTGCTAGTGTCTTCCACAGAGAAGACTAACACAAAATACCTGTTCAGTTCATCCATTTCTTTGTTCCCCAATACCACTTCTCCTTGTCATTTTCCAGCAGTCTGATGTCTATTTTTTGCTTCTATTTTACACTGTCCATGTCTGAGCAAGAATTTGGTATCCTCTTTCTGTATCTCATCACTCATTCCCTCCCCTCTATCGACTTTGTCTCTACCATATCTAAAACTCCCACTGTTTCAGTGAAGCAGCCAACATACTTAGAGTCCTCCCAACCTCTAAAACACTCTTTACATCCCTCTTGTCAGGAAGATTCATGAGGGTGAGATCACGCCCCACCAGGTACACAGGCAATAGCTTTCTCGCTGTATTCAGACTTCGTGTCACCCCTTGTACCCTGATGTATCTTTGTTCTGCAACAATCCCCAGGATCCCACCATTCACTGTGTCCATCCTTGTACCCTGAGCTTCCTCTTTTCTACAACACTCCCCATCACTCACTCTGTTAGTCCTCGTACCCTGAGGCCTCTCTGTTCTACATCTACTCTGCATATTGAAACATTTTGAATGTTGAAAGGCATGGACAGAGTAGATATAGAAAGGTTGTTTCCTATGGTGAGAGAGTCTAGGACAAGAGGGTACAATTTCAGGATTAAAATGAGTTGAAATTTCTTTAGTCAGAGGGTTGTGAATCTGTGAAATTTGTTGCCACAGGCAGGTGTGAAGGCTGGGTCATTAGATGTACTTAAGGCAGAGATAAATAGGATCTTGATTAGCCAGGACATCAAAGGTTATGGGGAGAAGGCTGGGGAGTGGGGCTAGGTGGGAACATTGATGGGCTGAATGACCTATTCCCCACCATTCACCATGTTAGTACCCATACTCTGAGGTTTCTCTGTTCTACAACATGCCCCACCATTCACTGTGTCAGTCTCCATACCTTGAGGTCTCTCTGTTCTGCAACACACCCCACCATTCTCTGGTGTCAATCCTTGTACCCCAAGGTCTCTCTGTTCTACAACACTCCCACCATTCACCTTGTCAGTCCTTGTACCCTGAGGTCTTTCTGTTCTACAATATTCCCCACCATTCACCATTGGTCCCCATAAAATGTGGTCTATCTGTTCTACAACACACCCCAATCTTCAATGCATTGATCCCCATATCCTGAGGTCTGTCCGTTCTATAACACTCCCCAATGTTCACTGCGTCGATCCCCATACCCCAAGGTCTGTCTGTTCTACAACACTCCCCAGCATTCAATGCGTCGGTCCCTGAACCCTGAGGTCTGTCTGTTCTACAACACTCCCTAATGTTCACTGCGTTGATCCCCATACCCCAAGGTCTGTCTGTTCAACAACACTCCCCACCATTCAATGTGTCGGTCCCTGTACCCTGAGGTCTATCTGCTCTGCAACACTCCCTAATGTTCACTGCATTGATCCCCATACCCCAAGGTCTGTCTGTTCTACAACACTCCCCACCATTCAATTTTGCATCAGTCCCTGTACCCCAAGGTCTCTCTGTTCTACAACACTCCCCAATGTTCCCTGCGTCGGTCCCCATACCCCAAGGTCTGTCTGTCCTTCAACACTCCCACTATTGACTGTGACAGTCCTGCCCTAGTTATTCCTTCCACTTGTCTAAGTTAAACTGCATCTGCCCTGCTCCTTGGCCAATTCCCCCATCTCTAGTATTAAGGTTAGTGTGAGGGTAGGTTCTGTGGAAGGCCATTGAGATAGGGTCTTCTGGCCCATCATGCTTTTCGCCTGCCCACATGACTATGCGCATGGCAGAGGAGGGGGCGTTTGCCCATCTGGGCTCCTGTCCATCAGCGAGCGCAGTTGAAGACGGGGCTGGCAATCTTCCCCTCCTGATTGGACAAGATTCCAGTGACGTCACACAGAGACTCCGATTCACGTGAGGCAGGCGGCGCCACGGATGTGCAAGAGGCTCCGCGCGGTGCCCGGATGCTCGGACTCCCAGGTCGGTTCCCCCCCCACCCCCACCCAACTTGTCCGACCCCTCCTGGCATTCTCCTCTCCACCTCCCGCCTTATGACGTCACTCCTCCCCGAACCCGGAAGCAGCTCCTTCCCGCCCCTGAATCCGCTGTGCACGGGTTTAACGAACGGTATGGGGGGGCGGGAGGGGGAGGGGAGTAACTGGCCATCCGCGGGTTTCAGCGCGCATGCGCGGAGATAAGAGCCCCGGGCGCCTGCGCGAGCGGCGGGGAGATGGGTGCACGCGCGAGGGGCTTGCGGGTAAGCATGGAGCGGGTTCTGGCCGAGGTCCGACCGACACGGAGTGGTGAGGAGCAGCGACTTTCTATCAGATCCCCACGGCTACGCCGAGACCCGTGGGAGTTTTCCCTCAACTTCTCTGCCCAGGTTCGAAGTCATTCTGTCCATCCATCAACGTTCCAGGGACCCCAACCGATCTCCCCTTTCTCTGGCCACCTCCTGGAAGCCTCATCAGGTTCTTCTGGCCACTCCTTACCCAAGGTATTCCTTCCTAGAGCTGTCAGTCCTCACCTTACCCCTTTCCTGTTTCACTGCAGGATTCCAGAGGTTATTCCTTCCTAGAGCTGCCAGTCCCCACTTTACCCCTTTCCTGTTTCACTGCAGGGTTCCAGAGGAGAAAAACACCACAGTGGCATGGAACTAATTAGAGTTTAGAACAGTGTTTTTCAAACTGCTCCCCAAGACTCACATTCCACTTTAAGCAATCCCTATACTTTAAGTGCTCTGTGATTAGTAAGGGATTACTTAAAATGGTATGTGAGTGGTAATAAAAATAAGTTTGAAAAGCAGTTTTAATTGTACCTAATTGACTCGTGATGTGCATTGTTTCATAACTCCAAAGGAAATGGGGCAATGACAATTTTTCTCAAGCAAAATATTTCAGTAACAATTCGGTCTAGAGCAGTGGTTCTCAACCTTCCCGCCAATGACAGGGCACTTATGGCATAGGGATTGCTTAAGGTAGAATGTGAGTTTTGAGGGGTCAGTTTGAAAACTACTGGTTAAGAAGGATGAGGGGAATCATATGGAGACATAAAATATTCCTTTCATCAAGAGGTTTAAAAGGAGCAGGGAGTGTTTCCACTGGTGAGTGAGACCAGAACCAGGATTCAGGGGGGATGATTTAGGACTGAGATGAAAAGGAAATGCTTCTCCCAGAGAGTAGAGAACCTGTGGAATTCTCTGCCAAAGGAAGTAGTAGAGGCAGCCTCAGTAAATGTATTTCAGACAGTTCATATTTTGAAGTTCAAATTCACATACATTTTTGGATAGTCAGTGAATTAAGAGTTTTGGGTAACGAGCTGAGACCAAGGCTAGATCAGCCATGACCACCTTGAATAGTGGAACACCTAAATGGGGAAAATGGTTTCCTTCTGCTCCTCATTAAATTTGTTTATAATTATCTGACTGTACATATCCAACCTGATTAAACAGCATTTCTCTGGATCACAGTGGACACACATAATATACAGTACATAACAAGCACATGTATACATAAAGGTACAACTTAAATATATACATTTTTTGGGATTATTTACTCGGTTACAGAATACTGTTGATCATTCTCACAGCCTGAAGGAATAAGCTATTTCCCAGCCTAGCAGTCCTGATTTTGATGCTTTTGTACCTCTGATAGTATCAGAGATACTGAATGCTGGATAGAAAGGGTCCCCAATAATCCTTTAAGTGTGAGAGGCTGCTTGGAATATCACTCCCTCCTGTTCATGGTCTCCATCCATCCCTCTGGCTGCCCATCCTCAAACTGCCCCCCTAAGACTCACATTCCACTTTAAGCAATCCCTATGCTATAAGTGCTCTGTGATTAGTAAGGGATTACTTAAAATGGTATGTGAGTGGTAATAACTCAAATAGGCCACAGATGGCCCTATTTAAGCAATACTCCTGGGAAATGTCAATAGGGGAAAGTGAGACTCCAATGATCTTTTCAGCAGTTTTGATGATCCTCTGTATTGTCTTCCAGTCCAATGCTTTGGGGCTACCATTCCATGCAATGATGCTGCTGTAAAATGTTGTCGGAATGAGGGCTGGTAGCCTTGCCTTCCTCAGCCTTCTTAAGAATTGGAGGCACTCCTGCACCTTCCTGACTAATAAGGAGGGTCCAGGATAGGACATTCTTTATATGCCTGCCAAGGTGCTTTGTGCAATGGTTGACCTTCATTCCCCTGAAGTCCACAATCATCTCTTTTGTCTTGTCCAGGTTGAGACTTGGACCATTTTATGTCAATGAGGCCAATTAATGTTGAATCATCCACAAACTTGATGATTCTATTGGAACTAAATACAGTGCAGTCTTGAGTCAACAGTGTTAACAGCAGCAGGTTGAGCACACAGCCCTGAGGTGCACCAATGTTCATTGTATTGGGACTTGAGGTTTGCGTTCAACCCAGACTGACTGGTCTTGGTCAAAAAGTTGAGAATCCAATTGCAGAGAGAGTCCCAGCGAGGACTCAAAGATTCTGAACAGATTCCCCAAGTGGAGATACATAGAGGTACCAATGAGGGAGGATGCAGTACTTGATCTCCTATTAGGGAACTAGACAGGTCAGGTGACAGAAGTCAGTGTAGGGGAACATTTTGGGTCCATTGACTATAATGTCATGTTTCAAGTTAACTATGGATAAGGATAGGTTTGGTCCTTGAGTTGAGATTCTAAATTGGAGAAAGCCCAATTTTGTGGAAATGAGAAAAGATCTAGGAAGAGTGGATTGGGATGTTGTTTTCCAGCAAGGATATGTTCAGTCAGTGCATGAGAGTGCAGAGTTTGCATGTTTCTGTCAAGATTAAAAGCAAAGTTAACAGGCATAGGGAACCAGGGTTTTCGGGAGATAGTGGCGATCTGGTCAAGAAGGTGTATAGCAGGTATGGGCAACAAGCAGCAAATGAGGCAGCAAAAGAATACAGAAAACATTAGAAAATATTTTTAAAAATCAGGAAAGCAAAAGAAGACATGAGGTTGCTTTGGCAGATAATGTGAAGGTAAATCCAAAGGGTTTCTACAAGTATGTTAAGAGTAAATGTATAATAAGGGAAAAAATTTGTCCCCTAGAAGATCAGAGCGGTCGTCCATGTGTGGAGCTTCATGACATGCTTAAACAGTTTTTTTGCATCAGTATTTACACAGGAAACTGGTTGATGTATAAGGATGGAAGGGAAACAAGCAGTAGTGGCATGGAACATGTAGAGATTAAAGAGGAGGAGGTGCTGCCTTACAGTGAATATAGATAAATCCCACAGGCCTGACATGATATTCCCTTGGACTGTGAGGGACCGAGTGTAGAAATTGCAGGGGCCCTGGCAGAAATATTTAAAATATCCTTATCACAGGTGAGATGCCGAAGGATTGGAGGGTAGCTCATGTTGTTCCATTGTTTAAAAAATGTTCCAAAGGTAAACAAGGAAATTAAAGGCCGGTGAGCCTGACATCAGTAGGGGGTAAATTATTGGAGGGTGTTCTGAGAGATGAGGCATAAAATGGGACCGAAAATGGCAGATGGAATTTAATGGAGACAAGTGTGAGGCATTTCATTTTGGAAGGACAAACCAAGATAGGACATACACAGTAAATGGTAGGGCACTGAGGAGTGTGGAGGAACAAAGGGATCTGGGAAGACAGATACATAATGCCCTGAAAGAAGTGTCACAGGTAGATATGGCTCTGTGAAAGCTTTTGATATCTTGGCCTTCATAAATCAAAGTATTGACTACAGGAGTTGAGATATTATGGTGAGGTTGTTTAAGGCCAAATTGGTCTGGTCGCCAAATTGCAGGAAGGATATCAATAAGATTGAAAGAGTGCAGAGAAGATTTATAGGGTGTTGTTGGGTCTTCAGGAATTGAGTTACAGGGTAAGATTTAACAGGTTAGGACTCTATTTCATAGAATGTAGAAGAATGAGGGGAGATCTGATAGAGGTTCACAAAATTATGAGAGGAATAGACAGAGTAAATGTGAGTAGGCTCTTTCCGCTTAGATTAGGAAAAATAAGTACAAGAGGACATGGCATTAGGGTGAAAGGGGAAAGGTTTAAGGGGTACATTAAGGGGAACTTCTTCACTCCGAGAGTGGTGGGAGTGTGGAACGAGTTGCCATCTGATGTGGTGAATGCAGGCTCTCTCTTACGTTTTAAGAATAAATTGGACATATACATGGACGGGACAGGTCTGTGGGGGGGGGGGGTTATGGAATGGGAACAGGTCAGTGTGACGAGCGGTATGGTGTTTTTTCCACAGACTAGAAGGGCCAAATGTCCTGCTTTCTGTGCTGTAGTGTTCTATGAAATTGTTTGCAGGACTAGAGGGGGTCAAGTTACTGGGTAGACTGGATAGGCTGGGACTTTCCTCCCTGGAGTGCAGGAGGCTGAGGGAAAACTTTCATAAAACTATGAGTGGCATGAATAAAATGTAATTGGATAACAGGGAGGTTCTGCTGGGTAATGGTGAGGCCTCACCTGGAGTACTGTGTGCAGTTCTGGTCTCCATACTTGAGAAGGATGTATTGGCTTTAGATGGGGTGCAGAAGAGGTTCACCAGGTTGATTCTGGATATGAGGAGAGATTGAGCCACCAGGGAATGTTTCAATTGGAGTTTCGAAGGATGAGTGGAGATCTTATAGAGACCTATAAGATGATGAAAGGGATCGATGATAGAAGCAGGGAGGTTGGGTGAGGGTAGAACTAGGGAACATGGCCTTAAGGTTTAAGGGACTAGATTTAGGACAGAGATGAGGAGGAACTGGCTCTCCTAGGGAGGGGTGAGTGTGTGGAATTCTTTGCCTGAGGAAGCTGAAGAGGCTTCCTTGATAAAATGTGTTTGATAAATGAATAGTTCTGTTGTACAACTGGAGAGGTGGAACTGAGGGCCAGATCAGCCGGGATCTCTGAATGGGGATGGTTGTATCCTGCTGTTGTTTCTTATGTTCCCTCTGTCCAGAAGAGGGAAGGGAACTCCACAGAGAGAGAAAAGTGCAGCAGCGTACCAAGTCTGCCAGGATTGAGATGCAGGGATGCAGCAGCTTTCGCTCCAGCGCGGGGTGGCGAGCTATCAGCCTCTGGGTATCGGGACCAGTACTCAGCCGCTGATGGCTTGCTGCCTATTCAGAAGAAGCAGAGAATGCGATCTGGGCACCTTGAGCTCTTGTTCTGTGGTTAAGGAGGGGGTTAGGAAGAGGCAAGGAGACACTGTGAGGATTTTTGTGGCTCGTGTACGTGACAATAAATTCATTTTTAAATTTCATTGAGCTGTATCTCTGTCAACTTTGCTTCATAAGAAATGTTCTCCAATCCAGACAACCTTCTGGTAAATATCCTCTACACCCTCTCCAAAGCATCCAAACTTTCCTGCAATGAGGCAAGCAGAACTAAACACAATATTCCAAGTGTGGACTAACCAGGGTTTTATAGAGCTGCAACATTACCTCATGGCTCTTGAACTGAATCCCCTGACGAATGAAGGTCAACACATTGTACGCCTTCTTAACCATCTGATCAACTTGCGCAGCATCT